>NW_026125751.1:0-561763 GCF_943737965.1 Phodopus roborovskii
TTAGTTCTTCTTTGAATGTCTGGTAGAATTCTGCGTTGAATCCATCTGTCCCTGGACTTTTTTTGGTTGGAAGACTTTCGATGACTGCTTCTATTTCATTGTGGGTTATAGGTCTATTTAAGTTGTTTGTCTGTTCTTGATTTAATTTTGGTAAGTGATAGTTATCCAGAAATTTGCCCACTTCCTTTGAATTTTCAATTTTTGTGGAATATAGATTTTCAAAGTATGACCTGAGAATTGTCTGGTTTTCCTCTGTGTCTGTTGTTATATTCCCCTTTTCGGTTCTGATTTTGTTAATTTGCATGTTCTCTCTGTGCTTTTTCGTTTATTTTGATAAAGGTTTGTCTATCTTGTTGATTTTCTCAAAAAAAACAACTCTTTGTTGCATTAATTTTTTAGTATTATTTTCCTGGTTTCTAATGTGTTGATTTTAGCCCTCAAGTTGATTATTTCCTGGCGTCTACTCCTGTGGGGTGAATTCACTTCTCTCTGTTCTAAGGCTTACAGTTGCACTGTTAATTTTCTGTTGTGACTATCCTCTATTTTCTTCCTATGGGCTCTTAGTGCAATGAACTTCCCTTGTAGCACTGCTTTCAAGGTGTCCCATAAGTTCAGGTATGTTGTATCCTCATTCTCGTTGAATATTAGAAAGTCCTTAATTTCTTTCTTGATTTCTTCTTTGACCCAGGTGTGGTGCAATTGCACATTGTTCAGTTTCCATGAGTTTGCAGGTTTTCTGCTATTTGTGTTGTTGTTGAATTCCAATTTTAAAGCATGGTGGTCTGGTAAGATATAGGGGACTATTCCTATTCTCATGTATCTGTTGAGGTTTGTTATGTCCCCTAGTATGTGGTTGATTTTAGAGAAGGTTCCATGTGGAGCAGAGAAGCAGCTATATTCATTTGTCTTTGGATGGAATGTTCTATAGATGTCCTTTAACTCCAGTTGAGACATAACTTCTGTTAATTCTTTTGTTTCTTTTTTGTGTTTGTTGTTTGTGGTCCTGTCTAGTGTTGAGAGTGGTGTATTGAAGTCTCCCACTATAAGTGTGTGAGGTTTTATATGAGCTTTGAGTTTTAGTAGTGTTTCTTTTACGAATGTGGGTGCCTTTGTATTAGGAGCATAGATGTTCAGAACTGAGACTTTGTGTTGATGGATTTCTCCTGCAATGAATATGAAATGACCGTCTTCATCTCTTTTGACTAATTTTGGTTTGAAGTCTAACTTGTTTGATATTAGGATAGCTACGCCTGCTTGCTTCTTATTTCCATTTGATTGGAAAATCTTTTCCCAACCCTTTACCCTGAGGTAATGTCTATCTTTGAAGCTTAGATGTGTTTCTTGTATGCAGCGGAAGGATGGATTCTGTTCATATCCATTCTGTTAGCCTGTGTCTTTTTATAGGTGAGTTAAGACCATTAATGATGAGGCTGAGTAAGGACCATTGATTGTTGATGCTTGGTTGATTTAGGTTTGTTGTTGGCAGTGGTATTGTGAATATATTAGTTCTGCTTCACACTTGGTTTCTGGTGTAGTTGGATTATTTGTTGTCCACATTTTTGAGGGCGTAGTTACCTTCCTTGGGTTGGAGTTTTCCTTCCAATACTTTCTGTAGGGCTGGGTTTGTAGATACGTATTGGGAAAATCTGGTTTTGTCATTAAATATCTTGTTTTCTCCATCTATAGTGATTGAGAGTTTTACTGGATATAGTAGTCTAGGCTGGCATCCGTGTTCTCTTAATACTTTTCGAACATCTACCCAGGACCTTCTGGCCTTGAGGGTTTCCATGGAGAAGTCAGGTGTAATTTTGATAGGTCTGCCTTTATATGTTACCTGTCATTTTTCTTTCGCTGCTCTTAATATTCTTTCTTTATTCTGTATGCTAGGTGTTTTGATTATTATGTGTTGAGGGGTCTTTTTTCTTTGGTTCAGCCTATTTGGGGTTTGGTATGCTTCTTGTACTTTCATGGGCATGTCCTTTTTCAGATTGGGAAAGTTTTCTTCGATGATTTTGTTGAATATGTTTTTGGCACCTTTGAGCTGGGCTTCCTAACCTTCCTCTATGCCTATTAGTCTTAGGTTTGGCCTTTTCATGGTGTCCCACATTTCCTGGATGTTTTGTGTTAAGGATTTGTTGGATTTATGATTTTCTTTGGTCGATGAATCTATTTCTTGTAGTTTATCTTCTGTGCCTGAGATTCTCTCTTCCATCTCTTGAATTCTGTTAGTTATGCTTGTATCTGGAGTTGCTGATTTTTTGCCCAGTTTTTCAATTTCCAGCATTCCTTCAGTTTGTGTTGCCTTTATTTTCTCTTTTTCTGTTTTCAAGTCTTGAACTGTTTCCTTCACCTGCTTAATTGGTTTTTCTTGGCTTTCTGTACTTTCCTGAAGGAATTTGTTCATTTCTTCCACTTTTTTGTTTTCTTTTTTCCCCCTCCATTTCTTTAAGGGATTTTCTCACATCTTCTTTGAGGGCCTCTATCATTTTTATGATGGTAATTTTTAAGTCTTTCTTTTATGCTTCCTCTGCTTTGTTGTTGTGTTCTATTCTAGTTAGTGTAGATTCCCTAGATTCTGGTGGTGTCATGCTTGTCTTTCTGTTGTTAGGTGTTTCCTTGTATTGCCGTCTTCTCATAACTTCTTCCAGTAGGTGTTGGTGGGGCCTCCCTCTCTCTTTATGCTACTTCCCCGGTGGGATTATGTGGGTCAGAGATTCAATATTTGTAGCTCTTGGTGGTCCAAGCTCTATAGGAGGTTTCTCTGCAGACAGGGTTCCAGGGATGGGGTCAAGGATGAGGATCCAGTAGAAGATGCCAGCAGGTACTCACAGTGGTCCTGCAGAGATAGGCGGATCTCTGGGAGGGGCCTGGGACTCCAGCAGAGGACTGGAGGTGGAGTCCAAGACTAAGCAGGTGGAAATTACGGGTGGACCCGCGTGGATAGTCAGGTCTCCTTTGTTCAGAGTTGCTCTGAGAAGTCTCCAAAGTAGGGTGGACTGTTGGCTTCACCCTCTGTCCCAGTGCTCAACCAGAGCAGCAGGAATGTCGGTAGGGTAGGGTACAGAGTAGGGGGGTAGGCTCGCGGTGGGCATTGGTGGGGGTGTATCAGAGCTCCATTGGTGCTCTTGATGGGGACAGGAGACACGAGCAGCAGGATCAGAGGCCAACCCAGGGAGTTTGGGCAGGGATGGTGGTGGGAGAGGTTGTAGGGGAGAGGCAGCCCCGATTTGGCCCAGACTCACCTCTGGCCAATAGCTGGCGGAAGAGGACAAGGGCTGAGCTGGAACTTGGGAAGGTTTTGCAGGATAGTCTGATCTAACTGGAAACTAGAACTCTCCAGCTGAGGCCTGTTTCTTTAGCAGAGTCCCGGATTTGTGGGTCAAGGATCTTGCCCGCAGGAACTCAGAGCTCTTCATTCCTTTCTTGGCTCAGAAGTCATGAATTATCATCAAATATACTCATTGTGGAAACAAGAAAAGACTGATGTAAAGGTAAATACTTGGAATTCCCAGTTGAAAGATTTTAATTTGAGCTGACCCCCAACGCAGGACCTCGGCAAGAAGCATACCGAACCCCAAATAAGTTGGACCAAAGAAAAAAGTCCCCTCAACATATAATAATCAAAACACCTAGCATACAGAATAAAGAAAGAATATTAAGAGCAGCGAAAGAAAAATGACAGGTAACACATAAAGGCAGACCTATCAAAATTACACCTGACTTCTCCATGGAAACCCTCAAGGCCAGAAGGTCCTGGGTAGATGTTCTAAAAGTATTAAGAGAACACGGATGCCAGCCTAGACTACTATATCCAGTAAAACTCTCAATCACTATAGATGGAGAAAACAAGATATTTAATGACAAAACCAGATTTTCCCAATACGTATCTACAAACCCAGCCCTACAGAAAGTATTGGAAGGAAAACTCCAACCCAAGGAAGGTAACTACGCCCACAAAAATGTGGACAACAAATAATCCAACTACACCAGAAACCAAGTGTGAAGCAGAACTAATATATTCACAATACCACTGCCAACAACAAACCTAAAACTATCAAGCATCAACAATCAATGGTCCTTACTCAGCCTCATCATTAATGGTCTTAACTTACCTATAAAAATACACAGGCTAACAGAATGGATATGAAGACAGTATCCATTCTTCTGTTGCATACAAGAAACAGATCTAAGCTTCAAAGATAGACATTACCTCAGGGTATAGGGTTCAGGAAAGGTTTTCCAATCAAAGGGAACTAAGAAGCAAGCAGGTGTGGCTATCCTAATATCTAACAAGTTAGACTTCAAACCAAAATTAATCAAAAGAGATGAAGACAGTCATTTCGTATTCATCACAGGTGAAATCTATCAATACAAAGTCTCAGTTCTGAACATCTATGCCCCTAATTACGAATGCACCCACATTCGTAAAAGAAACACTACTAAAACTCAAAGCTCATATAAAACCTCACACACTTATAGTGGGAGACTTCAATACACCACTCACAACACTAGACAGGACCACAAACAACAAACACAACAAAGAAACAAAAGAACTAACAGAAGTTATGTCTCAACTAGGATTAGCAGACATCTATAGAACATTCCATCCAAAGACAAATGAATATACCTTCTTCTCTGCTCCACATGGAACCTTCTCTAAAATTGACCACATAGTAGGTGGCATAACAAACCTCAACAGATACAAGAGAATAGGAATATTCCCCTGTATCTTACCGGACCTCCATGCTTTAAAATTGGAACTCAACAACAACACAAATAGCAGAAAACCTGCAAACTCATGGAAACTGAACAATGTGCAATTGCACCACACCTGGGTCAAAGAAGAAATTGAGAAATAAATTAAGGACTTTCTAATATTCAACAAGAATGAGGACACAATATACCCGAACTTATGGGACATCTTGAAAGATGTGCTATGAGGGAAGTTCATTGCACTAAGTGCCCATATGAAGAAAACAGAGGATAGTCACATAAGAGAATTAACAGCCCAACTGAAAACCTTAGAACAGAGAGAAGTGAATTCACCCCACAGGAGTAGATGCCAGGAAATAATCAACTTGAGGGCTGAAATCAACACATTAGAAACCAGGAAAACAATACTAAAAAATTAATGCAACAAAGAGTTGTTTTTTTGAGAAAATCAACAAGATAGACAAACCTTTATCAAAATAAACTAAAAAGCACAGAGAGAACATGCAAATTAACAAAATCAGAACCGAAAAGGGGAATATAACAACAGACACAGAGGAAAACCAGACAATTCTCAGGTCATACTTTGAAAATCTGTATTCCACAAAAATTGAAAATTCAAAGGAAGTGGGCAAATTTCTGGATAACTATCACTTACCAAAATTAAATCAAGAACAGACAAACAACTTAAATAGACCTATAACCCACAATGAAATAGAAGCAGTCATTGAAAGCCTTCCAACCAAAAAAAGTCCAGGGTCAGATGGTTCAGCACAGAATTCTACCAGACTTTCAAGGAAGAACTAATACCACTACTCCTCAAACTGTTCCACAAGATAGAAACAGAAGGTTCATTGCCAAACTCTTTTTATGAGGCCACAATAACCTTGGTACCTAAGCCTAGAAAGACACGACTAAGAAAGAAAACTACAGACCAATATCCCTGATGAACATCGATGCAAAAATACTCAATAAAATACTGGCAAACTGAATGGAAGAACACATCAGAGAAATCATCCACCATTACCAATTAGGCTTCATCCTTGTGTTGCATGGATCGTTTAACATATGAATATCTATCAACGTGGTCCACCATATAAACAAACAGAAAATGAAAAACAATATGATGTTTTCCATAGATGCTTAAAAATCCTTTGACAAAATTCAACACCCTTTCCTGATAAATGTCTTGGAGAGATCAGGGATAAGAGGAACATATCTAAACATAATAAAAGCAATATACAGCAAACCAACAGCCAACATCAAACTGAATGGAGAGAAACTTAAGCCAATTCCTCTACAATCAGGAAAACAATAAGGGTGGCCTCTCTCTCCATATCTCTTCAATATTGTATGTGAAGTTCTAGCTAAAGCAATAAGACAACAAAAAGATCAAGGGGATCGAAATTGGAAGAAGTCAAACTTTTGCTATATGGAGATGATATGATAGTTTACATAAGCAACCTAATAAACTCTACCAGGGAACTCCTACAGCTGATAAACACCTTCAGAAAACTAGCATGATACAAGATAAAAAAAAAAAAAAAAAAAAAAAAAAAAAAAAAAAACCAAACAAACAGTAGCCCTACTTTATTCAGACGACAAAGGGGCTGACAAAGAAATCAGAGAAACATCACCCTTTACAATAGCCACAAGCAACATAAAGTTTCTTGGGGTAATGCTTACCAAACAAGTGAAAGACCTCTATAATAAGAACTTTGTGGCTCTAAAGAAAGAAATTAAAGAAGATACCAGAAAATGGAAAGATCTCCCATGTTCTTGGATAGGTAGGATTAAACATAGTAAAAATGGCAATCTTGCCAAAAGCAATCTAGAGATTCAATGCAATCCCCATTAAAATCCCACCACAATTCTTCACTGATCTTGAGAGGATAATAATCAACTTTATATGGAAAAACAAAAGACCCAGGATAGTCAAAATAACCCTCTACAATAAAAGAACGTCAGGAGGCTTCATCATCCCTGACTTTAAGCTCTACTGCAGAGCTATAGTTCTGAAAACAGCCTGGTATAGGCTCAAAAATAGACAAGGAGACAAATGGAATCGAAACTCGAACCCTGATATTAAGCCACACAGCTACGAACACCTGATTTTTGACAAAACAGGTAAAAGTGTACAATTAGGGGAGGAAACCATCTTCAACTAATTGTGCTGGCACAATAGGGTGATGGTGTATACAAGAGTGCAGTTAGACCCATGTCTATTGCCATGCACAAAATTCAAGTCCAAATGGATCAAAGACCTCAACATTAATCCAGCCACACTGAACCTCTTAGAAGAGAAAGTGGGAGATACCCTGAAACAAATTGGTATAGGAGACTGCTTCCTGAACATATCACTGGAAACACAGACACTGAGATCGACAATTAATAAATGGGACCTCTTCAAACTTAGAAGCTTCTGTAAGGCAAAGGACACAGTCCACAAGATCAAATGGCAGTCCACAGACTGGGAAAAGATTTTCACCAATCCTACATCTGATAAATGGCTGAATTCTAAAATATACAAAGAGCTTAAGAAACTAGTCACAAAAACACCAAATAACCCTATTAAAAATGTTATACAGAAGTGAAGAGAGAATTCTCAATAGAGGAAATCAAAATGGCTGAAAGACTTAAGAAAGTGGTCAACTTTCTTAGCTATCAGTGAAATGCAAATCAAAACAACTTTGAGATTCCATCTTACTCTTTCTGGAATGGCTAAAAATAGAAACACCAATGACAACTTATGCTGGAGAGGATGTAGAGAAAGGGGAACACTCCTCCACTGCTGGTGGGAGTGAAAATTTGTACAGCATTTTGGAGGTCCGTTTGGCGGTTCCTCAGGAAAATGGGAGTCAGTTTATCCAGAAAGTGGAAATCCCTCTCTTAGGCACATACCCAAATTATCCACATCCATGCAACTAAGACATGTGCTCAACTATGTTCATAGCAGCATTATTTATAATAGCAAGATCCTGGAAGCAACCTAGAAGCTCTTCAATTTAAGAATGCATAAGGAAGATGTGGTACATCTACACAACTGAATACCACTCTGTGTGTGTGGGGGAACAAGGGAATCTTGAAATTTGCAGGCAAGTGTTTGGCACTTGAAGAAACCATCCTGAATGAGGTAACCCAGTCACAAAAAGAGGGACATAGTATGTACTCACTCATATATGGATTTTAGACCCAGAACAAAGGATCACTAACCTATACATTACACTGCCAGAGGAACTAGGATACATGGAGGATTCTAAGATTCTTATATGGTCACTCACAGAAGGGGGATGGCAAAGATTCTCCAGAACACATGGGGAGTAGGGGCCAGTAATTGGAGAGGGAACTAGGAGAAAGATAAGGGGAGGAGAGTAAAGCACATGGGACTAGGAAGATTAAGTCAGGGGAGGAATAGAGGACATAAAAGAGAGAGAGAGATGTAGGTAAGGAGGGAGAGAGAGAGAGACAGAGAGAGAGAGACAGAGAGAGAACAGGAATGGGGGAGCCATTATAGAATTGAAGAGAAAACTGAACCTAAAGAAATGTCCAGAGATCTACAAGACTGACTCCAACAAACAATTTGAGCAACAGTGGAAAGGCTACCATAAATGTTCTTTCACGATAATGAGTTATAGGATTAACTTATCCACCATCTTGGAGCCCTCATCTAGTACCTATTGGAAACAGAAGCAAACACCCTCAACTAAACACTTAGCAGAACTAGAATCTAGATTCAGTGAGGGAGGGCAAGACCAGGCTGCAGAAACCCAAAGAAACAGCTGACCTGAACAAGAAGGAGCTAACGGGCCCCAGACGATAGATGGGAATCCAGCATGGGACTGACTCAGATCTCCTGAACGTGGGTCTCAGCTAGAAGGCCTGGAGCACTCTAAGGGACCTCAGACAGTGGAAGCAGGATGTATTCCTGGTGCACAAAAGGACCTTGTGGGCCCATCAATCATGGAGGGATACTCCCTTAATCTAGAGACAGGAGAGAAGTCATAGTCCCTACTTCACATGACGTGACAGATTTAGATGACTTCTTCTGGATGGCATCACCCTACATGTGGAATGGGGGGGATGGGTGGGGAGGATGGTTGGTATGCATGTGAGGGTGTGAGAGAGGGATTGTGGGAGGGAGTGAGGGAGAAGGAAGTGGGATCAATTGTAAAATAATAATAATAAAAAAAACTTGGTGGAATAAAATGAAGTCATGAAGTGACAATCGAAATAGCACCAAAAAACGAAAACCTAAAATGAGGCGAGACTTGAAATGAAAAATTTAGGATCTAAAAAAAGAACTACAGGGACCAGCTTCACCAGGAGAATACAACAGAGAGAAGAGAAAATATCAGACAATAAGACAAGACAGGAAAAAAAGGGATTCCCCAGTCAAAGAAAATGCTAAATACAAATAAGCCAGAAACAAAACACACAGGAAGTCTGGGACACTGTCAAAGTACTTAATCTAGGAATAACACGAACAGAGGAAAAAGAAGAAACCGTGGTCAAGGGCACAGAAAATATGTTCAACAAAACCATAAGAGAAAATTTCCAAAATGTAAATAATGAGGTTCATGTCAAAGTACAAGTAGCATATCAGAACACCAAATAGACATAGCCGGAAATTAGGTTCACCGTAACACCTAATAATCAAAACATACAGAAAAAGAAGGAATATTAAAGCTTCAAGGAAAAGGCCAATAACATGAAAGTAGTACACCTAGAATTACACCTGGTTTCTCAGTGAAGACTCTGAGATGTGGAAGGGACTGGTAGAAAGCTCTACAAACTCTAAGAGATCACAGATGCCTCTCAGACTGCTACATCCACTAAAAATTTTAAATAAGAGATAGAGGAAGACATTCCATGATGAAACCAAATTTAAGAAATAGAAATGTCCCTCTCCTATTCCAGTCCCTGCAAGGCAGCTGGGCGGTGTCCTCAACTCTGGTGGAATCTAATTGTTCTAGTGCAGACCGCAGTAGCAGACCAGCAGCTGAGAGACCTGTGTGCAGGCTGCATGCACTACTCCCTATGCCACCCACTGGACTCTGTTCCCACAAGACCCACCCTGCCACCCACTCACACCTACCACACCATCCTTCCCATGGTCAACCAGGCCCAGCAACATCAGCAGCCCCTATAGGCACAAGCACCATTTACACCAGTTGTAAGAACAGGTGTAAGAACTCATATGAACAAAAGACAAAATAATTATTTCTATGAGATGTACAGCAATGGGGACCCTGACTCTCAGTGTAGACCAGGCTTAGCTTTCCTGCCAATTCTCTTTGCCTTAAATTTCAGTCTATCTTAATTCCTTAATGTCTGTTTTGATCCCTACAAATAATTTTTACCAGTGACCTCCAGTGATCACACAGGGATGGGACTCAGGTGGGCAATTTTCACTGTCCTTCCTGTCTGCCATTACCATTTTTCTAGTCTCACAGCCTGTTAGGAGTTGGTTTTTCTGCCCGCCGCTGGTCTTGTCCCGCCGCCGCGTTGGTGCCAAATAACACACAGAGACTCTGTATTAGATATAATTCTGTTGGCCAGTTGTTTCTTATCGGTTAGCTCTGTCTTAAGTATTATCCCATTTCTGTTAATCTATGTATTTCCACGTGGTCTCATCTTACTGGAGAGCCAGCTGGCGTCCTGCTCTCTCCAGACTTTCCATCTTGACTCCTCCTTACTACTTTCTCTTTCCTCCTTGTCTCCTAGTTCTGCCTATTCTGCTTTCCTATCGGCCAACAGTGCTTTATTCATTAACCAGTATGAGAAACATATTTACAGAATGACATCTCCCATCAACAGCCTGTTTGCAGGAGCCCCTCCTGTCACCCTACCTGCTGGGGACTCTGCTCCTTGGTTCACTATCAGCTGGGTCTTTCCTGCTGACCTTCCCTTCTACCCCATCTTCATTCCTTTTTTGTGAGCCATCAATTCCCACAAACCTATTCTACCATGGATCTCCAGTGGCTGCACTGGTCTGGGACTCAGGTAGGCAGTTCTCACTGTTCTTCCTGTCCATTTTGCTTTCTCCAGACTTTACTCCCAGCCTGTAGCAGCCTTTTTGCAGGAACCACATCTACCAATCAAACTCTATTAATAGTTACTCCACGTTTTGGTCCAGACCCAGGATTCCCTTTCCCATTTACTCTTGTCTCTCCCAGGATTCCCTTTCCCATTTACCCTTGTCTCTCCCAATTTATTATTTACCCTTCTGCAGCCTCTTTGCAAGAGCCCCTCTTTCTGCCACACCTACATTCCCTGGGTACTCGGCCTCTTGGTGTGGATACATCCCCTTAGCTCTTTCTCACAGTCTTTTTAGCCTTTCCTTCCTGCCCATCTCTATTCCTTTCTACCAATAACCTATCCATAGTAGTACTCTTTACCAGAGACTCCTGAGTCAGCACACTTTCCTAGGATCCAGAGAAGGTATCAACAAGCAAAGAATGGAGCATCCACTACCAAGGAAAAGACCAGATATCAACACCAACAAACATCTCACACATCATAGCTCCAGAAGCTTAGACCCCAGTGCAAAGACACAAACATGAACAGCCAAGACTGCAAACCTCCTCCAGAAGTCAGTAGCCATTTTTCTGGGGGCCTGGAGAAATACAATTCAAAAACAGTAATTATGAATATGTTCAAGGATCTTACAGAGGGTATGAATAAAGAAGATTTGAAAAATGAAGTCAGTGAAAATAAAATAGTAGAATGAAATGATGAAAATTCAAACTATGAAAGTAAAATTTATCCATTAATTTATTAATTTATTTTTGGTATCACTGAGGTTTTTTTTTTCATGTAGAATCACTGAGGTAGGGGTCTTGCCTGTAGCCACCCTAGAGATTACATTGGAGTTATGAGGGCCCCAGACACTAGCTATGAAGTGAAGTGACAGAAACTATGATTTGGACCAATCACATTATTACAAAGCTGGGTCCTAGGGGTCAGGTTTGGCTTTAAATATCTAAGGAAGTTGTGACATGGGAGAAGCTAGCACTGGTCCAGCTTTGGATTCATCCCCAAGACATCAGGGAGAGGGTTTAAGCAGATGGGATCTCCAGTCCCTGCTTTACTTGTTCAGGGGATTTCTGTCATTCTTGCTGGAAAACTTGGCATCCTTGTGCATTTATCTCTCCCTTGATTCTAAGGACCTGATTGTATTTTACAAAGTGTTCAGATAAGCAAGGGACACCAGTCTTGATATAACCTATGAAGAACCCCACCAAGAGGTCAGTTGTGAAAGTATCTTCAGTGTCACCAGACCCAAAGGACTCTGTGAAACTCCAACATTGGACTGGGCCAGCTTATACTCCTACAGAGACTTCGTCCCAGAGACCAATCTAGTTCACTTGGAGCAGGAGGCAGTTGCAGGGCTTCTCTGCCACAGCTTTGGCAATCCATGCAGGGATGGTTATCATGAGCTCATCCTCAATCACCTGGATGCCTGCACTAGCTATAAACTTCTGCCAAACCTCCCTGTTGTCCTGGTCAAAGGGATCTTTGATGGACACCACAGGATATTCTCAGATGAAAGACTTATACAGATCATCCATATCATTGGGCATGATGTACCTGTTGGAGTCATAGGGACTGGAAGTTCAGGTCATACTTGCCAGCCCTGAAGAAATCAGGGGCCGCCATGTCGATGTTCATGACACCCTGGTCAATGTACCTAGCCTTCTCAATCGTGACTTTTAGCAGCTCAAAAAGCTTGTTTGTTCTCCAGGATGTTAAGCACAAACCTGTTCTTATCACTCACATTGGTGGCTTTCTTCCCTTATTTCTTCTTTATGACATTCTTCAGGTTGTGATAACCCTTTGCTCCAGTGCACATAGCTCCACAGAAACTAGACATTGCCACAGGCAGGGTCATGAACACCTGCAGGGCCAGCTTGTTGCCTGCATGGAGACCACCCTTGATCACATTGGAAACTGGGATCGGCAGGGTCGCATAAGGAATGTGAGCCAAGTCACTGATGTGAGGGTACAGGGACATCTCGTTTTCCACAGCACCAGCTTTTGAGACAGTCAGGAAAATTTCCAGTATGGCATTTTCACCAAATTTAGATTTATTTTCTTTGCCATTCATCTTGATGATCAATTTGTCCATCCTCTCTTGTTCCACAACATTCAGTTTCTTTCTATCCAGAGCAGGTGCAATAGTCATACTGATGTGTACTCAAGAACGTAGGAGACCCCTTCCTTAGGAGCACATGTTGCCATTGTCACAGATTTCTGGCCCAAATAGATACCAGTGGAGGCACTGTTGGTCACAGCAGCTTAGAAGAGACTTTTTGAAGTGCAGATATCAATTCAACAACAGGATTTCCCAAGAGTCAAAGATCTCTCTGGCCCAAATCTTGAGAATAGACAAGGTAAATTTCTGGCTTTTGAATTGCCACACAGAAAAGAAATAGGTTTATGCAGACACAGGAAACTCCACCAGTAGAATTTATAATAGTAATAAAAAGAATTACTAAAGAGAGCCCAAACTGAAATAAAAGTGGAAATAAAAAAATTAGGACTTCAAAGAAACCTCATAGCTAACCTCATGAGAATATTCAACATCTCTTGTGCTTCTTCTATTAACAACAAGGATTCCTTAGAGATTGTAATACTGTGGACCAGTATGAGTAATCACCAGCTCTGTGCATTGAGTTTCTAAGGTTACTTACAAGTAATTAGTTAGCCTGTCCCTGTAGGTCACCAGCTTGTTCTCTGTAATCCAGGACTACATAACCCTGTTTCTCTTCCTACAGTGTTCTGTATTATATTCACTTCTGGATTCAAGAGTGAGCTTGAATTTTTTTTCCAGTCAAGGGAGATTTGTCATATCCACTGCCCTTCATCATGGCAACACAGTCCTACCATTTATTCATGTAAGTTCTGAGGGAATTGATGACGGAGTGACTACAAAAATTACTTCTTCCTAAGCATATAATCTATGATAATTTGGTCAGCACAATGGTATAACATGTACAATAATAATTTGAGCCTCTCTACTGGGGATTTATGTCTGTAATGGCAGTTGTGAAATTCTCACTGAAGTATCCCCAGTGTCTCTTCCCCACACTCCTATAACTATAGTGAGTAGAAAATACAGCCAACTCATTTGTTTCATACATAATCTAAAGTACTGTAGCTATAATGGTAAGGGAGATTCAGTAATTACTCTTTTGAAGAAAGCTACTATGTGTGTGTGTGACTATTAATATCTCCCATGGTTGAAAGATCTGAGCTCTATACTTTATGTATCTTACTTTATCTGAATAATTCTTCCAAATTCAAAAATTATAAGCTTCTTCCTATCTTACTGAAGGTGAAAGACAAAGACAGTATTCCTGTGTAACAAGTACAGAAGGTCAGGTAGAAATAAGTGCTGTATGAATTACTTTGCCTGATTGAAACACAAGATGTTATTTTCAGTAAACAGACATTGCATAAGTCTTTATTAAAAACAAAGAAAGAAACAACAAACAAAGTTCCATGTCTTCTTCCCTGGTGGTTTTCAGATCTTTATAACGGGAAGTTCACTTTTGTTGTGTGACCTAAGGTGGTATATTCAGGGTGTATTCAGAACAGTCTCAAAACATTGAAACAATAATTCAACTCAGGCTTTTCTAGTTCCTTGGCCCTTATTATCTCCTGTGTATTTTGAGATATGGTCTCATCTTGTTCCCTGCAGGGTTTCAGGAAACCTGCACTCATTTAACTTTATCTCCTGAAGTGCGGGGTTCACAGATTCTCTAAGACTGTGTTCTATTTTTCTGGGTATTTTTGATGCTGTCAGCATTCTTTATCATTCCCGAGGCTCAGCTACTAAGTTTCCAATGAGGAAATGAAGTCAGGTCCCTATATTGTCTATGGTTTAAAACATGAAAGCTTACAAAAATACATGCTGTTAAGATCTCTGGATATCTTCTTAAGACTGTATGATTTGTAATCCATGACAATATACATATATGAATGAAAAAAATGAATGGACACTGAAGCAATTAATGTGAAGTAGAGTGGGGGTGAGTTATATAGAGAGTTTGAAGAGGTTAAATGAAACTAAGAAATGTTACTATGTTATCATTTGAAATACACAAATAATCAAATAAAAAGGTGAAACCAAATCAAACCTTTCCAGGATCAAAGAATGACACTTTTGTTTTTAATTATTTTGTCTCTGCTATCTATTTATGTAAAGCAGGACAAGTTACTAGTAATTCAGAGATACCTATCATATAACCAACTTTCAGTATGTATATTTTTGTATGTATTTTCCTCATTATATAAGTATTTTTTTGCATATTGATATAACTTACAACCTTTAACTTTCATTTTTTGGTTTCATAGAGCCTAAAGAGTCATTGTCACAGATGTGAAATGGACAATTTATGTTTTAAATATCAAGTAGACCCTTTCTCATCTCAAAATACTGACTTCCATGTATTTGGTTGCCTTTACATTTTCATTCCATTCAGGAATGTGACCTAGAAATTGATACAAGATCAATTTTTTGTTGTTTGATTTTGTGTTATGTCTTTTGGGTTATCTCATTTTGTTAACTAGCTGCACTATTGTGTTACTAATAATTGTTTTACATATTCTCACCTGAAGATAAAAGAATGTACATGCATGAAAAGAAATGGAAAGTCAATTTTGTGTATTGTGTGAAGACACACTTTAGAGTTTCACAAAATTCTATGGTACAGTGCCCTTTGGAAATGCTCCCCAATAAACTGGTATTTTCTGTATTCATAGGCTTTTTAATTTGCATAATAAGTATTATGCAAACTTCATCATTTTGCAAAAGGCGATGGGTTGTTATACTATGGTTTGTATGAGCATGTGGCTATGGAAAGAGTCCTAAATGTTCTCTCAATTCATTGATTCCCAACCAAGGCCACTGTGTTCACCATTGGAGAAAAATAAAAATACTTTCAACATGTGAGTGCATACCATATTGCGTTATTGTGGAAGAATTATAACTAGATAGATTTCACCAGTTTTAATGGCACACATTAGGAGGATGTCTTTCATGGGTAAAGTGGAAAAATCACCATGCACAGTGGATGATATTTAGATGTGCTAATATAATAATTCCAATATTTTAAAATGTAAAACAGAAAAGGGGTATTCGGATCAATTAGAGTATTGCCCATGTTTTTGCATTGCTAATGTTTTCTGTACCTTAAACCTTTTACATTTTAGGCAATTCAGTATGCTGTAACCTGTAGGTAAACTTAAAATTTCCTCTGTACCTAAAGTAAGAACATGGTTATCTATACACTAGCCTGACTCACTGTCTGAGAAGGAGGGGTCTGAAACTGGGTTCTGGGTGACCTCAAACTGCACTTCAGAAAATGAGTTACATTGCATAAACATACAAAAACCATATTTTTATAGCAGATATTTTGCTGAGATTATGTGGAGATGATCTCCCCAAATTAGCTTTTCAGCATAAAATTTCAACTGTATTTGTTGGCATTTCATTATTTTTCACATCACTGGACATCTCAGAAGTTGTGAACAGAAATGTTCTGTGATAATTTGGATTTAACTAAGACATATTTATAAAAATTTGGAATAGACTAAGCAAAATAAGAATACATGTATTAATTGCTTTTAAAAATTAAAATAAGTTTTTAACTAAGGTTTATTTCAATCCCCATAAGACAAAAAATGGAGAACATTTTATTAAGTCAAAGAAAAAAAGAAACCTAAAGAAGACACTGGAACCTGAAAATATTTTTCTGGATACAAATCATAAACTTTTACTTAGAATCTTGGACTTCACACTTTCAGATATATTCTAAGAAAAATAAACTCATTCCATGTTACTGCAATAAAAGGAGGTGTGTTTAAGGATTCAAGTTTTTATTTTATTTGACTGACACTTTTCCTAAAGTAAGGATTCTAAAAAATATCAATTTTGTCTTAAAGGTGTTTGCTTTATTTTACTGTGACTACAGGTCAGCTGTTTAGAGTAACTCTGGCCTTACATAATTTAGATTAGTTTATTCAATATGGCTCTCACGAGAGGTAACACATGAGCTAAGAACAAAATACTATTTAGAGTATGGAATTTGTATAACTGAGCAATTATTAATGATGTCAAAATAGGCTTGAAAGAATAATGAATCTTTTGTACTTGACTCAGATTGTAAAGTAGGTCTACATGCATGCTGGTACTAATGTTAATAACATTTTTGGTTTCCTCCAAAAGATGTTCAAGAAATACAAACATGCAGAATGCAACATCGGTACCACAATTCCACTTCATTCAACTCTCAGAGGATCGAGACCTACAGACTGTTCTCTTTGGCCTATTCTTGTCCATGTACATTTTGGCCCTGTTTGGAAACCTGCTTATCATCCTGACAGTAAGCTCAGACTCCCATCTCCACACACCCATGTACTTCTTCCTCTCCAACCTGTCCATGATTGATATTAGTTTCATCTCCACCACTGTTCCAAGGCTGATTGTGGACATACAAACTCACTGTCCAGTCATCTCTTATGTGAGCTGCTTGACACAAATGTCACTGTTTGTTATACTTGGAGGTATGGATAGCATGCTTCTGGCTGTGATGGCATATGACAGGTTTGTGGCCATCTACCACCCTCCGTATTATCAGGTCATTATGGATCCCAGCCGCTGTGGTGTCTTAATTCTAGGGTCTTTTCTCCTTAGCCTTGTGGATTTACTGATGCACTATGTGGCAGTATTAAATTTTTCCAACTGTGAAGATTTTATTGAAATTTCCAACTTCTTCTGTGACCCTTCTGAACTACTCAAACTTGCCTGTTTTGATACTCTCACCAATAACATAATCAGATACTGTATAGGTGCTCTCTTTGGGTTATGTCCTATTTCAGGAATCATTTTCTCTTACTTTAAAATAGTTTCCTCCATCATGGGGTCATCATCATCAAGTGGGAAGCACAAAACCTTCTCTACCTGTGGGTCTCACTTGTCCATTGTTTGCCTGTTTTATGGAACAGGATTGGGAGTGTACTTCAGTTCCTCCCTGTCTCTTTCCCCAAGAAGTAAAGCAATGGCCTCAGTGATGTACACTGTGGTCACACCTATGTTAAATCCCTTCATCTACAGCCTGAGGAACAAGGACATTAAAATTGCCTTAAAGAAGGTTCTTAGCAGAGTGTTCTAATCATTGACATTCTTTATACATTTACATTTATGTACCTATATATTAGCTATGCATGTAAATCCCAGTTAATGCCTCACATTATCACTAACTGATACTTCATAATATTGCATGGTATAGTGGTGGTCACTGGGGTTGCACATATGGTGGATGGGTGCTTCAAAACTGTACACAAAATTTAAAATCGGAGAGATGATAATTTTCTAGGGATGAATGGTGCACATTGTTGAACAACCTTTTACAATATGAGTCTAATCAATACCTAAATGCTTTGTAATGGAGTCAATTTAAGGGGCCATTCTGCTGAAGCTGTGTTTTAGAAATGACAGTAAACCAGGATTGACAACCAGGTTGCCTGAACAGGAAATGAACAAGGAATTCAAACAGACATGATAATGTGGAAGGGGAAAAGTCTCATCCTTAGACAAAGAAGAAATTTTGAGAGGAGGAGAAATATCAGCAGTCAGAGAAAGAGACAATGAATCTGAAAGAGAATAAAGGTGGGTATATGTCAAGTAGGGAGGGAGGGAGTGGGAACTCGTGGATTTACATTATAATATCATTTTAAAAATATTAAACAAACAATTAAATTTATAACAATATCCACAGAAGAATGGCACTTATCACCCCCCACACAATATGTGGAGTACCTGCTACTGGGTTTACTTATGTATACACTATGTATCTTACTTGATGATTTATTCAAATTAAGTCCCAATGTGAGCTGTCAGTATAGTGAGCCTGTTATTTGAAGTGAGAGAATTAAAGTTCATGGATAAGAATTGACATGAATTTAAATCCACTAATGTAGCATGAGATGTCTGGAGTTCAAAATGGTCTTGTCCTTGTCAGTTTCTGAAGTCCTTCCCAATATTAAATGTTGTGGTATTTACAGATTCACAGATTTAACATCAAGTCAGTCTAGAATGTAAAACAATGGCAGAAGAATATAAGAGTGATTCCATGAAGCTTATTTGAGGGGGGATTGATAGAGTTGTACATATAAGCATAAACTTTTCAAATTCATAATTAATTCTTTTGATTTTTTTTAATTTAAATTTGAAACAAGCTTGTTTCACGTGTCAATCCCAGTGCCTGCACCCTCCTGTCCTCCCCTGTCCTTCCACCAACCCCCATCCCATCCCCTTTCTGCTCCCCAGGGAGGATGATGCTTCCCATGGGAGATCTTCAAAGTCTTTCATACCATTTGGAGCAGGGCCTAGGCTCTCCCTCATGTGTCTAGGCTAAGGGAGTATCCCTCTGTGTGGAATTGGCCCCCAAAGGGATGTTAGATAGGAGGACTAGGCAGTCCTCCTATCTAACATCCACATTCAGGGAGCTATCAAACTAGAGTCCATGAGCTTCCTCTTGTTCAGACCAGCAGTTTCTTTAGGTTTCTCCAGCCTGGTCTTGACCCTGTTGCTCATCACTCCTCCCTTTCTGCAACTGGATTCCAGGAGTTCAGCTCAGTGTTTAGCTGTGGGTGTCTGCTTCTGCTTCCATCAGCTACTGGATGAAGGCTCTAGGACACCATATATGGTAGACATCAATCTTATTATCTGGGAAAATCATTAAAGGTAGCCTCTCAACTGTTGCTCAGATTGTTAGTTGGGGGTCATCCTTGTAGGTCTCTGGGCATTTCTCTAGTGTCAGTTTTCTCTTCAAACTTACAATGGATCCCTCTATTATGGTATCTCTTACACGCACACCAGTTGGAAGAACAGGTGAGTGACTGGTTTCCTAGTCACTCATATGAAGAAAAAACCAAAATAATTATTTCTATGAGATGTACAGCTCAGTGGACCCTGACTCTTGGTGTAGACCAGGCTTAGCTTTCCTGATAACTCAGTCTTCTCTTTGATTCTATCTTTATTCCTTTGTGTCAGCTTTGATCCCAACAAACATTTTCTACCAGTGATCATACAGAGCTGGGGCTCAGGTAGGCAATTTTCACTATCTTTCCTGTCTACCATTACCATTTTTCCAGTCTCACTGTCCCGTAGCAGTCTGCTTGCAGGAGTCTCTCCTCTCACCCTACCTCCTGGGGTTTCAGCTGCTTGCTGCAGACCCAGCTTGGTTTCTTCCATCAACCCTCTTAAGCCTCCGCTTGTGTAGCCTTGTTGTAGAAGTGGACTTATTAGAAAAGGCCTGTCGGTAGGAATAGAAGACAGGAGAGAGAAAGACAGACAGACAGACAGAGAGAGAGAACATAAAAGAGGGAGAATTATTGGTTTGAAGAGAAACTGAACCTAAAGAAAGGTCTAGAGACCTACAAGACTGTGCCAACTAACAATTTGAATAACTGTGGAAAGGCTACCATAAATGCCCTTCCTGGATAGTGAGATCAACAACTAACTTATCCATGGAGCCCTCATCTAATACCTAAACACTGAGTAGAACTAGAATCCAGATGCAGAGAGAGAGGACAAGACCAGGTTGCAGAAACACACAGAGGCAGCTGACCTGAACAAGGAAGAGCTAACGGGCCTCCAGACTGATAGCTGGGAATCCAGCATGGGACTGACTCAGGCCCCCCTGAATATGGGTCTCAGCCAGAAGGACTGAGCAGTCTAAGGGACTTCAGACAGTGGAACCAGGATGTATTCCTGGTGCACAAAAGGACCTTGGGAGCACATCCCCCATGGAGGGATAACTGCCTTAACCTAGAGACAGGAGAGAAGCCCTAGTCCCTACTTCAAATGACCTGACAGATCTACATGACCCCACCTGGATGGCATTGCCCTACATGTGGAATGTTGGTGGGGGGATGGGAGGGTGGTCAGTGTGCATCTGAGGGGGCAGAGAGGGTAAAAGGGAGGGAGGGAGAGGGAACTGGGATCGACATGTAAAATAATAAAATAAAAAAAAAAAAAAAAAAAAAAAAAAAAAGAAAAGCCCTGTCACTGGGGGTAGGATTGGAGGTTTCTAATGGCCAAGTCTCTCTCTGTCTCTCTATCTCTGTCTCTGTTTCTCTCTCTCTGCTTGCTGCCTATGGATCAGGATGTAAAACTCTGTTACCTCTTCAGTGCTGTGATGTCTGTTTCCTTCCATGAAGATCATAGACTAATCCTGTAAAACTGTAAGTAAGTTTCATGAGCTGTCTTGGTCATGGACTCTTCACAGCAATGGAATAGTGACTAAGATGGAACTTGGTACCAGGGACTGGGGTAATGACATGATTGGTCTGACCATGCTATTTGCTGGATCAATATGGAAGACTTTGGCACTGTGGACTAGAAAAGCAGGTGAACATTTTAGATGGGGATGAATGGGTCATCCTAGCATGGAAGACAGTAGTGCTAGGGTGATTTGGACTATGGTGGCCTAATTCTAGAGGCTCTAGGAGAGAATTATATTGAAGACCATTCTTAAGATGTTTTGGAAAAAAATATGTCTGCTTTTTGTCCTTGTCCCAAGAATTTGCCTGAGGCTAAATTGAAGAGTTTTGAATGAATGTTGTTGACAGAGGAGATTTGAAGAGAGTCTAGTATTGTTCCCATTATGTGGTTATTAGTGGTCACTCTTATGCACTATAATAAAAAGAGCTAGCTGGGCAAAAAGAAATATTGTACAGTTTGAGAAGAAAAGGAGCACTAGGATCTGTAATACTGGATCCAACTCTTGTGCTAAGGGAGTTAAAAATTTAAAGGAAAGCTGATTTAAAATGGAATAAAGGGAGTGTAGTGAGATAGTCCTTCTGTGGCACTGACCACGCCCATTGGGGGGTGGAGCCATGGGCGGAGTGACCTGTGGAAGGAGGTCGGAGGGAGAGCCAGGAAAAGCTCTCTTGCTGGCATGACTCAGACAGGAGAGGATCCGGTTGAATTTCCTGGTGTTCATCTGTCTAGGTTGTAAGTTATTTCTCCCTGAATAAACATCTATTCGGCCTATTTGTTTATCCTGATCCTTATTTAACCGCCATAAGGGAGTAGTGTCCTTAGGGCAAGACCCCATCCAACTAAGCTTCCCACTGTGAAAAGGAATTAAGAGAAAGCTTAAGTATCAAAAGAAACAGTCATCAACAGAAATATTATGCAAATGTAATTCAAAATGAGGGGTCTCAGATTTGGGGAGCAAGGGTTGTCGAGGAGGGCTGGAGGTTCCATCCCCCAGCAAGCAAAACAACAAAAGCAACAATAACAACAATAACCAGCAACAAGAGCAACAGAAAATAATTAAGTGTGGACACCTGCAAGGTCTTAAACATCCTATAAGAAAGTATCACTAAAGATTAACATACCTGGAATTTTTTTTTAACATTCCAAGAAATATCACTCCACAGACTTTAGGTTTAAATCTCTACAAGATGTTATTTAGACAATCATTTTTCATTAATGATTTTCCTCTTGATAAGGAAAAAGCTACCCAGATATAAGATAACACATCCTTGTATCAATTCAGCACTGAAGTGCATAACAGGAGCCCTGAGAGACAGGGCCCCTATTATTTTATAATAAATAATTGTTTTAAAATAAAATACTGGTTATATTTCTTCACTCCTTTTCTTTGTAGAAGTAATCCTGGAGGAATCTCACACTTGGATTTCCCCAACTATCAAAGAGCCTGAAAGTGTCCTTGAAGGAGAAAAAGAAAAAAGTGTGGATGAATGTAATAGATGCATACTCTTTTGAGCCCATCAGAGAATTCCAATCTACGCTTTTCTGGACATTAAAAAAAAATCATCTGTTCTGAAATTTCCTGATTCCCTACCTAGGACTTATAATACTTCTCTCTTCCTGGCTTTCTGTCTCTGTCTCTCTCTTTCTGTTTCTTGCTGGAGCTTCATTAGTTACAGCTTTTTCAACAGAAGTTCAGAGCAGTAGCTCTCAGACTTCAGAATGTGTTGGAGTCACTTGGAAGACTTAATGATACACAAATATCTATCAAGTTCTTTGTTGAGACCTCACCTATGGCAGGGGCCTCTTGAGATTAAGGCTGGATTGGGAAATAGAGTGAGACATCTTACTTCTTAAAAAGTAAGAAGACAGAGATGTGGTTTTGTTCTTCATTGTGATAAACCTCTGCTCTAATGCACATTTCTTCCCAGAACCTGGATGCCCTGCAGGCACTCTTGCATGAGCAGCTCATTGCCAGCCTGAGAACCACTGTTGATCACATTGAAATGTGGGACCCAAAAAATTGTATATAAAAACAGTTGGACCCACAGGATGACTTTAGGGTTGCCAGCCAATTCAGTGATGTGAGGGACACTAACTTTTCTTCAGCACCAGCTTTTGAGATAGCCAGGGAAACTTCCAGTATGGCATTTGCACAAATTTAGATTTATTTTCAGTGCCATCCATCTTGATGTTTAGTTTGTCCATTTTCTCTGGTTCCACAACATTCAGTTTCTTTCTACCCAGAGCAAGGTGCAATAGTTTTATTGATGTGCTCAGCTGCCTTTTAACCCCTTCCCCAGCAGGAGGTCTTATTGTCATGGAGTTCTATAGCATTATGTGTCTCAGTGTAGGCACTGTTGGTCACAGCAGCATGGGAGAGACCTTTTGTGGTTCAGAGATCAACCTCAACAGTGGGATTCCACGTGAGTCAAAGGTCTCTCTGGCATGAATCTTGAGAACAGACATGGTGAATTTCTGGCCTTTGGATTGCCACACAGAAGGATGAGGGAGGGCCTAGGCCCTGTTCCAAATGATATGACACACTTGGAAGATCCCTCATGGAAGGCCTCACTCTCCCTGGGGAGCAGAAATGGGATGGAGTGGGGGTTGGAGAGCAGGGGGAGAGGGGAGGGAGAGGGAACTGTGATTGACATGTAAAACAAGCTTGTTTCAAATTTAAATAAAAATTATCATAAAAGAACTTAATAATAAAAAATTACCAAAGAAAGCCCAAACTGAAATAAATCAGGAAATATAAAATTAGGTGTGTCAACAAAAAGGCCATAACTAACCTCTTGAGAACATTTAACATCTTTTCTGTATCCTCCATTTACCTCAGTAATTCCTTAGAGATTGCATTATTTTGGACCAGTATGAGTAATCACCAGCTCTGTGCATTGAGTTTCTGAGGTTACTCATGAGTAATTAGTTAGCCTGTCCCTGTAGGTCACTAGCTTGTTCTCTGTAATCCAGGACTATTTAACCCTGTTTGATCCTTATACAGTGTTCTGCATTAGTAAGCTCTTCCTATTTGTTCACTTCAGTATTCAAGTGTGAGCTTGAGCCTTCACCAGTCAACAAGCAGGTTTTTTTTTTTTTTTTTTTTTTTTTTTTTTTTTTGTGTGTGTGTGTGTGTGTGTGTGTGTGTTGTTCATCATATCCTCAGCCCTTCTTCATGGCCACACAGCCCCACAGTTTATTCATGTAAGTTCTGAGGAAATTGAGGATGAAGAGAGTACAAGGTTTATTACTTCTTTCTAATCATATGAACTATGATAATTTGGGAAGTATGATGGTGTAATAATTGTAATAAAAATTTGAGCCTCTTTATTATGCTTTTATAACTGTAATGGAAGTCCTCAAATTCTCATTTAATTATCGTTAGTGTCTCTTTTTCACACTTCTATGACCAATGAGAGCAGAAAATGTGTTCAAAATGTTTCACAAACAATCTAAGGTCCTATGTGTATTCTGGTCAGGGTGGTCCAGTAACCATACTTTTGAAGAAAACCACCATGTGTGACTATTTATGTCTTCCCTGGGTGGAAGATCTGAGCTTTAGATGTGATGTATCTTACTTCATCTGAATAGTTCTTCTAAATTCCAAAATTATAAGCATTTGCATAATTTTTATTTATAGAATGTTAAAGACAAAGACAGTGGTCAGGTAGAGAGGAATGAAGTCTTGTATTAATTACTTTGCATGTCCAAAACACATAATGATCTGTTTAGTAAACAGATATTTCATAATGCTTTATTCAAAAAAAAAAAAAAAAAAAAAAAAAAAGGCCCCTGTCTTTTTTCCTTCCTGGTTTCCAGATCCTTTATAATGGAATGCTCTCTGCTGCTATGTGAACTGTGAATTGTATATTTCAGGTGCATTTGGAACAGTGTCAAAACATTGAAGCAACAATTCAACTCAAGCTTTTCTAGTTTCCTTGATCTATATTTGGCCTCATCCTCTGAAGTGTCTGACTTACAGATCTACAAAGACTGTATTCTATTTTTTTTGGATATTTTTGCTGTTGTCAGCATCCTCCATCATTCTGAGGCTCAGTACTAAGTTTTTAATGAGGAAATGAGGTCAGGTCCCTATATAATTTGTAGTTTGAAATCATGGGAGCTTAAAAGATATGTGCTGTTAAGATCTCTGTATGTCATCTTAAAACTATGTTATCAGTAATCCATGAAAATATACATACATATGTGAATGAAATCACAATGAATGGACATAGAAGCTATGAATGTAAAGTAGCATTTTGTGAGTTATATGAGGGCTAGAAGAGATGAAATGGACAAAAGAAATGTTATTATATTATAATTAGAAATACAAAAATAATAAAACATAAAGTAAAACCAACCCAAACCAAACTTCTCAAGAATCTAAGAATGACATATTTGTTTTGAATTATTTTGTTTTTCCTATTTGTTAATGTGAATTAAGACATGTAAGAGTAATTTTGAGACACCTTGACAGTCATATGACCAAGTTTTAGTAAATAAATTTTCTATGAATGTCCCTTCTTCTATCAGAATTTTTTGTATATTGATATAATTTACTACCTCTAACTCTCATATTTTGGTTTCACTGGGCCTAAAGAGTCTTTGCCACAGATGTAAAATAAGCAATACATGTTTTAAACATTAAGTAGACCCTTTCTCTTCTGAAATCACATATTTGCTTTCCTTTACATTTTTATTTCATTCAGGAGTGTGACCTTGAAATTGATCCAAGATAATTTTTTTTTTTTTTTGGTTTTTGTTCCATGTTTTTCATTGGTAAAGTGGGAAGATCTTCATGTAAAATGGAGATTATTCATATATGATTATATCATAATTCCACTAGTTTATAGTGTAAAACAGAAAAGGGGTTAAAGTACCCAGGTGACTGTTTATTTTTTAATCAGATAATTAACTGATGAATATTAAAAGACACATATATCTATTGCTGCAAGTCTGGCTGTTACCATATTTTTATAGGGTAACTAAATAGCTACTGGTATGAATACAGGTAGAAGAAAACAGATGAGATTTTGGATGACATAAGTAATTTTGTGATAGAATTAATAATCTGCTCAGGTGAAATCACTCTACCGCTTAAAGATTAACAAGGGGAAATTATTTTGGTAATATTGCCTGCCTGGTTCTTACTCATGGACAAAAGAGAGCCATTCAGAATCAGAAATCTCTGTTTGCTTTTATACTTTCATAGTCCCAACTTGCATTTTGAGTAATAACCATGTTTTACAGAGATAGAAATTCCAAATTTGGTTGTTTGAACAAAAGAGGAGATTTTCAATGTTATACGATTGTCATAGTTCTCTGGAAACAGACCAGGATGGCTTTGCACAGGCAGCTGTCAATCAAAATTATCCTGTCTTCCAGAATTATGCTATTCCTGTGCTCAACTGAAGGCATGCCTTCAGCTAATTTTACTTTATGTGGTTTAATATTTCCCAAGCAATTTATAGGTCCTTTTAAGGTCAAATTGTTAATCACAGCTTTCAATTTTTCTATATAAACATGGCACTTAAAAACTAATGCACATCTCTCTATGGGGTAGCGATTCACCTAATAACTGTGCAATTGATATGGGAGGCTCATAGACAGACCTAGAACCACACTTCAATGTAAGCAAATCCATTTTAGGGATGACATGTGCTGTGTTCCATTTTACTGAATGAACATCAAATACCTATTAGGTTAACTTAAAATGGCTCTTTATTCATACATAATAGATGTTTATATAGAAACATCATTGGAAAAGTTTGATCCATGAATTCCTAGCAGCTATTGAGATAGATGAATTAGACCATAAAATCATGCAGAACCACTAAGAAGTCAAAATTCATTCAACATAATTCAAATTTCCATAAAGTATCACATCTGACATACATGCTATAAAATGCTTATGATGGGGTCATGATGAGTTTCTGTTAAAATTATTATGTCTTAGATGGTATTAATTTAATACTTTCTAGATGCCAGAAAATATTCTGTGTCAGTGTTTTCTACCCCAGGTTGAAGTAACTATAATCTAGTATTTCCCATGAAAATATTTTAATTAAATTGGCTTTTGATGTCCAAGATGTTTTCCTTTGACTTAAAAAAAATATCCACCTGCCCATATTCTTGTACCACTAATATTTTCTGTACTTTAACTGTTATATTTTAAGCAATCCAGTATGCTCTGAATAAAAGTAAACCTGAAATTTGCTCTGCAGCTGCAGTAAGAACATGGACATCTATGCACTAGGCCCAACTAATATGCAAATCACTTTACCCTGAGGAGGAGGGGACTGAAACTAGGGCTCTGGGTCAAGCTGGCTGCAATTCAGAAAATCAGTGGCACGAGCAGACATATGAAAATTATGTAATTATACTAGATATTTTAGCCAGACTATGTGGAGATGATCTGCCAAATTAGCATAAAATTTCAACTATATTTATTGACAGTTCATTATTTTTCACATCACTAGGCAACTTAGCAGTAGTAGACAGAAATATTCTATGAGAATGTCAATTAAGACATATTTATAAAATTTGAAATATACAAAAGATGAATAATGGATACATATACTAATAGGTCTTAAAACATAAGTTATTAACAAAGAGTTAAATATTACCCCCAATCAATAATATTTGTTTTAAGTCAAAGAGAAAAAGAAACCTATAGAAGATGTTGAAGCCTGAAAACATTTTCTGAATCATAAATTTTTATTTAGAGACTTGAACTTCACACTGTCAGATATATTCCAAGAAAAATAAACTTGCTCCATGTTAATACAAAAGAAAAATGGCATTTAAATGCTTCAAGTTTTCATTTTATTTGACTGACAATTTCTAATTGAGCCTCCTAAAAAATACCCATTTTTTTCTTAAAAATGTTTGCTTTACTTTACTATGACTATAAGTCAGCTGTTTACAGTAATTTTGGCCTCACATTATCTGGATTACTCTATTCAATATGGCTCTCATAAGAGGTAACACAGGAGCCAAGAACAAAATTTTGAGTATGGCATCCATGACTGAGCAATTATTAATGATGTCACAATAAGTTTGAGAAAATAACCAATATTTGTACTTACTTTACCCAAATTGCAGAGTAGGTCTACATGCATGCTGGTACCAATGTTAATAACATTTTTGGTTTCCTTCAAAAGATGTTCAAGAAATAAAACCATGTGGAACACAACATTTGTACCAGAATTCCATTTCATTTCACTCTCAGAGGATCCAGACCTGCAGACTGTTCTCTTTGGCCTATTCTTGTCCATGTACATCTTGGCGCTGTTTGGAGTACAAAGTGACATTCCTGATCACCCGCCTCACGGGCCCGGCCATGGAGTGGGCGATCCTTCCCCCTGCTCAGCGATTACAGGGGCTTCCTGGCCGAGTTGAAGCTGGTGTTCGAGTGGGTGGAGGACGAGGACTTCTAGGCCTCCAGCTCTCCTCCAGGCCTGGGGCGGGGGCTCTGGGAGGGTGGGTTGTGCCATGAGCTTCTCTGCAGCTAGGGTCGCGTGGCCCTGGGAGCCCTCCCACTGCGGCCCCCCTCCTCCCTGAGTCCCCAAGATGTCGAATGCACGCCCCAGTCTCCTCCTGTGTCCTCCCTGCCTTTGTTCCAAGAATAGCTCCCCAGGCTCCCGCTGCTCTCCCTCCCTGTGGGGCCTGGCTCTGGAGAGCACCAGGCCTCCCCTGCTGACAGCCCAGTCCCTCCCAAGCACACGTTTGGACTCTCTCCTGGTCTCCAGCTGCAAGATGGGCTCCTGACGCATAATGGACAGATCATCCACCCCCGGACGCCGTCCACTGCCTCCTGCCCGGTGGACAGCCTGCACCTGCCTGCTGCTGCCATTTCAAGCCCCTGCCCCACCATCTGTGAAAGGACTGATACCCTTAACTGATCTGGACTCACCCGGGAGGTGCCTGAGCTGCCCTCAGCCCATGGACATTGCTTAATTCACCTTCAGTGGGACCCATTCCCTCCCTGCTTGGGAGACCTATTGTCTCTCATGTTGTCACATGGACTAGTTCGTTTTCCAGGCATTTTTTCCCCCCTGAAATCGCAGCTGTGTCTCTGGTTTGTGTGCCTTTGTTCCTTTGTTCCACACAGCATCCCTGTGCTCTTTCCAGACCGTTTGCTGTAGTTGTGCAAAAGCCTCTTCCTTACTCTCAATAAATGTCAGATGCTATTTAAAAACAAAAAACAAACAAACAAAAAAAAAAAAAAAAAAAAGGAAACTATTCTATCATCTATACTATATTTGTGAGTCTAAAGTCTAAGTAACTTATCTTTTATACTAAGGAAAACTGTAACCATAACTCTCTGTCTTCAAGTCCCTCAAAGACCACAGAAGGATAGTATATAAACTCTAGAAATGACAGAAACAACTCACTGCCTGGTCACCCGAAGTTCTTTTGTAATCTTCCATCTTCAGCCCATAGGCCATAGTGTGTCTGGCAGACTCTTCAGTAAAGCAGGAAACTTTAAATTGTCTTCTTGTATTGGCAGTTTGTCAGTCACTTTTCTCTGTGTCCTGTAGACTGTCTCGTAGATTCTTCCATGAAGCAGGATCTCTATAGCAATGTCCATCTTGAATCAGAAGTCACTTTTCTGTGGGTCCTGAATGTCCAATTTATACAGCATAAAGTCAAATAGTCCAGACAAGAGCAGTACCTTGTCCAAATGGCTAGTCTTACCATATTGGAAGTAAACTCCATAATGAGTTTCTTCAATGTCCATCTTCCTTTCTGACGCAGGTGGTGTTGCCAGGAACAATTATGTCTCATTGTCAAGAAAAACCCTAAACCATTTTAAATGCCATATTCTGTAGGTCTTTGAAAGGTTTGAAGAATTCCTATCTATCTTAAATACATCTCTGTGTATCTTGAAAAACCTAACTAAACTCTAAGCTTTGACTATCATAGGTAATTATCTATAATCTGTACTACATTATACATACATTTCTAACTGAGCTAAATAAACACAATACCTAAACAAGAGGAGAAGTATATCACAAAATTGATCTTAAATTTGTATCAATAAGTGAAAATCCATTCCAAAACATAGTATTCATATCTGTACCATAATTCCCTTTTTTAACTTTAAAAAGATATTGGTTGTGATCATTAGCCATTTATAACCAACCCCATTTAAATGAAAACAAACATTTATAAACAATATTTGGGAATTTGGGCGTCGTTCTTTCCAAACTACTTCCTGCTGATAGGGGGCTCTGTCATGCACATCTTAAGAAGATACAGAAATCCTGGTTGTAGTCTGTGAGGCTACTTTGTCCAAGCTGTTTTGAATGTTGGATCACCAGCAACTCTGTTTCAGGGGGCCTGGCTTGTTCAAACCACATTAGTCTGGAAGGTATCCACAGCTTTTTATTTTCTGTGGAAACAAAAATAGAAATCCTTTTCCCCAGTAACTTGTCCTTGAACTTAAATTTTTGAGTCAAAGCATTTTTAAAATATATAAATTGAATTGATCCAGTAGCATTTGTTTTAACGGTTGTTGTTATTTCCTCAGCAGTCAAAAGATACAAAGACAAGATAACACCATACAGTAACCAGATTCTCTCTGAGCTTTTCATCTTTAAGTGGCTTTATTATTACTCTGTTTCTTTTACTTCAATTTTTTTATTTTTTGAAACAGGGTTTCTCTGTGTAACTCTTATCTGTCCTGGAATTCACTCTGCATACCAGGTTTACTTTGAAATCACAGAGATCTGCTAGCCTCTGTCTCCCGAGTGCTGGGATTAAAGGTGTATGCCACCACACCCAGTTCCTCTTTGTCTTTTTAAAACCATTCCATTTTTTTTTCTCATTTTCTTCCAAGCCTACGTATATTTTAGAACATACTGTAAACCTTTAGCGCTTTTTCTTAATGTGAATCTGTCTTTACAGTAAATCTTTATCTTTTTGTAGCCACAAGTCTTTTATCTGGTAAACAACAACATGCTGAAATGAAAGTCATAGTTGTTCCTGCTGCCTTTTACCAAAGATGGTGGCAGGCACCTTTACCGCCAGCAATGAAAGCTGTGGTCACTGCCCTGGTCAACGCTGCCACCCAGCAGGCATGCTGCCCGCTTGGAGATGTGGTCACTGCCATCGCAACTCTCATGCACCAATAAATTGTTAGCAGAGTTATTTAAAAGCCTTACAGTTTTTTGCCTCTTATGCTGAGTCAGGAACCTTCCCTTAAAGGAGCCCCACAAATATCTGCTTGTCTCTCACAAAGCAGAGTCCAACCGAGAAAAATGCTGCTACCAAGAAACCTTGCTTGTCTCTGTTCTTTTGTTTTTAAAACCCTTTTTAAAGCTTTTGTTAAATTTTTTTTTGGGTTTTTTTAAAATTTACTTTATATAACAAAGTCCATTTAAATGAAAACAAACATTTATACACAATATTTGGGATTTTGGGCGTTGTTCTTTCCAAACTACTTCCTGCTGGTAAGGGGTGCTGTCATGGGGGATTCGAAGAAGATTCAGAAATCCTGGCTGTAGTCTGTAAGGCTGCTTTGTCCAGCTGTTTTGAATGTAGGATCACCTGGTACTCTGTTTTAGGCGGTCTGGCATGATCAAACCACATTAGTCTGCAAGGAATCCACATCTCTTCATTTTCTGTGGAAACAAAAAATAGGAATTCTTTTCCACAGTAACTTGTCCTTGAACCTAAATTTTGGAGTCAAAGCATTTTTTTAATTTAATTTATTATTTTACATGTCGATCCCAGTTCCCTCTCCCTCCCTCCCTCCCTCCCCTTCAGCCTTCCCTCCCTCCCTCCCTCCCTTTTACCCTCTCTGCCCTATCACATGCACTCTAAACACCCTCCCCTCCCAACCCCCCACCCCAATTCCATATGTAGAGGAATGCCATCCAGTTGGGGTCATGTAGATCTGACAGGTCATGTGAAGTAGGGACTAGGGCTTCTCTCCTGTCTAGGTTAAGGCAGTTATCCCTCCATGGGGGATGTGTTGGCAACGTCCTTTTGTGCACCAGGGATACATCCTGGCTCCACTGTCTGAGGTCCCTTAGACTGCTCAGACCTTCTGGCTGAGACCCATATTCAGGGGGGCCTGAGTCAGTCCCATGCTGGCTTCCCAGCTATCAGTCTGGTGGCCTTTTAGCTCCTCCTTGTTCAGGGAAGCTGCTGTATATGTTTTTGCCGCATGGTCTTGTCCTCTCCATCTGCATCTGGGTTCTAGTTCGATTCAGTATGGGTGTTTGATCCTGTTTCCAACAGGCATTAGTTGAGGGCTCCATGGATAAGTTAGTTGTTGATCTCACTCTCCCGGAAGGGCATTTATGATAGCCTTTCTACAGAAGCTCAAATTGTTAGTTGGGAGCAGTCTTGTAGTTCTCTAGACCTTTCTTTGTGTTCAATTTTATCTTCAAACCAATATTGGCTCCCTCTTTTATGTTCTCTCTCTCTGTCTCTGTCTCTCTCTTTCCTATCTTCTATTCCAAACCAGGCTCAATCTTCCTGGTCGCACATGTTTTCCTTTGCCCCCCTCATTTTCTCCTACTTCTCTCTCCATTCGCTGTCCCCCCCCACTTCCCCTGAGCTCTGGGGGACTTGTCGCTTCCCAGTTCTGTGAGGGACTTTATATGAATCTCTTAAAATACACCTTGTATCCTAGTTCCTCTGGTGGTGAGAATTATAGGCTGGTGATCCTTTGATCTAGGTCTAAAATCCATATATGAGTGAGTACATACTGTGTTCCTCTTTTTGTGACTGGCTTACCTCATTCAGGATGGTTTCTTCAAGTGCCTTCCACTTGCCTGCGAATTTCAAGATACCATTATTTTTTTCTGCAGAGTAGTATTCCATTGTGTAGATGTGCCACATCTGCATCAACCATTCTTCAATTGAGGGGCATCTAGGTTGCTTCCAGGTTCTTGCTATTACAAATAGTGCTGCTATGAACATAGTTGAACAAATGTCTTTGTTGCATGGATGTGAATCCTTTGGGTATATGCCTAAGAGGGGGATTGCCCGGTCCTGTGGTAAACTAATTCCCATTTTCCTGAGCAACCGCCATACTGATCTGCAAAATGGCTGTATGAGTTTGCACTCCCACCAGCAGTGGAGGAGTGTTCCCCTTTCTCCACATCCTCTCAAACATAAATCATCATTGGTGTTTCTAATTTTAGCCATTCTGGCAGGGGTAAGATGGTATCTCAAAGTTGTTTTGATTTGCATTTCCCTGATAGATAAGGATGTGGAGCATGTTCTTAAGTGTCTTTCAGCATTTTTGATTTCCTCTATTGAGAATTCTTTTTCAGTTCTGTACAACATTTTTTAATAGGGTTATTTGGTGTTTTGTTGACTAGTTTCTTGAGTTCTTTGTATATTTTGGAGATCAGCCCTTTGTCGGATATAGGATTGGTGAAAATCTTTTCCCAGTCTGTGGACTGCCGTTTGGTCTTGTCCACTGTGTCCTTTGCCTTACAGAAGCTTCTAAGTTTGAAGAGGTCCCATTTATTAATTGTTTCTTTCAGTGTCTGTGCCCCTGGAGTTATGTTCAAGAAGCGGTCTCCTATACCAATTTGTTCAAGGGTACCTCCTACTTTCTCTTCTAAGAGGTTCAATGTGGCTGGATTGATGTTGAGGTCTTTGATCCATTTGGACTTGAGTTTTGTGCATGGCGACAGACATGGGTCTATCTGCAGTCTTCTACACACCCTCATCCAATTGTGCCAGCACCATTTGTTGAAGATGCTGTCCTGGCCCCATTGTATAATTTTAGCTGTTTTGTCGAAAATCAGGTGTTCATAGGTGCGTGGATTAATATCAGGATTTTCAATTCGATTCCATTTGTCTGCCTGTCTATTTTTATGCCAATACCAGGCTGTTTTCAGAACTATAGCTCTGCAGTAGAGCTTAAAGTCAGGGATGGTGATGCCTCCTGAAGTTCTTTTATTGTATAGGGTTGTTTTGGCTATCCTGGATCTTTTGTTTTTCCATATAAAGTTGATTATTATCCTTTCAAGGTCGGTGAAGAATTGTGGTGGGATTTTAATGGGGATTGCATTGAATCTGTAGATTGCTTTTGGCAAGATTGCCATTTTTACTATGTTTATCCTACCTATCCAAGAGCATGGGAAGTCTTTCCATTTTCTGGTATCTTCTTTAATTTCTTTCTTTAGAGCCACAAAGTTCTTATTATATAGGTCTTTTACTTCTTTGGTAAGCGTTACACCAAGATACTTTATGTTGCTTGTGGCTATTGTAAAGGGTGATGTTTCTCTGATTTCTTTCTCTGTCTCTTTGTCGTCTGAAAAAAGTAGGGCTACTGATTTTTTTGAGTTTATCTTGTATCCTGCTAGTTTGCTGAAGGTGTTTATCAGCTGTAGGAGTTCCCTGGTAGAGTTTATTGGGTCGCTTATGTAAACTATCATATCATCTGCAAATAGAGACAGTTTGACTTCTTCCTTTCCAATTTGGATCCCCTTGATCTCCTTTTGTTGTCTTATAGCATTAGCTAGAACTTCTAGTACAACAATATTGAAGAAATATGGAGAGAGAGGACAGCCTTGTTTTGTTCCTGATTTTAGAGGAATTGGCTTAAGTTTCTCTCCATTCAGTTTGATGTTGGCAGTTGGTTTGCTGTATATTGCTCTTATTATGTTTAGGTATGTTCCTGTTATCCCTGACCTCTCCAAGACCTTTATCATGAAAGGGTGTTGAATTTTGTTGAAGGCCTTTTCCTCATCTAGGGAGATTATCATATGGTTTTTCTTTTTCTGTTTGTTTATATGGTGCATCACATTGATAGATTTTCATGTTAAACCATCCCTGCATTCCAGGGATGATGCCTACTTGGTCATGGTGGATGATTTCTCTGATGTATTCTTGAATTCGGTTTGCCAGTATTTTATTGAGTATTTTTGCATCGATGTTCATCAGGGATATTGGTCTGTAGTTTTCTTTCTTAGTTGTGTCTTTGTGGGGCTTGGGTACCAAAGTTATTGTGGCCTCATAAAAAGAGTTTGGCAATGAACCTTCTGTTTCTATCTTGTGGAACAGTTTGAGGAGTAGTGGTATTAGTTCTTCTTTGAATGTCTGGTAGAATTCTGTGCTGAATCCATCTGGCCCTGGGCTTTTTTTGGTTGGAAGACTTTCGATGACTGCTTCTATTTCATTGTGGGTTATAGGTCTATTTAAGTTGTTTGTCTGTTCTTGATTTAATTTTGGTTAGTGATAGTTATCCAGAAATTTGTCCTTTTTTTTTGTATTTTCATTTTTTGTGGAATACAGATTATCATAGTATGACCTGAAAATTGTCTGGATTTTCTCTGTGTCTATTGTTATGTTCCCCTTTTCATTGCTGATTTTGTTAATTTGCATGTTCTCTCTGTGCTTTTTCGTTAATTTGGATAAAGGTTTGTCTATCTTGTTGATTTTCTCAAAAAAACCAACTCTTCTTTGCATTGATTTTTTTGTATTGTTTTCCTGGTTTCTAATGTGTTGATTTTAGCCCTCAAGTTGATTATTTCCTGGCATCTACTCCTGTGGGGTGAATTCGCTTCTCTCTGTTCTAAGGTTTTCAGTTGGGCTGTTAATTCTCTTATGTGACTATCCTCTGTTTTCTTCATATGGGCACTTAGTGCAATGAACTTCCCTCGTAGCACTGCTTTCAAGGTGTCCCATAAGTTCGGGTATGTTGTATCCTCATTCTTGTTGAATATTAGAAAGTCCTTAATTTCTTTCTTGATTTCTTCTTTGACCCAGGAGTGGTGCAATTGCACATTGTTCAGTTTCCATGAGTTTGTAGGTTTTCTGCTATTTGTGTTGTTGAATTCCAATTTTAAAGCATGGTGGTCTGATAACATACAGGGGACTATTCCTATTCTCTTGTATCTGTTGAGGTTTGTTATGTCACCTAGTATGTGGTCGATTTTAGAGAAGGTTCCATTTGGAGCAGAAGGTGTTCTCTTGTATTGCCTTCTTCCCATAGCTTCTTCCAGTAGGTGTTGGTGGGGTCTCCCCCTCTCTCTATGGTACTTCCCCGATGGGCTTATGTGGGTCTGAGATTCAATATCTTTATCTCTGTGTGGTCCAGGCTCTCTAGGAGGCTCTGAACAGATAGGGACCCAGGGATGGAGTCAAGGATGAGGATCCAGTAGAAGATGCCAGCAGGTACTCACAGTGGTCCCACAGAGATAGGCGGGTCTCTGGGAGGGGCCCTGGACTCCAGCAGAGGACTTGAGGTGGGTTCAGAGTCCAAGCAGGTGGAAATTACAGGTGGTCCTGCATGGATAGTCAGGTTTCCTTTGTTCAGAGTTGCTCAGAGAAGTCTCCAAAGTAGGGTGGACTGTTGGTTCCACCCTCTGTCCCAGTGTTCAACCAGAGTAGCAGGAACGTGGGTAGGGTAGGGCACAGGGTAGTGGGGGCAGGCTCGAGGTGGGGATGGGTGGGGGTGTATCAGAGCTCCAAGGTTGCACTAGATGGGGACAGGAGACAGGAGCAGCAGGATCAGGGGCCAACCCAGGGAGTTCGGGCGGGGGAGGGGTCTTTCCTACATTTCTTTAAGGGATTTTCTCACATCTTTTTTGAGGGCCTCTATCATTTTTATGGTGGTTATTTTTAATTCGTTCCCTTCTCCTTCCTCTGTTTTTTTTTTTTTTTTTTTTTTTTTTTGTGTTCTGTTCTAGTTGGTGTAGATTCCCTAGATTCTGGTGGTGTCATTCTTGTCTTTCTGTTGTTATGTGTTTTCTTGTATTACTGTCTTCCCATAGCTTCTTCATGTAGGTGTCAGTGGCGTCTCCCCCTCTCTCTATGGTACTTCACTGGTGGTCTTATGTGGGTCAGAGATTCAATATCTGTATCTCTGGGTGGTCCAAGCTCTATAGGAGGTCTCTCCACAGACAGAGACCCAGGGCTGCGGATCCAGTAGAAGATGCCTCTAGCCAATGGCTCTAGCCAATGGCTGGCGGAAAAGGAAAAAGGCTGAGCTGAAACTTGCGAGGTTTCTGCAGGATGGTAGGATCTCACTGGAACTTTCCAGCTGAGGCCTCTTTCTTTAGTAGAGGCCCTGCTTTGGGGGTCAATGATCTTGCCGGTGGGAACTCGGAATGGACCCACAGAGATAGGCAGATCTCTAGGAGGGACCCGGGACACCTGCCGAGGACTGGAGGTGGGGTCAGAGACCAAGCAGGTGGAAATTACAGGTGGTTCCGCATGGATAGGCAGGTCTCCTTTGTTCAGAGTTGCTACCAGAAGTCTCCTAAGTAGGGTAGACTGTTGGCTCCACCCTCTGTCCCAGTGCTCAACCAGAGAGGCAGTCAGTGGGCAGGGTAGGGCACAGGGTAGGGGAGGCAGGCTGGTGGTGAGGATGGGTGGGGGTGTATCAGAGCTCCAGGGGTGCTCTCGATGGGGACAGGACACAGGAGCAGTGGGATCACGGGCCAACCCAGGGAGTTTGGGGGGGGAGGTTGTAGGGGAGAGGCTACCCCAACTGGGCCCAGACTCACCTCTAGCCAATGGCTGGTGGAAGAGTCCAAAGGCTAAGCTGAAACTTGGGAGGTTTCTGCAGGATAGTTGGATCTCACTGGAAATTGGCACTTTCCATCTGAGGCCTCTTTCTTTAGCAGAGGCCCTGCTTTGGGGGTCAAGGATCTTTCTGGTGGGAACTCAGAGCGGACCCGCAGAGATCAGCAGCACTATTTGTAATAGCAAGAACCTGGAAGCAACCTAGATGCCCCTCAATTGAAGAATAGATAATGAAGATGTGGCATATCTACACAATGGAATACTACTTTGCAGAAAAAAAAAAATAATGGTATATTGAAATTTGCAGGCAAGTGGAAGGCACTTGAAGAAATCATCCTGAATGAGGTAACCCAGTCACAAAAAGAGGAACACAGTATGTACTCACTCATATATGGATTTTAGACCTAGATCAAAGGATCACCAGCCTATAATTCACACCACCAGAGAAACTAGGATATAAGGTGTATTTTAAGAGATTCATATAAAGTCCCTCACAGGACTGGAAAGGGACAAGTCCCACAGAGCACAGGGGAAGTGGGGGGGGGCAGCGAATTGATAGAGAAGTAGGAGAAAACGAGGGGGAGGAAAGGAAAACACGCGCGACTAAGAAGATTGAGCCCGGTTAGGAATAGAAGACAGGAGAGAGAGATAGAGAGATAGAGATAGAGATAGATAGAAAGATAGATATATAGAGAGAGAACATAAAAGAGGGAGCCAATATTGGTTTGAAGGTAAACTTGAACACAAAGAAAGGTCTAGAGAACTACAAGACTGCCGCTAACTAACAATTTGAGTGTCCATAGAAAGGCTACCATAAATGCTCTTCCCAGATAGTGAGATCAACAACTAACTTATCCATGGAGCCCTCATCTAGTACCTGTTGGAAACAGGAACAAACACCCATACATAAACACTGAGTCAAACTAGAACTCAGATGCAGATGGAGAGGACAAGACCAGGCTGCAGAAACACATAGGGACAGCTTACCTGAACAAGAAGGAGCTAAGGGGCCCTCAGACTGATAGCTGGGAATCCAGCATGGGACTGACTCAGGCCCCCTCAGTATGGGTCTCAGCCAGAAGGACTGAGGAGTCTAAGGGACCTCAGAGAGTAGAACCAGGATGTATCCCTGGTGCACAAAAGGACCTTGCGAACACATCTCCCATGGAGGGATAACTGCCTTAACCTAGAGACAGGAGAGAAGCCCTAGTCCCTACTTCACATGACCTGTCAGATCTACATGACCCCAACTGGATGGCATTCCCCTACATATGGAATTGGGGGGATGGGAGGGGAGGGTGTTTAGAGTACATGTGAGAGGGCAGAGAGGGCATAAGGGAGGGTGGGAGGGTGGGAGGGAGGGATCGACATGTAAAATAATAAATTAAATAAATAAAAAAAGTGGCTTTGACTGCAAAGTTTGGGTTCGAGGACAATTTCCTGGGGAAATGGATTTCTCTTTTTGTTTCCGCAGGAAATGAAAAGCTGTGGATTCCTTCCAGACTAATGTGGTTTTATCACGCCAGACTGCCTGAAACAGTGTACCAGGTGGTCCTACATTCAAAACAGCTGGACAAAGCAGCCTTGCAGACTACAGCCAGGATTTCTGCATCTTCTTCGAATCCCCCATGACTGCGCCCCTTACCAGCAGGAAGTAGTTTGGAAAAAACGATGCCCAAATGCCCAAATATTGTCTATAAATGTTTGTTTTCATTTAAATGGACTTGGTTATAAAATAAATAAATAAATAAAAAGAAAAAACTTGAAATAGACTAGGAGAAACATGAAATATATATATTAATTGGTTTTAACATCTAAGTAAGTTTTAAACAAAGACGTATTCCTCCCTGGTCTTTGAAATGGAAAATTTCTTTAAGTCAAAGAAATAGAGAAACCTATAGAAGACACTGGAACCAGAAAATATTTTCCTGGGTAGGAGTCCTAAATTGTTATTTAGATACTAGGATTTAACATTGTCAGATACATTGCAAAAGAAATAAATTTGTCCTGTGTTTCTGCAATAAGAAAAAATATATTTAAATATTTCAAGTTTTCATTTTATTTGATCAGTAGTTTGTGTAAAGGGAGGCTTCCACAAAATACATATTTTGTTTTTGATGTGTTTTTTTTTTTTTTCTGTGACTTCCAGCCAGCGCTTTACATTAACTCTTGCCTCATCATCTAGATTACTGTATTCAATATGGCTCTCATAAGAGGTAATGCATGAGTTAAAAACAAAATACTATTAGAATGTGGCATTTCCCATAACTGAGTAAATTTTAATGATGTCACAATAAACTTAGGAAAATAATCAATATTTGTATTCAAATTGTAAAGAAGATCTACATGCATGCTGGTACCATTGTTAACAACATTTTTGGTTTACGCCAAAAGATGTTCAAGAAATAAAATCATGTGGAATGCAACATGTGTACCAGAATTTCACTTCATTCATCTCTCAGAGGATCCAGACCTACAGACTGTTCTCATTTTCCTATTCTTGTCCATGTACATCTTGGCCCTGTTTGGATACCTGCTCATCATCCTGACAGTAAGCTCTGACTCCCATCTCCACACACCCATGTACTTCTTCCTCTTCTACCTGTCCATGGTTGATATTGGTTTCATCTCCACCACGGTTCCCAGCCTGATTGTGGACATACAAACTCACTGCCCAGTCATTTCCTATGTGGGCTGCCTGACACAGATGTCACTGTTTATAATTTTTGCATGTATGGATGCCATGCTTCTGGCAGTGATGGCATTTGATCAGTTTGTGGCCATCTGCCACCCTCTATATTTTCAGGTTATTGTTAATCCCAGTGGCTGTGGTGTCTTACCTCTAGGATCTTTTCTTGTTAGCCTCTTAGAATTACTGTTACACTATGTGGCAATATTAAATTTTTTTTCATCTGTGAGGATATTACTGAAATTTCCAACTTCTTTTGTGACTCTTCTGAACTACTTAAACTTGTCTGTCTTGATACTTTCACCAATAGCATAGTCAGATTCTGTATGGGTACTCTCTTTGGGTTACTTTCTGTTTCAGGAATCATTTTCTCTTACTTTAAAATAGTTTCCTCCATCATGGGATCATCATCATCAAGTGGGAAGCACAAAACCTTCTCCACCCATGCGTCTTATTTGTCCATTGTTTGCTTGTTTTATGGAACAGCACTAGGAGTGTACCTCAGTTCCTCTCTGTCACATTCTCCAAGAAGTAATGCACTTGCCTCAGTGATGTACACTGTGGCCACACCTGTGTTGAATCCCTTCATCTACAGACTGAAGGAACAAGGACATTAAAACTGCCTTAAGGAAGAATCTGAGCAGAGCATTATAATCATTGACATTCTTTATAAATTCACCATGTATCTATATATTAATTATACATGTAAATCTCAGTTAATGTCTCACATTATTTTACTGATGCTTCACAATATTGCATGATGAAGTGTTGGCCGTCACTGTGGTTGTCCATATGGTGAATGGGTAGTATGGTGGTTTGAAATTAAAGTCTCCCTAAGGGAAGGGCACTGTTAGCAGGTTTGGCCTTGTAGAAGGAAGAATGTCACTGTGGGAATAGCCTTGGAAGCCTCTTTCTCTCGAGCCTCCCTGAATGTGACAATCAGTACATTTCCTATTACCTTCAAGATGTAGTACTCTCAGGTCCAGCATCACATCTGTGTATACACTGCCATGTTCCCTGTCATGATGATATTTGGACTGAATCTTTGAAACTGTAAGCCATTTCCAATTAAATATTTTCTTTGTAAGTGTTGTCATGGTTATGTTATCTCTTCATAGCAATATAAAGTCTTAATCAAGACATAAGTTAGTACCAAAGTCTGAGGTAGTGCCATGATATGTCATATCATGTGTTTGTTGGAGGATTTAAGATTTTGGGTTATGAAAACAAAAATGTTTTTAGCATCGCTTAATGGGCAGCAAGGAAGACAGAGGTACTTAGAATCATTTGAACTGTTGTGGGCTTACTCAAGAGGTTTCAGAGAAGAAATTTAGTATGCTGCCTAGAGATAATCCTTGTGATTTGTGGTTAAGTTGCTGCCTTTTGCCCTTGTCTGGAATGTCTGCTTGAGCCTAAAGTGGAGAATCTTGGATTAATTTTATTGGTAGAAGAAATTTCAAAACCGCCCAGTAATATTATGTTGTGTGGATATTACTGGCAACTCATGAAGATATATAATGAAAAGTAGCAAGCTCAGCATGGTAAATTTCAAAAGGTACATTTTGAGTAGAATAGAATACTAGTAAGTTTAATGGAGCTAATTCCTTTGTTCAAGGAGATAAATAGATTAAGAAATGGAAGAAAAGGAGTGATGACTTCAGGGCAAGATCCCACCCAAATAAGTATCCACCTTGTGAAAAGGAATTAAAGAAAAGCTTGGGCCTGGTGTGATGGTTCTCACCTTCAGTGTTAGCACTCAAAAGGCAGAGGTGGGTGGATGTCTGAGTTTGATCCCTGCCTGGTCTACATGTCTAGTTTCAGTCATGCAAGCTTAGGCAGTAAAAGTTGGAAAGCTGGTGAAGATTTAATCAGCAGAACTTGGCAGCTTCGGTCACATAATTCTGGCTTCAGAGTTAAGGGTAGAGGAAACAGATTATAGAATTTGCCTCTGAACCTAAAGAAAGCTGCTGGGGCCTGGCATATGTCAGGGGTGTCCCTGAATAGACTTAGGAGAGAGGCTGTTGAGTGAAGCTATGAAGTTAAACCCTGGATTGCCTTGGAAAACCCAAAATGTTAGAGATGCCAAGGAGAGCTGATAACAGGGATTGGAATGAATCCAAGAGAATGACATATGTTGCAGTCAAAGAATTGGAATTGGAAATCCAAAGAACATTTTGACATCAGATTTGGGGATGCAAATTTTGTAGTTTGCCCAGATGATTTTTGGTCTTGCTGTGGTTTAGTATTTCCTCACTAATGGGAGATGTCATTCTCTATATATGTTTCTCTTGTTGATCAATGAATAAAACTCTGTTTGGTCAATGCCAGGCAAGAAGCATAGGCAGGGCTACCAAACCAGAAAAGTGCTGAGAAGAGAAAGACAGGGATAGAGGCAGAAAGGAGATGCCATGTAGAGATCGGGAAGATAGGATGCACCAGCCATTCTGGTAAGATGAGGCCATGTAGAAATACGTAGATTAGTAGTTATGGGTTAATAATTAAGACAGAGCTAGCCAATAAGAAGCCCTAGCCAACAGTTTTATAATTAATATAGCGTCTTTGTGTTTATTTGGGGAAAAGCGGCTGTGGGACCAGGCAGGACAGAAACCTCTATCTTTACCTCATGTTCCTCTCCCTATATTTTGGAATGGTAATGTGTATCCTGTGCCATGATATGTTGAAAGTATGTAATCTTCTTTTTGATATTGATTTTGACAGGGGGATTAGAGTTAAAAGATTGTCATGCATCTCAGGAGAGACTTTGGACTTTGGGACAAGTTTGGAACTGTTACAGACTATGGGGATTTTGAGGTAGACTGTATACAATTTTGCATTATGATATGGTTATAAGCTATTGGGAACCAGGGAGTGGAATGTGGTGGTTTTAAAGGATTTGGGCACTAATGGGAATGGTGCTATTAGGAGGTGTGGCCTTGTTGGAGGAAGTGTGGAGCTGCCTTTGAGGTATCTTTTTTTCAAGCTTCCCTTACTGTGACAGCCAGCTGACTTCCTGCTGCCTGCAAGAAAGATGATAATGTACTGAACCTCTGAAACTAGAAGTGAGTCACCCCAATTAAATGTTTTCTTTATAAGAGTTGCCATGGCCATGGTATCTCTGCATACCAATAGAAAACCCTAACCAATATGGGTCGTTTCAAAAAAAATGCACAAAAAAATTGAAGTTGGAGAGATGAAAGTTTTCTTGGAATGGATGATTCATATTGCTGAACAACCCCTTGTTGTGGAAGATTTCTTTACACTGTGTGAAGATGTGTTTTCATTATTGGTTTAACAAAGTGCTGAATCACTGTTATGTAGGCAAGAAGAGGTCAGGTGGAAATGTTAGGGACAGAAATCTCTGGGAAGAAGGAGGAGGAGAGGTCTCCAGCCAGACACAGAGGAGGCAGGATGGGAATAATGGAGATGGCGTAACAAGTACGTGGAAGAATGTAGATAAGGGTTAAGTTAGAAACAATCCTAAACTGTCTGCCTCGCTTTCCATTTTTATTTTGAAATATATTTTTATTTAAATTGAAAACCATCTTATTTCACACACCAACCCCAGTTCTGTCTCTTTCTTGTCCATTCATTTCCTCCACCAACTCCCCATCCAACTCCTCAGAGAGCATGAGGCCTCCCATGGGGGATCATCAAAGTCTTTCACATCATTTGTGGCAGGACCAAGGCCCTTTCCCCTGTATTTAGTCTTAGAGAGTATCCCCATGTAGGGATTGGGTTCCAAAATCCCAACTCATGCACTAGGGATAAATACTGGTTCCACTGCCAGAGGGCTCATAAACTGCCCAGGCCTCCAAACTGATATCCATGTTCAGGGGACCTTGTTTGGTGTCATGCAGGTTCCCCAGCTGTCAATCTGGAGTTCATGAGTTCCCACTTGCTCAGGTCAGCTGTTTCTGTAGGTTTCCCCAGCATGGTCTTGACATTTAATAATAAGTGTCCATGTATTTATTGAGGAGCTGATGGTCCTCACACAAAATTCTGCCTACAACCCCATACAATATGAATGTAAATGACACTGAAAAGCTGTGCACAGGAGCCAGTTGAAAGGGTCAGTCTGCTGAGATTGGGTTTTAGAAATGACAAGAGAACCAGGCTTGTCATCTAGACTACCTGAACAGGACCTGAACAAGGAAGACAAACTGACATGCTAATGTGAGAGGGAAAAGCTCAGTAACCCTCAACCTTATATAAAGAGCTATAGGCAAAGAGGGAGTTCTGAGAGCAGGAGACTTATCAGCAATTAAAGAAAAAGTCAATAAATTTGAAAGAGGGCAAGGGTAGGTGTGGGAACCCACACAATTCGCCATTACAAGATGGCGCCGAGGACTGTTGTAAACAACCCTGTTTTTGGCGCGTGCCCTCCTCGAGTCTGCCTGGCAACAGCTATGCACCAATCCCAGACTGACTGGTGTCCTTTCAGGAAGGAACACCCATCCTGCCTAGATATAAGCCGCTCCCTTCCTTGCTTGCATGCCCCTCATCTCCAGCTCTCCCTCAATCAAGAAGCGCTTCAATAAAGTGTGATCAGAGAAGGATCCTCCTGTCGGTGGTCTTCTTCCCCTGCGGGTCAGGGGCGTGCCACAGGTAGGTATATGTGAAGTAGGGAGGGAGGTGAGAACTATTGGATTTACAATATAATCTCATTTTAAAAATATTTAACAAAATTTTTAAAATTTATAATAATACTCACAAAAGAATGGTAATTATAATCCCCCAGATAATATGTGGGATATCTGCTTTTGGGTTTGCTTATGGTATACATTGTATTTTGCCTGTTTTTTTCCCAAATTAAGTCATAATGTGGACTGTCAAAATAGTGAGCCTGTTATTTGAAGTGAGAGAATTAAAGTTCATGGATAAAGACTGACACAAATTAAAATCCACTAATGAAGCATGAAATGGTTGGGACTCAAAATATTCTTGTCCTTCTCAGCTTCTGAAGTCCTCCACAGTTTTAAAGGCTGTTGTGTTCACAGAGGCCATAAAACTACATCAACAAGTCACTGCAGAATGCAGGACAAAGGGAGAATATAAGAGTGGTTCTAAATGACTTATTTGAAGGGGGAATGATGGAGTTGCACTTATAAACATAGACTTTAAAATTCAAAATTATTTCTTAGTATTTCAAAATTTTGTTTTTTGGATGGTACATTGATCAATAACAGCACATTTGTGTCTAATGGTTTCATTTACTATGTAGGTTTTAATAAATATGTTTAATAAAAGCACATTTACCATATCTACTACCAGGTATGAATTGTATACTAAAAGGAAATTTTAATAACATAAACAATTTAATTCAATATTGGTTATAAAAGATGATACTATGAAAAGGTATGACTTTTCAATAACAGAAAAACTGCTTAGGAAAATGGAACACAATGTCTTTGTCAGCATGAACTATTAATTTTTATTTGACATTTAGATAACACAGTCCTTGGAAATTTATGGGGCTTTAAACTGAGGGAAACTGTATTATTGTCTCACAACATATTAGGGTAAACTTAAGTATTTCTTACTTTTCTTTGACTAAAAAGGGGTTTTAGTCAAACTTAAGGGGGAAAGAAATGTTTTGAGTGTTTTTTTAAAGTGAATATTTCACCTTGATTTGGGCTTCTTTTCTACAATATGATTTTCTATCTAATATTGTGTCATTGAATTCCAGCAATTAGTTTGCATAGAAACATGAAAAAAATAAACAGCAAAGAGTCTCTCTGCCCCTACCTCCAGTGGGACAGGCAGGTCTCTTATATCATCCCACATGACCACATTCCTTTGTCTCAGCCTCTAGCTCCAAAAGCATCTTTGGAAATCCACTAGCAACAAAGTCCAAGGAATAAAGTGGCTATTTTCACTCTTTCCCCATCCTTCAGTTTCAATTTCCCTTTCTATTCCGCAGCCCTGTACCAGACTATCTGTTGTGGTCTCTATTCCCTGTCTGTCTACACTCCCGAGGGTCTAGGCAGATCCTTTTAGCACACTCTGCTTTCCTCCTTCTGTGGACTCCTGCAAACTCTCCCTTCTGGCCACACCTATTCCTTCCTAATTTTCAGTTACCAATACGTAAAAGCACATTCTACACAGAACCCCGAGTGGCCACACATTGCAGTATCTCAGATGCATTTCTTATAGGGTAACCTAAAACCACATTCTACTAAGACCAGTGAAGGAAACTGAAACCAAGGAAAAAACACTTACCTAACAAAAAACAAGCATCTAAAATGGTAATCATCCCAAGGAAAGATGTCTATGCACCAGTGTAAATATATAATCAATAATAGAAAGAACAATATGTACAGACTAAAGCAATACAATAGGACTTGAGTAGTTCATTATAGCTGAAGCACAGGACAAGGACTTCAAAATAGCATCAATATATATTTGAGGTGCTTAAAGTAGATATAAATTAATGCATTCGTGAAATACACAAAAATAAGCAGTGGAATACCATGAAGAATACAGTTTAAGAATTAAAAATTGAAAATAAAATCATCTAAACAGAGGTAAAATGTGAAATGAAAAAATTTAGGAACTAGAACAAGAACTATAGGGACAAGTTTCACTAAGAGAATAGAAGACATGGAAGAGAAAATCCAAGAACTTTAAGAGAAGACAGGAAGATTATTTTTGGATACCTCAGTCAAAGAAAATGCTCAATATAAATAGCCAGACAAAATACAATAAAATCTGGGACACCGTGAAAATACCTATTCCAGGAATAATAGGAAGAGAGGAAAAATAGGAAACCCAGGTCAAAGGCACAGAAAATATTTTCAACAAAACTATAGGAGAAAATTTCCAAATCATAAAGAGGAAGTTCATATCAAAGTAAAAAAAAGCATATCAGAACACCAGATAGACTGAATGAGAAATGAAGTTCCCCATAACACCTAATAATCAAAACACTAAACATACAGAAAAAGAAAGAATGTTAAAGCTGCAAGGAAAAAGGTCAAATTGCATGAAGGCAGTAGACCTATTAGATTAATACCTGGCTTCTCTATGAAGACTCTGAAATGCAGAAAGGACTGGTAGAAAGTTCTACAAACTCTAAGAGACTATAGATGCCACCTAGACCACTACATCCAGTAAAATATTTACATAAAAGATGGAGAAAGATATTCCATAGTGGAACCAAATTTAAAAAGTATCAATCTTCCTCTCCCATCCCAGCCCCAGAAAGGCAGTTGGGCCAAACCCAACTTTGATGGAATCACAATGCTATGGTGAAGATCTCAGCAGCATGTAACACAAAAAAGTAAAAGTCCAAGGGACTGATACTGTAGTTCCAGTTTCAAGGTTAAGATCTGAAAAGCAAAGTAGCCAGCCAATAATTGAAAGGGCTGATCCTGCTGCTTCTCAGTGTAGCTGGAGAATCATGAGACTGAATGCCTTCTATCTTCAATGTGGCCGGAGAATGAATGACTGATACTGAGACCTTGTTCCTATCTTATCTACCTCACTAATGCTGGGATTAGAGGTGTGTGATCCCAGGTGCTGAGACCATCTTTGTGTGAGCTATTTCTACTGGATGGCCTTGAACTCACAGAGATCAGTCTACTTCTTAATTCTGCGTCCTAGGATTAAAGGTATGTACTACCATCTCCTAGCTTCTGGCTGCTGAGATTAAAGGTATATGTGGTTTCTATGGCTTGTGGATGACTTTGCTTTCTGAATCCTAAGGTAAGCTTTAATAAATTATAAATAATATATCACCACATCAGCAGGTCAGTATTTGAGAGACCCCACATAGGCTGTACCACCACCTCTGTTCCCCACTGGACTGTGTTCTCACAACACCTATTCTGCTGCTCAAAACCCCCACCCTAGCATCCTCCTGCAGATAGCCCTTTCCTGCAACATTGGAAGGCCCTATAGACACAATCACCACTCATAAAAATTGGAAGTATAGCAGTCCCTATAGGCATAAGTACCACCTACAGCAGTTGGAAAAAAAGATGGGTAAATACCAGTGTAAGAATACACTGAACAACATAAAGGGCACTATGGCACCACCAGAACCCAGTGGTTCTATAATAGGAAGACCTGAATATCCTAATGCAGATGAAGCAGAAGAAAAGGACCTTAATTATAACTTTTTTTAAAAGATGATAGAGCTTTATAAAGATGAAATTTCCTTAAGAAATAGAGAAAAAGACAAAATTGGAAGCAATCAATCTATTAAAGAAATCCAAGAAAAAATAAACAGGTAAAGGAAACAGTTTAAGACTTGAGAATTGGAAGAGAGGTAATAAGGAAAACACAAATAGATCCTTGGCCCTGCTGGGCCCACTGCTGGGGGTGAGTGTTTGGCCAGAGCATGGGTTTAATACCCTCTTCATCTCCTTGGAAATCCCTTGGTTGGCTCTGTGCATACTGGATCAGCCTATCCATGCTGGACCACCTTGAGCCTGCCCTCACCTGATCTTTTGGTCCCTTTGCTTGCCCTCTGCCTGAAGTGAGTCTGGGACCAGCCCAGGCCAAATCCCATGATATGCTTTCCTGGGAACTCCCTGGATTAGCTCTGCATCTCACTCTCCTCTATAACCTTGGCCTGAGTTATTCAGCCCTGGCACTCCAGACCATCCACCACCCACAGCCTGCCTTCCCCTCATCTTTGGCCCTGCTAGGCCCATTGTTGGGGGTGAGCACTTGGCCAGAGTATGGGCCCAATATCCTCTCCATCTCCTTGGAACTTCCTGGGTCGGTTCTCTTGGAGAGCTTCGATCATCCAGAGTTATAGACATTGAACACATGACACACCTACACCCACCAAAAGAGCATGGAGAGAGAGAGAGAGAGAGAGAGAGAGAGAGAGAGAGAGAGAGAGAGAGAGAGACTCCACCTGCACACACTGGAAGAAGTGATGGGAAGACAGCAGCAATGCAAGAAAACAATAAACAATAGAAAGACCTCCAGAATTTAGGAACTCTACACCAACTAGACCTGAACACACCAAAGCAGATGAAGCAGAAGGGAATGGCTTAAAAAATAACTTGATAAAAATGATAGAGGTCCTCAATGATGATATGAGAAATCCCTTAAAGAAGTGGAAGAAAAAACCAAACAAACAAAAAATTGGAAGAAATAGAGGAAAAGACCAAGCAAAAAAATGCAAGAAATGAACCAACATCTTTAAGAAAGCAAGGAGAAGTCCCCACCTGCCTGATCTTTGACCCCCATCGCTGGGCCTCTGCCAGAGGTGAATCTGGGACCACTTCAAGTCGAACCCTTCCCTGGGAACTCCCTGGGTTAGTCCCAAATCTCGCTCCCCCCCATATACTGTCCCCAGAAAGAAAAGTCATAGTATTTTGATCCACAAACCACCCTACCCAGAACCTGCCCTTCCCCCACTCTGTCCTACTGAGCCTACTGCTCCACTCCTCTGGTTAAGCACTGGGCCAGTGTGTGGGTCCAGCAACCTCTGTACCTTCAGGAAGCTTCCTGGATCTGCTCTGAGCACACTGGACCTGCTTACCCACATGGGACAACCCTTAGTCCCTGACAGCCTGATCTTTGACCCCTATCACCAGGCTTCTGCTGGAGGAGAGATCTCCTAGAGAGGTTGGACCACCCAGAGCTACAGACATTGAAATCCAGAACCACCTATGCCCACCGGAAGAGTAGAGAGAGAGAGAGTCTCCAGCTGCACCTACTGAAAGAAGCAATGGGAAGACAGCAATACAAGGAAACACTTAACAATACAAAGAGAAGCATGACGCCACCAGACTCTAGGTACTATACAATAACTAGACCTGAACATACCAAAGCAGAAGAAGCAGAAGAGAACAACTTAAAAATTATCATCATAAAAATGATAGAGGCCCTCAAACAAGATATGAGAAAATCCCTTAATGAAATGGAAGAAAAAACAAACCAACAATTGGAAGAAATGAACAAATCTCTTAAAGAAAATAAGGAAAGCCAACAAAAAACAATCAAACAGGTGAAGGAAACAGTTCAAGACTTGAAAACCGAAATAGAGACAATAAAGAAAACACAAACTGAGGGAATGTTGGAAATAGATAAACTGGGCAAACGATCAGGAACTTCAATGCAAGCATACCAACAGAATACAAGAGATTGAATAGAGAAACTCAGGCACTAAAGATAAACTAGAGGAAATAGATTCATCAACCAAAGAAAATCTTAAATCCAATCTAGAACACAGAACATCCAGTAAATGTGGGACACCATGAAAAGGCCAAACTTAAGAATAATAGGCATAGAAGAAGGTGAAGAAGCCCAGCTCAAAGGTATATAAAACATATTCAACAAAATCATTGAAGAAAACTTTCCAATTTGAAGAAGGACATGCCTATGAAAGTACAAGAAGCATACTGAACACCAAATAGACTGGACCAAAAGAAAAAAAATTCCCCTCCCGACATAATAATCAAAACACCTAGCATACAGAATAAAGAAAGAGCAGAATAAATTAAGAGCAGAGAAGGAAAAAGGCCAGACAACATATAAAGGCAGACCTATAAAAATTACTCCTGGCTCCTCCGTGGAAACTCTGAAGGCCAGAAGGTCCTGGATGGATGTTTTACAAATACTAAGAGTCCATGGATGCCAGCCCAGGCTACTATACTCAGCAAAACTCTCAATCACTATAGACGGAGAAAACATGATATTCAATGACAAAGCCAGATTTTCACAATACACATCAACAAATCCAGCCCTACCGAAAGTTCTGGAAGGAAAACTCTAACCCAAGGAAGTTAACTTCATTCACAAAGACATAAGCAATAAGTAAACCCACTTTACCAGAACCCAAAAGAAAAAGCAGGGCAAATATACTCACAATACCACTGTCAACAACAAATCTAAAACAAACAAAAATTAACAATCAATGGTCCTTACTTTCCCTCAACATCAATGGTCTTAACTCACCTATAAATAGACATAGGTTAACAGAGTGGATATGAAGACAGAATCCATCCTTCTGCTGCATACAAGAAACATATCTAAGCTTCAAAGACAGATACTATCTCAGGGTTAAAGATAGGGAAAAGATCTTCCAATCAAATGGACCCAAGAAGCAATCAGGTGTGGCTATTCTAATATCTATCAAGTTAGACTTCAAACCAATATCAGTCAAAAGAGATGAAGAGGGTCATTTCATATTCATCACAGGAGAAATCCATCAGTACAAATTCTCAAATTTGAACATCTATGATACAAACACAAAGGCACCCACATTCATAAAAGAAACACTACTACACCTCAAAGCTCACATAAAATTCACACACTCATACTAGGAGACTTCACCACCCCACTTTCACCACTAGACAGGACCACCAGATAGAAACTTAACAGAGAAGCAAAAGAACTAATAGAAGTTATGTTTCAATTGGGTTTAACATACATCTATAGAGCATTACATCCCAACACAAAAGAATATACTCAGCTCCATATGAAACCTTCTCTAAAATCTACCATATACTACAACATAACAAACTCAACAGATACAAAAAAATTGGAATAGTCCCCTGTATCTTATCAGACCACCATGCTTTAAGTTGGGATTCAACAACAACAACACAAATTGCAGAAATCCTACAAACTCATGGAAACTTAACAATGCACAATTGCACCATTCCTGGGTCAAGGAAGAAAAAAAGAAAGAAATTAAAGATTTCCTAGAATGAAGATAGAATATACCCAAACTTATGGGACAATTTGAAAACAGTAATATGAGGAAAGTTCATTACACTAAGTGTGCATATGAAGAAAACTGAGGATGTCACATTAGAGAATTAACAGCACAACTGAAAGCCCTAGAACAAGAAGTAAACTCTCCCTAGAGGAGAAGACACCAGGAAATAATCAATTTGAGTGCTGAAATCAATGAAGTAGAAACTAGCAAAACAATACAAAGTATCAATGTAACAAAGAGTTGGTTTTTCAAGAAAATCAACAAGACAGACAAACCCTTATCCAAACTAACCAAAAAACAGAAAGAGAACATGCAAATTACCAAAATTAGAAACAAAAAGGGGGACATAACAACAGACACTGAGAAGATCCAGAGACTCTTCAGGTCATACTTTGAAAGCCTGTATTCCACAAAATTCAAAACTTTAATGGGAATGAAAAATTTCTGGATAAGTATCACTTACCAAAATTAAATCAAGAACAGATAAGCAATTTAAATATACTTATACATCCCCTAATGAAATAGAAGCAGTCATCAAAAGCCTCCTAATCAAAAAAAGCCCAGGGTCAGATGGCTTCAGTCCAGAATCAAATACTAATACTCCTTATATTGTTCCACACAATTGAAGCAGAAGTTTCATTACCAAGCTCTTTTTATGAGGCTACAATTACCTTGGTCTTAAGACACAGAAAAGACCCAACTGAAAAAGAGAACTACAGACCAATATCCCTCATGAATATTGATGCAAAAACAATAAAATACTGGCAAATTGAATCCAAGAACACATCAGAGAACTCATCCACCATGACAAAATAGGCTTCATCCCAGGGATGCAATGATGGGTCAGCATATGAAAATCTGTCAATGTGATCTACCATATAAACAAACTGAAAAAGAAAAATTACATGATCTCACTAGATGCTGAAAAATAATTTGACAAAATCCAACAACCTTTCATGATACAGGTCTTGGAGAGATCTGGGATAACAGGAACATACTTAAACATAATAAAAGCAATATACAGTAAACCAACAGCCAACACCAAACTGAATGAAGAGAAGCTTAAGGTGATTCCTCTAAAACCAGGAACAAGACAAGGCTGTCCACACTGTCCATATCTCTTCAATATGATACTTGAAGTTCTAGCTAGAGCAGTAAGACAACAAAAAGAGATCAAGGGTATACAAATTGAAAAGGAACAAGTCAAACTTTCACTCTTTGCAGATGATATGATAGTTTACATAAATGAGCTAAAAAAAACTCCATGAGGGAACTTCTACAGCTGGTAAACACCTTCAGAAAATCATCAGGATACAATATTAATTCAAAAAACTCAGTAGCCCTACTATATACAGATGATAAAGGAGGTGCTAAGAAAGAAATCAGAGAAACATCACCCTTTACAATAGCCACAAACAACATAAAATATCTTGGAGTAACATTAACCAAAGAAGTGAAATACCTATATAGCAAGAACTTTGCATCTTTAAAGAAAGAAATTAAAGAAGACACCAGAAAATGTAGAGATCTCCCATGCTCCTGGAAAGGTAGAATCAACATAGTATAAATGGCAATCTTGCCAAAAGCAATCTATAGATTCAATGCAATCTCCTTCAAAATCCCAGCACAATTCTTCACTTACCTTGAAAGGATAATGCTCAACTTTATATGGAAAAACAAAAGAGCTAGGATAGCCAAAATCACCCTGTACAATAAAAGAATGTCTGGATACTTCACCATCCCTGACTTCAAGCTTTTCTTTAGAACTATAGTCCTGAAAACAACTTGGTATTGGTGCCACATTTTATTTAATCATTCTTCAGTTCAGGGGCATGTAGGTTGTTTCCAAATCCTGGCTATTACTAAAACGGTTCCTATCATGATAGTTGAGCAAATGCCCTTGTAGTATGAATGTGCCCCCTTTGGTTGTATGCTCAATAATGGTATTATAGTGTTTTGAGGTAGTTTGATCTCTAATTTTCTGAGAAATCACAATATTTATTTCCACAGCAGCTGTACAAGTTTGTACTCCCACCATCAATGAAGGTGTGTTCCCCTTTCTCTACATCCTCTGCAGCATAAGCTGTCATTGGTGATTTTTAGTTTTTCCATTCTGATCCTTGTAAGATGGAATCTCAGAGGGGTTTTGATTTGCATTTCCCTCATGACTAAGGATGTTGGGCATTTCTTCAAGTGTCTTTCCTCCATTTGAGATTGTTCTGTTTAGAATTCTCTATTTAGATCTGTACCATTTTTTAAATTGGATTATTTGGTAGTTTGCTTTCCAGTTTCTTGAGTACTTTGTATATTTTGGAGATCTGGCCTATGTCAGATGTAGGGTTGGTGAATATCTTGTCCCATTGTGTAGGGAGTCATTTTGTCTTGTTGACATGTTATTTGCTTTATAGAAGTTTCTCAGTTTCAGGAGGTTGGGTTTATTAATTGTTGCTGTGAGAGTCTACTGTTGTTCTATTTAGAAAGTGGTCTCCTGTGCCTATGTGTTCAAATGTATGCCCCACTTTCTCTTCTATGATGTTTATTGTGGATGGATATATATTGAGGTCTTTGATCCATTTGGACCTGAGGTTTGTGCATGTGTTTGCTTGTAATTTATTGTATATTTTTGCATCAGTGTTCAAGAGGGAGATTTATCTGTAGTTCTCTATCTTGGTTGTTTCTTTGTGTGGTTTGGACACCAATGTAATTGAAGACTCATAAATGATCCTTCTGCTTCTATTGTGTGGAACAATTTGAGGATTATTGGTATTAGTGCTTCTTTGAATTTCTGGTAGAATTCTGCACTGGAACCATCTGGCCCTGAGCTTTTTTGGTTGAGAGACTTTTAATAACTGCTTCTATTCCCTTAGGCATTATAAGTCTATTTAAATTATTTTTCTGGTCTTGATTTAATATTGGTATGTGAAACCAACTAAGAAGACTGCCCATTTCCTTTAAATTTTACTGTTTTGTGGTGTACAAGTTTTCAAAGTAAGACCTGATGATACTCTGGACTTCCTCAGTGTCTGTTGTTATGTCCCTCTTTTAATTTCTGATTTTGTTCTGATTTTGCATATTCTCTCTCTGCCTTCTGGTTAGTTTGGATAAAGGTTTGTGTATCTCGTTGATTTTCTCGAAGAACCAACCCTTTGTTTCATTGATCCTTGTGTTGTTTTCTTTGTTTCTACTTTATTGATTTCAGGCCTCAATTTGATTATTTCCTGGCATCTTCTCCTGGGTGATTTTGCTTCTTTTTGTTTTAGAGCTTTCAGTTGTGCTGTTAATTCTCTAGTGTGACTATTCTCTAATAAAATAAAATGGGTGGGGGGAGGGAAGAGACTATGGAAATGTACCTCAATTCAAACTAAAAGTTTTAAACTGGGAATTCCAAGTAATTAGTCTTTACATTAGTCTTTACTTTGTTTGCAGAATGAGTATATTCGATGAGGATTTGTGAGTACTGAGCCAAGAAAGGGATAGAGAGAATAACACATTGTGGAAAGGAAGATGAGTTCAGGATTCACGCTGGAGCTTTTTCAATAGAAGTCCAGAGCAGTGGCTCTCAAACTTTACAGTGCATAGGAACCAATTGAAAAGCTTAATGAAACACAATTATCTAGCAATATTCATTATGTTATGAGTAGGTTTTTCCTTGCCGGCCTGGGCCCACTGCCATGCCAGCCCCAAATAACACACTGAGACCTTGTATTAGATATAAAGCTGTAGGCCAGTTACTTGCTTCTTATCGGCTAGCTTTGTCTTAAATATTAACCCATTTCTATTAACCTAAATATTTCCACGTGATCTTATCTTACCAGAGAGAGGGGCTGGCATTCTTCTCTCTCCATCCTCCATCTTGAATCTCCTTCCTACTCTTCCTCTCTCCTCCTTGTCTCCTAGTCCCACCTATCTTGTTTCCCTATTGTCCAACAGTACTTTATTCATTAACCAATAAGAGAAACATATTTACAGAATGACATCTCCCATCATCTCCTCATTTGTGTCTAAAATAAAAAGGGGTTTAACCTTAGCATAGCAAAATATATCACACAACAGTTATCAAATAAGAATCACAGTTAACAATATTTAGTCCCTTAACATTTACTAAGATTTAAAGAAATATTCTATCATCTATCCTATCTTTGTGAATCTAAAGTCTTATATGTAATTTATCTTTAATCCTAACTAAGGAAAACTAAAACCATAATTATTTGTCTTCAAGTACTTCAAAGGCAACAGAAGGATAATATATAAACTCTAGAAATGAAAGATATAACTCATCTGGTCAGTCACCTGAAATTCTTCTGTAATGTTCCATCCTCAGCCTATAGGCCATAATGTGTCTGGCATACTCCTCAGCAAAGCAGGAAACTTTAAACTGTCCACCTGTTTTGGCAGTTTGTCAGTCACTTTTGCTGTGTTCTGCAGACTGTCCAGCAGACTCTTCCATGAAGCAGGAATGCTGTAGCAATGTCCATCTTTTATCAGCAGTCATTTTCCTGGAGTCCTGCATGTCCATTGTATACAGCATGGAGTCAAACAGTCCAGACAAGAGCAGTATCTTGCTCAAATGGCTAGTCTTGCCATATTGAAAGCAAACTCCATAATGAGTTTCTTCAAGGTCCATCTTCCTTTCTGATGCAGGTGGCACAGGTGGTGTTGCCAGGAACAGTTATTTCTCACAGTAAAGAAAAACCCTAAACCATTTAAATGCCATATTCTGTAGGTCTTTGAAAGGTTTGAAGAATGCTTATCCATCTCAAATACAAATCTTAACTAACTTAATTATAAGTTTTGACTATCATAGGTAACTACCTATGATCTGTACTGAATTATACATTACATTTCTAAATGAGTTATATATGAAACAATACCTAAACAAGAGGAGAAATATATCACAAAATTGACCTTAAATTTGTATCAATAAATGAAAATCCATTCCAAAACAAAGTATTCATATCTATACCACAATCCCCTTTTTACCTTTAAAGAGATTGCCTGTGGTCATTAACTATTTATAACCAACCCCATTTAAAAGAAAACAAACATATCTAGACAATATTTGGGAGTTTGCCTGTCGTTCTTTCCAAACTGCTTCCTGTTGGTAGGGGGCGCTGTTATGGGGGAATCTGAAGAAGACACAGAAATCCTGGCTTGTCTGAGTATCTTGGGGAACTTTATAACCTGTCTGTAAGCCCTGGAGTTCAACAGCTTTTACTTCCTCTCTCCATAAAGCCCTCCATTCTAATTGAGAGGAGTTTTCAAGGAAGCTGATATTAATTGATCCCAATCCTTAGGGGTTACCTTGTTATTCCTTGCCCATGATTCTATTAATTGCTTCACATATGGTGAGTGCATGCCATAAGAGGCTACTGCTTCCTTTATACTTTTTAAATCTTTCATACATATTGGTTCCCACTGATATGCAATGACACCTTTTGGGTGTTTTTTCGTTGCTGGCTTTTCATTAATAGATACAGGGAAAACTCCCCTGACCCTAAATGGTGTAGAAAATATTAAGTCTTTTTCATGCCCTGTTACCTGTAGTATCAGACTGAAGGTCTTCTAAGGCCTGAAATCTATTCTCCATTGCTTTTTTGAGTGTCTGAATTTCTTGAGTCATAGAACTTTCTAGAGCCTGCATTGCATCAGTCAGTTTCTTACCTTCTCCAACTATGAATGATTCCATGTTTTTAATATTCTCATTCCTTAGATATTATCTGAATGGCATGTAAACTGCCTGCCAGAAACAATGTTCTATCTGCTAGCTTGCCATTATCCTCAGACATTCTATCTGCTAGTCTTTCTACCTGATGTTCCAGTTTTTTAAACTTATTAGTATCTTCATCTGACCAGGAACGAGCTGTTTCTGCTAGCGTGTTAATGCATTGCATTGTTTCTGTTTTGGTTATTGAGGTATTGAACATGGAACAAATTATGTTTTCTACTTGGTCATTTTTATGTTCTATGTTTTGTATTCATCCAGCCAGCTCTCTATTGCCATCTTCAATATTTTGAATCCTTGTTACTAAGTCTCCTACGGTTTGTACAAGTTCCTTATTGTTTGCTCTAATCTCAAACCATTTCTTTAAGAATATCATATTAATCATGAAACCCATTGCTATTATGAAAAAAGTGTATATATTGGTTCAGTCATAATTTTCTTCTGCTAAAATTCTTTCTATATATGAAGTAAAAGAATTCCTAAAGTCCTGCATTGTAAAATTATCTGCCATAGGTATGGAACAATTGATCTCAGATATTATATCAGCTTAAATCACAAATGATGTTACAATTACCTTGGATGTAATTCTGCTGTCCTGGAACTTTGATGTTTTAGTTGTAGATCATAACTTGTGTTAGTTACACCTGGAGGTGTACCACTAAATAGTGTCCGGCAGCAGAGGATCCATCTGATCCTGGTTCTACCCAGATGTGTACCACCAAATAGTGTCTGGCAGCAGACAATCCTCTGATCCCGGTCCTTGGAGAATAGCTCTTAACAAACTAAGGCAAGCGAAATTTTGTTAAGTAAAGGAGTGAAACGAGCCTTGTGCAAATTGCTGAGACCTCAGGTGTCACCTCCAACTGGTGCTGCCACGCTGCAGGAACACACAAACAGGGCAGGTCCAGAGTCCATGCCACACATAGCACACGAGAGGCGCAGCAGGGCTCTGTGCGAACACAATGTGAGGGAATGGACAGGAGATGAGCCACGGTGGATATAAAGGAGTTGTGGGGCAGGCACAAATGTCTCACAAGCTGTGGTGTGTCTGGCTGGTTAGGCAAGGCAACTGCCTGTTCAGGGATGGTGGGGGAAGGGAATGCTGTCTGCCACCTGGGTGAAACCCAGGTCCTATGAAAATCCTGATTCCTCTTCTGACACTAGATATTGCAGTTTAATAAGGATCAGGATAAACAAACAGGCTGAAGAGATGTTTATTCAGGAAGAAATAAATTACAACCTAGACAGATGAACACCAACAGTTTCCACAGAATGCTCTTCTCTCCACGTCCCATCAGCAAGACAGCGTTCCCAGGCTCCTCTTCAGACCTAGTTCCACAGGTCACTTCCACCCCTGGCTACATCCTCCACTGGGCATGGTCAGTGCCACAGAAGCAGACAAAGTGAATATCTCACTACAATCCTCTGTTGAGAGTTCACCTAAGGCAAGGGGCTCTTGCGATCAAGGCTGGACTGGGCAACAGAGTGAGACTTTGTGATGAGCTAAAAAGCAGGAAGAAGTTTGGAGATCTGATTTTGTTCTTCATTGTGATAAACCTCTGTTTCAATGCACATAGCTTCCCAGAACCTGGATGTCCTGCAGGTAGAGTCATGTACTCTTTCATGGCCAGCTCATTGCCAGCCTGAGAACCACTGTTGATCACATTGAAAGAATGACTTCAGGGTTTCAGCCATGTCAGCGATGTGAGGGTATAGGGGCACCCCCTTTTCCTCACCACCAGCTTTTCAAACTATCAGGGAAACTTCTAGTATGGCATTTGCACAAAATTTAGATTTATTTTCAGTCCCAATTATCTTTATGATCAGTTTGTCCATCTCCTCTTGTTCCACAACATTCAATTTCTTGCTACCCAAAGCAGGTGCAATAGTCTTATTGATGTACTCAAGAGGTATGGATTTTGCCTTTCCCAGTGGCAGGTATAATTATTGTCAGGGAGTTCTAGGGCCTTATGTCTGTCAGTGGAGACCCCACTGGCACAGCAGCTTGGAGGCACAGACCTTGAGGTGCAGAGATCAACTTCAACAGTGGGATACCTAGAGACCAAAGATCTCTGGCATGAATCTTGAGAATAGACATGGTGAATTTCTGGCCTTTGGATTGCAACACAAGAAGAAACATGTTTCTGCAGATACAGAAGAAAGCATTGAGGAGAAATTAATAATAATAAAAATAGAATTACTATTGGAAGTTCAAACAGAAATAAAACTAGAAATGAAAAATTTGTCAACAAGAACCTCATAGCTAACCTCAAGAGAACATTCAACATCTCTTCTATTTACTCCATTAACACCAGGAATTCTGTAGAGATTGCAATATTGAGGATGAGTATGAGTAATCACCAGCTCTGTGCATTGAGTTTCTAAGGTTACTTATGAGTAATTACTCCATGTCCCTGTAGGTCACCACCTTTTTCTCTGAAATCCACAACTATATAACCATATTTGTTCTTCCTACAGTGTTCTATGTCAGTAAACTCTTCTATTATGTTCACTTTAGAATTCAAGAGTGAGCTTGGTCCTTGCTCCCTTGAGCAAGGAAGGTTCATCATATCCATTGCCCTTCATTATGGCCACACAGACTCACAGTTTGTTCATGTAAGTTCTGAGGGAATGGGGATAAAGATGAGACTACAAGAATAATTATTTCTTCCTAATCATATAAACTATAATAATTTGGGCAGCATGATGGTATAATAACTACCATAAATATTTAAGCCTATCTATTAAGATTTTATGTTCTTATTTTAGATGACAGTCCACAAATTCTCACTGACTTATCCCCAGGGTCTCTTCCACATACTTCTATGACCAACGAGAACAAAAATATGTCCAACTATGTTATTTCATAATCAATGTAAAGTATTGTGCTATGCTGGTGAGGGTGATTCATTTACTATACTTTTGAAGAAAAATATGATGTGTATGTGTGACTATTAAGGTCTTCTCTGGTGGAAGATCTGAGCTCTATATTTTATGGATCTTACTTCATCTAAAATAGTTTTTCCAAATTCCAAAAGTATAATCTTCTCCAGAATTTTTATTTATAGAATGTGACCAAACACAGTGGTCAAGTAGAAATGAGCAAAGTCTTGTGTGAATTACTTTACTTGACCCAAACACAAAATGATCTGTTCAGTAAGCAGACATTCCATGATGCTTTAATATAAAGAAAAAATAGACCCATGTTTTCTTTCCTTCCTGATTTCCAAATCCTTTATAATGGAATGCTCATGTCTGCTGTGTGAACTGTAAATTGTTTATTCGAGGTGCATTTGGAACAGTCTCAAAACATTGAAACAATTCCATGATCCATGTTTAGCCTCACTCTCTGAAGTGCCTTATTTATAGATCTACAAAGACTGAGTTCTATTTTTCTGTTGTTAGAATCCTCTATCATTCTGAGGCTCAGCTACTAAGTTTTCAATGAGAAAATAAGGTCAGGTCCCTATATAATTTGTAGTTTGAAAACATGAGAGCTTAAAAAGATACCTGCTGTAAAGACCTATGTGTGTCACCTTAAAACTATATGATTAGTAATCCATGAAAATATATATGTGTGAATGAAATAATAATGAATGGATACAGAACCTATGACTGTAAAGTATAGTGGAATGAGTTACATAGCAGCTTAGAAGAGGTGAAATGAACAGAAGAAATGTTACTATATTTTTATTTGATATATAAAATTAATCAAACATAAGTGAAAATATACCAAACCACTTCAGCATCAAAGTGTGACACATTTATTATGAATTATCTTTTCTGTGCTATTTATTTATGTGAATTAAGACTCATTATTAGATATTCTGAGACATCTTAATTATCATATGACTGAATTTTAGTAAGTATTTTTTTCTGTGTAGTTTACTCCTTATGTAAGTTTTTATATTATTTTTTTGTATATTGATATAACCTACTAACTCTAATTTTCACTTTTTGGTTTCAAAGGGTCTAAAGAGTCATTGCTATAGAAGTGAAATAAACAATACATATTTTAAACATTAAGTAGTTCCTTTCGCCTCCCCAAACACTGACTTCTATGCCTTTGGTTTCCTTTGCAATTTCATTCAATTCAGGGTTATGAAATAGAAATTGACCCAAGACAATTTTTTGGGTGTTTGATTTCATGTCATGGACTTTTGGGTAATCTGATGTTATTTAAGAGATGCATTATTGGATTATACAAAAATGGTTGTACATATTCTCACTAGAAGATAAAAGAATGTAGAGGCATGAAAATAAATGGAGGGTCACTTTTGTGTATTGTTGAAGACATACTTTAGAGTTTTACATAATTCTGTGGTCCAGTGCCCTATGGAAATACTTCCCAATAAACTAATCTTTTCTATATTCATAAGATTTTAAATTTGCACAAATAAATATAATGCAAATTTTATAATTTTGAAAATGGAGATGGGTTGTTGTCCTTGGTTTGTATGAGAATGTGGTATGGAGAAAGTCATAACTGTTCCCTGGATTCACTGATTCCCAACTTCAGCCACTGTCTTCACTGTTGGAGACAAATAGAAATATATTCTACATGTAAGTGCATCTCATAATATATTATGAAGTATAACTAGGTAAATTTTACCATTTTTGATAACACATATCTGGAGGATGTCTTTCATGGAAAAGTGGGAAAGTCATCATGCAAATTAGATGATATTTATATGTGGTAATATCATAAATACAATAGTCTATAATGTAAAACAGAAAAGTGGTTAGAGTACCCAGGTGATTTTCTTTATCAGAACAATTAAATGATGAATATTAAAAGACACAGACATCTATTGTTACAAGTCTGGCTGTTACCATATTTTTATAAGGTAACTAAATAACTACTGGTATGAATAGAGGTCGAGGAAAACAGATGAGCTTTTGGATGATCTAAGTAATTTTGTGATAGAATTAATAATCTGCTCAGGTGAAATCACTCTACTACTTAATGATAAACAATGGGAAATTAATTTGATAATAGTGCATGCCTGGTTCTGGCTCATAGACAAAAATTGTCAGGGCCAGAAAACTATTGTTGAACCTTAATTCTGGGGTTCTGATGGGCCGATGGGAGAGCCCCATGACACAAACACCAAAACCAGGAGATGCAACAAGCAAGAGGTGTTTATTGAACGAGTGCACTCAGGTGACAGCAATCTCGGGGAAAGCTGCACACCCCCTAAAGGGTTTAGACTCTCTTTTTATAGAGAAAGACCACAATCAGCATACATGCATGGGGCACAAGGTGATTGATTACAAAGTATGATCTCATGTTTGAGAGATCACCCAGGTGTGACCTGTTCTTATTCAAAGGATAAACTACAGAATGACTTGGAAAGTCCCAGACTGTCCATTGGCCAGGAGTGACCCAAACAGGGCTGTTCATCTAGAATCATTTGTCCAGGGTTGGGGCCTATTTCCTTGTGGTGGGCCAAGACCTGTGAGAAACTTTTTTCATACTCTGGCTTTCTCTTGGCTGTAACTAGCCCTATTTAACAAGATCAGTCTAGCATGACCATTAGCCCCCTCACCATAGTAACTTTCTTGTTTTCATAATTTCTGTTCTCTCCTCCCATGTCAATGTTCATGCCTTATGATTTTCTATATTCCGCTTGCAAGAATTATTTTCCTGCCCTTTTCCTACATCCTTGCTCTGCAAACTAAAATCTTTTACCATGTTTGCTTTCATAATTTCATAGCCCCAAGTTACATTTTGGGTAATAACCATGTGTTACAGAGACAGATATTCCAAATATCTTTTTGGTTATTTGAACAAAGGGGAGATTTAAATGTATATTATTGTCATAGTTCTCTGGAAACAGACCAGGACTGCTTTGACCAGGCAGCTAGCTGTCAATCAAGATTATCCTGTGTTCTTGGAGAATTGTACTCTTCCTGATTAGCACAACTGGGGGCACTCCTTCAGCTAATTCTACTTTATGTGGCTTAATATTTTTTAAATAACTTATAGGTCCTTTTTAAAGTCAATTTTGTTTTCAGTTTTTCATATAAATATGTTTTTAAAAACTAAGGCATGTCTGTCCAAGAGGTAGTGATTCAGCTAATACCTGTGCAATAGATATGGGATGTTCACATACTTAAAACTACACTTCAACGTAAGCAAATTCACTTTTCTAATTTTTTTAAATTAGAAGTAATCTTATTTTACATATCAATCTCCCTTTTCCTTTTCCTCCCATCCTCCCATGTCCCCCGTTGAACCCTCCCAACCCACACCAAACCTAATACCCAAGGATAGTGAGGACTTCCATGCAAGATTACCAAAGTCTTTCACATCATTTGGGGGAGGGCCTAGGCCCTCTTCCATGTATCTGGGCTAAAATAGTATCTGTCCATGGGGAAAGGGCTCCCACGTCCATTTGTGTACTAAGGATAATTCTGGTTCCACTGAGAGTTTCTATAGACTGTCTAGGCCTCCTAACTGGCACCCACATTCAGAAGGCTTGGCTTTGTCCAATGCTGGTTCTCCAGCTTTATGACTGGGGTTCCTATGTTCTCATTAGGGTAGGTCAGCTGTTTCTATAGGTTTCTCAAGCACAGTATTGACTTTGCACATCCCTCTTCCCTCTCTACACCTAGATTCCAGTAGTATAGCTCAGAGCTAAGCTGTGGGTGTCGGCTGGTGCTTCTATCAGCTACTAGATGAAGGCTCTAGGACGGCAATTAAGGTACTCATCAATCTCATTATAGGCGAAGGGCATCAAAGATGGCCTCTCCATTACTGCCTAGATTCTTAGTTGGGGTCATCTTTATGGATCTCTGAACATTTCCTTAGTGCCAGATTTCTCTTTAAACCTATACTGGCTCCTCCTATTAGGGTATCTCTTTTATTGCTCTCCTCTATTCCTCTCCTGACCAGTTTTCCTGATACCTTTTGTTCTCCTTCCCCTCTGCCTCTCACTTTCTCTTTTTCTTATCTCCCTCCCCCTCCCACCATGCTCCCAATTTCCTCAGGAGTTCCTGTCACTTTCCCTTCTTCAGGGGACCATGTATGTCTTTCTTAGGGTCCTCTTTGTTTCATAGTTCCTCTGGTGGTGTGGATTGTAGGCTGGTAGTCCTTTGCTCTATGTCTAATAGCGATATATGAGTGAGTAGACACTGTGCTTGCCTTTCTATGACTGGGTTACCTCACTCAGGATGGTTTCTTCAAGTTCCATCCACTTTCCTGCATTTCAAGATTCCATTGTTTTTTCTGCAGAGGAATATTCCATTGTGTAAATGTACCAATCTTCTTTACCCATTCTTCAGTTGAGGGACATCTAGGTTGCATTTAGGTTCTTGCTATTACAAATAATGCTGCTATGAACATAGTTGAACAGATGTCTTTGTTGCATGGATGTGGACCATTTGGGTATATGCCTAAGAGTAGAATTGATTCCCATTTTCCTGAGGAACCGTCATACTGAACTCCAAAATGGCTGTACAAGTTTGCACTCTCATCAGCAGAGGAGAAGTGTTCTCCTTTCTTTCTTATTTTTTTTTTTTATGTACCAATAAAACTTTATTTTCTAAAAGGCTGGATTTGACCCACAGGTATTGGTTTGCCATAAGCTGTTATAGATGAACACATTGTTTTGTTTGGAAAGCAGAAAAAAAATTGAATTTTTTTATTTTATTATTTTATTTTATATAACAAAGTCCAAGTAAATGAAAACAAACATTTATACACAATATTTGGGAATTTGGGCGTCGTTCTTTCCAAACTACTTCCTGCTGGTAAGGGGCGCTGTCTTGGGGGATTCGAAGAAGATGCAGAAATCCTGGCTGTAGTCTGTAGGGCTGCTTTGTCCAGCTGTTTTGAATGTAGGATCACCTTATACTCTGTTTCAGGCGGTCAGGCGTGATCAAACCACATTAGTCTGCAAGGAATCCACATCGTTTCATTTTCTGTGGAAACAAAAATAAAAATCCTTTTCCCCAGTAACTTGTCCTTCAACTTAAAATTTGGAGTCAAAGCATTTTTTTTAAATTTAATTTATTATTTTACATGTCAATCCCAGTTCCCTCTCCCTCCCCCATCCCTCCCTCCCTCCCTCCCTCTCTCCCTCACTCCTTCCCTCCCTTTTATCCTCTCTGCCCTCTCACATGCACTCTAACCACCCTCACCTCCCATCACCCCACCCCAATTCCATATGTAGGGGAATGCAATCCAGTTGGTGTCATGTAGATCTGACAGGTCATGTGAAGTAGTGACTAGGGCTTCTCTCCTGTCTCTAGATTAAGGCAGTTATCCCTCCATGGGGGATATGTTCACAAAGTCCTTTTGTGCACCAGGGATACATCCTGGCTCCACTGTCTGAGGTCTCTTAGACTGCTCAGTCTTTCTGGCTGAGACCCATATTCAGGGGGGCCTGAATCAGTCCCATGCTGGCTTCCCAGCTATCAGTCTAGTGGCTGTTAGCTCCTCCTTGTTCAGGTAAGCTGTCTCTATGTGTTTCTGCCGCATGGCCTTGTCCTCTCCATCTGCATCTGGGTTCTAGTTCGATTCAGTATGGGTGTTTGATCCTGTTTTCAACAGGCATTAGTTGAGGGCTCCATGGATAAGTTAGTTGTTGATCTCACTCTCCGGGAAGGGCATTTATGATAGCCTTTCCACGGAAGCTGAGATTGTTAGTTGGGAGCAGTCTTGTAGTTCTCTAGACCTTTCTTTGTGTTCAATTTTATCTTCAAACCAATATTGGCTCCCTCTTTTATGTTCTCTCTCTCTGTCTCTGTCTCTCTCTCTTTCCTATCTTCTATTCCAAACCAGGCTCAATCTTCCTGGTCGCACATGTTTTCCTTTGCCCCCCTCATTTTCTCCTACTTCTCTCTCCATTCGCTGTCCCCCCACTTCCCCTGAGCTCTGGGGGACTTGTCCCTTACCAGTTCTGTGACGGACTTTATATGAATCTCTTAAAATACACCTTGTATCCTAGTTCCTCTGGTGGTGTGAATTATAGGCTGGTGATCCTTTGATCTAGGTCTAAAATCCATATATGAGTGAGTATATACTGTGTTCCTCTTTTTGTGACTGGGTTACCTCATTCAGGATGGTTTCTTCAAGTGCCTTCCACTTGCCTGCGAATTTCAAGATACCATTATTTTTTTCTGCAGAGTAGTATTCCATTGTGTAGATGTGCCACATCTGCATCAACCATTCTTCAATTGAGGGGCATCTAGGTTGCTTCCAGGTTCTTGCTATTACAAATAGTGCTGCTATGAACATAGTTGAACAGATGTCTTTGTTGCATGGATGTGAATCCTTTGGGTATATGCCTAAGAGGGGGATTGCCCGGTCCTGTGGTAAACTAATTCCCATTTTCCTGAGGAACCGCCATACTGATCTGCAAAATGGCTGTATGAGTTTGCACTCCCACCAGCAGTGGAGGAGTGTTCCCCTTTCTCCACATCCTCTCAAACATAAATCATCATTGGTGTTTCTAATTTTAGCCATTCTGGCAGGGGTAAGATGGTATCTCAAAGTTGTTTTGATTTGCATTTCCCTGATAGATAAGGATGTGGAGCATGTTCTTAAATGTCTTTCAGCCCTTTTGATTTCCTCTATTGAGAATTCTTTCTGTAGTTCTGTACTCCATTTTTTAATAGGGTTATTTGGTGTTTTGTTGACTAGTTTCTTGAGTTCTTTGTATATTTTGGAGATCAGCCCTTTGTCGGATATAGGATTGGTGAAAATCTTTTCCCAGTCTGTGGGCTGCCGTTTGGTCTTGTCCACTGTGTCCTTTGCCTTACAGAAGCTTCTAAGTTTGAAGAGGTCCCATTTATTAATTGTTTCTTTCAGTGTCTGTGCCCCTGGAGTTATTATGTTCAAGAAGTGGTCTCCTATACCATTTTGTTAAAGGGTACCTCCTACTTTCTCTTCTAAGAGGCTGGATTGATGTTGAGGTCTTTGATCCATTTGGACTTGAGTTTTGTGCATGGCGACAGACATGGGTCTATCTGCAGTCTTCTACACACCCTCATCCAATCGTGCCAGCACCATTTGTTGAAGATGCTGTCCTGGCCCCATTGTATAATTTTAGCTATTTTGTCGAAAATCAGGTGTTCATAGGTGCGTGGATTAATATCAGGATTTTCAATTTGATTCCATTTGTCTACCTGTCTATTTTTATGCCAATACCAGGCTGTTTTCAGAACTATAGCTCTGCAGTAGAGCTTAAAGTCAGGGATGGTGATGCCTCCTGAAGTTCTTTTATTGTATAGGGTTGTTTTGGCTATCCTGGGTCTTTTGTTTTTCCATATAAAGTTGATTATTATCCTTTCAAGGTCGGTGAAGAATTGTGGTGGGATTTTAATGGGGATTGCATTGAATCTGTAGATTGCTTTTGGCAAGATTGCCATTTTTACTATGTTGATTCTATTTATCCAGGAGCATGGGATATCTTTCCATTTTCTGGTATCTTCTTTAATTTCTTTCTTTAAAGACACAAAATTCTTGCTATATAGGTCTTTAATTTCTTTGGTTAGTATTACTCCAAGATATTTTATGTTTTTTGTGGCTATTGTAAAGGGTGATGTCTCTCTAATTTCTTTCTTAGAACTTTATCATCTGTGTATAGTAGGGCTACTGAGTTTTTTGAGTTAATATTGTAATGTACCACTTTGCTGAATGTGTGTATCAGCTGTAGGAGTTTCCTGGTAGAGATTTTTGGTCACTTATATAAACTATCATATCATGTGTAAATAGTGAAATCTTTCCAATTTGTATCATCTTGATTTCCTTTTGTTGTCTTATTGCTCTAGTTAGAACTTCAAGTACAATATTGGAGGATTATGGAGAGTGTGGGCAGCCTTGTCTTGTTCCTGATTTTAGAGGGATTGCATTAAGTTTTTCTCCATTTAGTTTGATGTTGGCTGTAGGTTTACTGTTGCTTTTTTATGTTTAGGTATGTTCTGGTTATACCTGATCTCTCCAAGAACTTTATCCTGAAGGTTTTTTTTTTTTTTTTTTTTTTTTTTTTTTTTTTTTATGTCTTTTCAGCATCTAATGAGATGATCCTATGATTTTGCTTTTTTCAGTTTGTTTATATGGTGGATCACATTGATAGATTTTCATATGTTGAGTCATCCCTACATTCCTGGGATGAAGCCTATTTTGTCATGGTGAATGATTTCTCTGATGTGTTCTTGGATTCGATGTGCCAGTATTTTATTGAGTATTTTTGCATCAATGTTCATGAGGGATATTGGTCTGTAGTTCTCTTTCTTAGTTGTGTCTTTGTGTGGCTTTGGTACCAGGGTAATTGTAGCCTTGTGAAAAGAGTTCAGCAATTACCCTTCTGCTTCTGTTGTGTTGAACAGTTTGAAGAGTTCTGATGTTAGCTCTTCTTTGAATTTCTGGTAGAATTCTGCATTGAAGCCATCTGACCCTGGCCTTTTTTTGTTTGGGAGCCTTTTGATGACTGTTTCTATTTCAAGAGGAGTTATAAGTCTATTTTAATTGCTTGCTATTCTTAATTGAATTTTGGTAAGTGATAGCTATCCAGAAATTTGTTCATTTCCTTTGAATTTCAAATTTTGTGTGTACATGTTTTCAAAGTATGACCTAAAGAATCTCTGGTTTTCCTCAGTGTCCATTGTTATGTTCCCCCTTTTCATTTCTAATTTTGTTAATTTGCACATTCTCTCTCTGCTTTTTGATTAGTTTAGATACAGGTTTTTCTCTCTTGTTGATTTTCTCGAAGAGCCATCTCTTTGTTACATTGATTTTTTTTTTGTATTGCTTTCCTAGTTTCTACTTATTGATTTCAGCCCTCAAATTGATTATTTTATGGAATCTACTCCTCAGGGTGAGCTCGCTTCTTTTTGTTGTAGGGCTTTCAGTTGTGCTGTTAATTCTCTAATGTGACTATACTCCATTTTCTTCATATGGGCACTTAGCACAATGAAGTATCCTCGTAGCACTGATTTCAAAGTGTCTAATAAGTTTGGGTATGTTGTGTTTTCATTTTCATTGAATATTAGGAAGTCTTTAATTTCCTTTTTGACCCAGGAATGATGCAATTGCATATTGTTCAGTTTCCATGAGTTTGTAGGGTTTCTGCAGTTTGTGTTGTTGTTAAATTCCAACTTTAAAGCATGTGGTCTGATAAGACACAGGGTATTATTCTAATTTTTTTCTTTAGTATCTGTTGAGGTTTGCTATGTTGCCTAGTACGTGTTTGATTTTAGAGAAGGTTCCATGAGAGAGAAGGAGCTGAGAAGAAGGTGTATTCTTTTGTGTGTGGATCACATGTTCTATAGATGTCTGTTAAACCCAATTGGGACATAACTTCTGTTAGTTCTTTTGTTTATTTGTTAAGTTTCTGTTTGGTGGTCCTGTCTAGTGGTGACAGGGGTGTTGCAGTTTCCCACTATGAATGTGTGAGGTTTTATGTGAGCTTTAAGTTTTAGTAGTGTTTCTTTTATGAATGTGGGTGCCTTTGTATTTCGCAGACTTTATGTTGAGACTTTGTGTTGATGGGATTTTTTTCCTGTGATGAATAGGAAATGACCTTTTTCATCTCATATGATTGATTTTCATTTGAAGTCTAATTTGTTAGTTGTTAGGTTAGCTACACCTGCTTGCTTCTTGGGTCCATTTGATTGGAAGATCTTTTCCCATCCTTTTCTCTGAGGTCCTGTCTGTCTTTTGGGTTCTGGTAGGGTGAGATTATCTATTGCCTATGTTTTTGTGAGTGCAGTTAACTTTATTAGGTTAGAGTTTTCCTTCTAGAATTTTCTGTAGGGCTGGATTTGTGGCTTTGTATTATGTAAATTTGGTTTTGTTATGGAATATCTTGTTTTTTTTCATGTATAGTGATTGAGAGTTTTGTTGTGTATAGTAGTCTGGTCTGGCAACTGTGGTCTCTTAGTGTCTGTTCCAAGGCCTCTATCTAAGACCTTATGGCTTTCAGAGTTTCTATGGAGAAGTCGGGTGTAATTCTGATAGGTTTTCCTTTTTTTGCTCTTAATATTCTTTCTTTATTCTGAATGTTAGGTGTTTTCATTATTATGTGGCAAGAGAACTTTTTTTTTTTTTTTTCCTTTGGTTCAGTGTATTTGGTGTCTGGTATGCTTCTTGTACTTTCAAAGGCATGTCCTTTTTTAGACTGGGAAAGTTTTCTTCAATGATTTTGATTTTTTTGAATATGTTTTCTGCATCTTTGAGCTGGGTTTGTTCGTCTCTTTTTATGCCTATTATTCTTAGGTTTGGCCTTTTCATAGTGTCCCACATTTCCTGGACGTTTTGTGTTAAGGATTCATTGGGTTTAAGATTTTCTTTGGTAGATGAATGTATTTCCTCTAGTTTATCTTCAGCACCTGAGATTCTCTCTTTGATATCTTGTAATCTGTTGGTTATGCTTGCATCTGTAGTTCCTGATCATTTACTGAGTTTTTCTATTTCCACCATTCCCTCAGTTGTGTTTTCCTCATTGTCTCTATTTTGGTTTTCAAGTCTTGAACTGTTTGTGTCCTTCATCTGTTTGATTGTTTTTCTTGGTTTTCCTTGCTTTCTATAAGAGAGTTGTTCATTTCTTGCATTTTTTGCTTGGTATTTTCCTCTATTTCTTCCATTTTTTGTTTGCTTTTTTCTTCCATTTCTTTAATGGATTTTCTCATATCATCTCTGAGGTCCTCTATCATTTTCATGAAGTTTTTTTTTTTTTTTAAGGTCATTCTCTTCTGCTTCATCTGCTTCGGTGTGTTCAGGTCTAGTTGGTGGTGTCATACTGTTCTTTCTATTGTTGAATGTTTTCTTGTATTGGTGTCTTCCCATCCCTTCTTCCAGTGGGTGTAGTTGGGTTCTCTCTCTATCTTAACCCTCTTCTCCCAGTGGGTGTAGGTGGGTCAACACTTTGCTCTTAGTAACTCTGGATGATCCAAGCTCTCTTGGAGGTCTCTCAAACAGGGGCCACAGCAAGGCCAATGATTTGGGGAGGATAGGCCCTGGATGGTCTCAAGCAAAAGGCAAAGGGGCCCAAGGGCCAGGTGAGGACAGGCTCCAGATGGTCCAGTATGGAGGGTTGGGTCCAGTATGCCCCTTTAAGTAAGTTATTAACAAAGAATTAAATCCCCCTGATTGAGAATATTTTTCTTAAGTTAAAAAAAAAAAGAAAGAAAGAAAGAAAGAAAGAAAGAAAGGAAGAAAGAAACCTATAGGCAATGCTGGAGCCTGTAAACACTTTTCTGTGTAAGAGTCACAAATTTTTATTTAGATACTTGGACTTCACACTGTCATATATATTCCAAGAAAAATAAAATCACCCCATTTTACTGCAATAAGAAAAAGTATATTTAAGTGCTTCAAATTTTCACTTTATTCGCTTTATTGTAGCTACAGGCCATCTGTTTGCAGTAACTCTGGCCTCATATTCTAGATTACTGTTTAAACATGGCTCTTATAAAAGGTTACACATGAGCTAATAATAAAAAAAATCAGAGTATCATATCTGCCACAACTGAGTAATTATTATTGATGATACAATAAACTTGAAAAAAATAATCAATATTTGTACTTACTTGACCTGGATTGTAAAGAGGGTCTACATGAATACTGGTACCATTGTTAACAATATTTTTTTGTTTCCTCCAAAAGATGTTCAAGAAATAAAACCATGCAGAATACAACATCTGTACCAGAATTCCATTTCATTCAACTCTCAGAGGATCCAGACCTACAGACTGTTCTCTTTGGCCTATTCTTGTCTATGTACATCTTGGCCCTGTTTGGAAACCTGCTCATCATCCTGACAGTAAGCTCTGACTCCCATCTCCACACACCCATGTACTTCTTCCTCTCCAACCTGTCCATAGTTGATATTGGTTTCATCTCCACCACGGTTCCCAGGCTGATTATGGACATACAAACTCCCTGTCCAGTCATCTCCTATGTGGGCTGCCTGACACAGATGTCACTGTTTATAATTTTTGCATATATGGATGACATGCTTCTGGCTGTGATGGCATATGACAGGTTTGTGGCCATCTGCCACCCTCTGTATTATCAAGTCATTATGAATTCCAGTCGCTGTTATGAGTTACTTCTTGGTTCTTTTCTCCTCAGCCTTCTGGAATTAATGTTGCAATATGTGGCCATATCAAAATTTTCTAACTATGAGGATTATATTGAAATTTCCAACTTCTTCTGTGGTTCTTCTGAGGTTCTTAAACTTCCCTGTTTTGATAGTTTTACCAGTAACATAGTCCGATACTGTGTAGGCACTCTCTTTGGGTTCCTTCCTATTTCAGGAATCATTTTCTCTTACTTTAAAATAGTTTCCTCCATCATGGGATCATCACCATCATCAAGTGGGAAGCACAAAACCTTCTCCACTTGTGGGTCTCATTTGTCCCTTGTTTGTTTGTTTTATGGAACAGCACTAGGAGTGTACTTCAGCTCCTCCTTGTCATTTTCCCCAAGAAGTAATGCAGTGGCCTCAGTGATGTACACTGTGGTCACACCTATGTTGAATCCCTTCATCTACAGCCTGAGGAACAAGGACATTAAAACTGCTTTAAGGCAGATTCTCAGCAGAGCATTGTATCATTGACATTCTTTATAAATGCACCTTATTTCTATATACTTAATGTGCCTATAAATCCCAGTTAATGTCTCAACACATTATCACTAACTGATACTTTACAATACTGCATGATGAACTTGTGGTTATTGAGGTTGTACAAATGATGATGGGTAGTTTTAGAAATGCACAAAAATTTGAGGTTATACAGATGAAACTTTTGTAGGGATGATTGGTGCACATGAGTGTAATAAACACCTAAAAGCTACCAAAAGAGCCAATTTAAAGTGGTTGTTCTGCTGAAATTGTGTTTTAGAAATGACACAGTACCAGGATTGTCACCCAGGCTGCCTGAACAGGACCCAAACAAGGAAGACATGGATAGACCTGCTAATGTGGAAGGGGAAGGATCAATAGGCCTCATCCTTAGACAAAGGAGGATTTTTTTAAGTCCATAAAGGATTGGTTATAGATTTTATAAGTTGTAATATGGTATTTTGTTGTGTAATTTCTTTAGGTGAATCATTTCACTTTACTTTCCAACCAAAGTTACCCTTCCCTTATTCTCCACCTCTTGCCCTTCCCCAAGCCCAACCCAGATCCACTCTTAACAGGTAAGAGCTCCTGTGGGGAGTCATCAAATTTTGGCACATTAAGTTGGAGTAGGTCCAACCCCTCTCTTTTGGGATAAGCCTGAGCATGATATACCCTCATAGGGAATGGGCTCCAACAACCTATTCACACACCAGGGATAGATCCTTGTCATACTGCCAGAGGTCCTTCACATGGACCAAGCTACACAATTGTCTCCAACACAGGAAGGGACTAGTTTGTTTCCATGGAGGCTCCACAGCTGTCTGTCCAGAGTTCACAAGTTTTTATGAGATTAGTTTAGCTGTCTCTGTAGATTTATCCATCATGATCTTGACCTCCCTTGCTCATGTATTCCTGAAAGCAGTATCTCAACATAGAGAGAGAGAGAGAGAGAGAGAGAGAGGGAGAGAGAGAGAGAGAGAGAGAGAGAGAGAGAGAGAACCCTTATGGGGTTAGAAAGAAACCTGATGCTAGGGAAATCCCCAAGGATGACCCTATCTAAGACTTGTAGTAGTAGTGGTGAGGGGGTGTGAACTGACCTTCCTTGTAATCAGAATGGTGGATATCCCAAAATCATCAAAGAGCCCTCATCCAGTGCTTGATGGAACGAGATGCAGAGATCCACAACTAACCACCAGCCTGAACTCTGGGAATCCAGTCAAGTAAGGAATTTTAAGAGCAGGAGAAAAATCAGCAGTCAGAGAAAAAGTCAATGAATTTGAAAGAGAGCAAGGGTGGGGTAATGGGAAGTAGGGAGGGAAGGAGGTGAGAGCTGCTAGATTTATATTATAATTTTGTTTTAAAAATATTTAAGCAAAACCAACTAAATTTTTAGCAATACCTGTAGAACGGTGGCACTTCTCATCTCCAGATACTATGTGAGGCATATGCTACTAGGTTTACTTACGATATACTTATGAATATTACTTGATTAGGTTTTAAATTAAGTTATAATGTGAGCTGTCAAAATAGCGAGCCTGTTATTTGAAGTGAGAGAATTAAAATTCATGGAATAGGATTGACATGAATTAAAATCCAGTAATGAAGCATGAGATGGTTGGAGTTCAAAATGCTATCCTTTTCAGCTTCTGAATTTCTCTTCAATTTTAAAAGTTGTTGTGTTCACCATATCTATGGAACTGCAACAACAATTCACTTTAGAATATGGAAAAAGGGAGAAGAATATAGGATTGATTCCATGTGACTTATTTGAGGAGGAATTGATGGAGTTGTATATATAAACAAATACTTTACAAATTCAAAATCATTTTTTAATAATTCAATATGTTATGTTTCTAGAAGATACATTATTCTATAATGGCATATTTGTTTTTAATGGTTCCATTTATTATGTAAGTTTTAATAAATTTTTTTAATAAAAAGCACCTTTTCCATATCTCCTACCAATTTTTAATTGTATATTAAAAGGAAACTTGAATAACATACATAGAATTTAAGGTAATATTGGTTAAAAACACAGATATGGACTACCAAAAAGCATGACTTTATAATAACTGGAAAACTGCTTGGGAAAATGGAACACAATGACTTTGTCATCATGAACTATTAATTTTAACTTGGCATTTAGATAATCATGTTCCTGGATATCTTATAGGGCATTAGTTACTCCAAACAGAGGGAAACTATATTATATTCTCACATCATGTTAGGGGAAACTTAAATTCTTTCTACTTTTCTTTTACCAAAGGGTTTTTCTTAAATGGGGAAGAATTCATTTTGAGCTTTTTTTTTTTTTTTTCCTTATTTTCACCATGATCCTGGGCTTCTTGCATATAATATGATTTTCTTTCAAATACAGTGACACTGAATGCCAATAATTAGCTTTGCACAGAAACATGAGCAATTAAACAGCAAAGAGACTCTTCTATCTCCATTGGAACAGGCAGAAAGTTCTCTTATAGCCTCCCTCTGGACTACATCCCTTTGTATCAGCTTCCTGCTCCAAAAATATTCCCTGGAAATCCACCAGACCCATATTCCCGGGAATCAGGTGGGCATCTTCACTCTTCCTCCTGTCCTTAAATTCTAATTTACCATCCTATTCCTGACCCCTGTACCGGACTACCTGTTGTGGCATCTATTACCTGTCTACCTACATTCTCAAGGGTCTAAGGAGATCCTTTTGGCATACCTTGCTTTCTTTCTACTTGTGGACCCCTGAAAACTCCCACTTCTAGCCCACACTCAATCCTAATTGTCAGTACCCAATACCCAATATCACATTGTACCCAGAACCGGCAGTGGCCACATATGTGTCTCAGAAGCATGTCCTGCCAGGCAACCCACAGCCACCACATTCTACTAAGAACCAGAGAAGGAAACTGAAACCAAGGAACAAAACACTAACTCAACAAAGACAAGATCAGATACTAGCATCTAAAATAACAATCATTTCAAGCCATGATGCCTTCATACCAGTGTAAACACTTAATCAATGTCAGCCAGAACAATATGTACTCTCTAATACATAGCAAAGCAATACAAGAGAACCTGCTTAGTGCAATAGAGTTGAAGCACAGGATCAGGACTTCAAAATAGCATTCATAAACATTTGAGGTACTGAAAGAACATACAAATTAATGCATTCATGGATTATAAAAATTAAGCAGTACAATAAAGAAAACACTTCAAGACATGACAATGAAAATAGTATTGAGGTTGGAGAGGGCGGGCCACCGCCACAGTCTCCATAGCCGCCGAGTGATGTGGCACAGCAGAACACTTAACGCCGTGCTGGAGCCACCACGCCAGTCGCCGAGCAGGTCCCCCTCTGGCCATGTCGTGTCCTATGGCCTCGTTGAAGTGCTGGCCACAGAGAGACAGGGCTTCAGCCTTCGTGAGCCAGAGCCGAGGACGCCCGAGACCCCTGTCCCCTCCGTCGCAAGTGCCACCGCTGCTATGGGCCTCACCATCTCCTCGCTCTTCTCTCACCTCTTCGGCAAGAAGCAGATGTACATGCTGATGGTTGGATTGGATGCTGCTGGGAAGACAATTCTGTATAAACTGAAATTAGGGGAGATAGTCACTACCATTCCTACCACTGGTTTTAATGTGGAAACAATAGAGTATAAGAACATTTGTTTCACAATATGGGACATCAGTGGTCAAGATAAAATTGGGCCTCTCTGGAAGCATTACTTCCAGAATACCCAGGGTCTTATTTTAGTGGTAGATAGCAACTGTAAGCCCCTTAGAATGAGGAGTCTCCCAGTTTTGGTAGGTACCCACAAGAACTCAATGGCCTGTCCAGTTGATGCAACACACAAGAGACTTTAATAAACAGGAAATGTTTGCGCAAAAGGACCCCCTCAGCACACAGGCTAGAAAGAAGTGGCATTCTTCAGGCACAGGTAATTTTAAAGGCAAACCCACAAGCTTAGGGAGAGGGTGTGACCTTCTGTCCATTGAGTATGTGACCCTTTGAGGCCGGATGGTCTCCCTGTTAGGGTCAGCAGACCTTAGGGCCTCGGGGTGTGCTAATTAATCTTGTCTGAGAAAACCAGATTTGCAGCAATCTCTGTTTCTTAAGGACCCTATTTACCACCTGCTGACTCACTGAAAGGAGAGGCAGTGTGAATTCTTGGTATCCTGCTATCTCAGGGCTGGTGGTTAGCAAATTCCGCCCAGCATTCCAATTATTTGGGCTTCATTTAATTTCTTTGCTAGTTTGAGTCTTTCACAACGATTGTGAAAGAATTCAGGAAGGAGCAGCTATGCTGCAGAAAATGCTTCTGGAAGATGCTACTGCTCTTTGCAACAAACAGGATTTGCCAAACACTATGGCCATCAATGACATGACAGATAATTTAGGTCTTCAGTCTCTCAGTAACAGAACATGGTATGTCCAAGCCACTTGTGCTACCCAAGGAACTGGTCTGTATGAGGGACTTGATTGGCTGTCAAATGAATTTTCAAAATGCTAAATGAACTGGGATATCTATCTAACCAAGGACATGTTTGATAGAATTGGTCTAGACTTGTTACAACAAAATTAGTTTGCATCTTGGTTATTAAAGGATATCTGAGACAGATTTGGGCAGACTATTACAGCATTTAAAACTTATTTTGTTGCCAATTATTGTTTACCAAGCACAATGTTGTTATTTAGCAGGTTCTCTTTTAAGCTTTGCTATGTACTAGAGAGTACATATTGTTCTGGCTGACACTGAGTAAGTGTTTACACTGGTATGAAGGCATCATGGCTTGATCAGGTCAGCTAATGAAAGTTTTACAGGTTAGAGTAGAAAAATTTTTCAAAAGTATTTGGGACTTAAGTTACATCCTAAAGAAATTAGGCCTCAAAAATTAGAAATTAGAAAAGATAGCTTATGATCATTGAGTAATTTTCAGAAGTTATTAGGAAATATTTCAATGATTAAGTCCTTTTTTAAAAAAAGCACCTACTGGTGATTTGAAACCTTTAAGCAATATCCTGAAAAGAGATAGTGATCCCATTCATCTAGACAGTTACCTGAAGAGAGTAGACAAGTTCTCTCTCTCCTGCTTTCGGTTGGCCATGAGCTACCTTGCCCCTTTGTTGTGGCTCCAGAAGGTAGTACTCAGTTTCTTAAATGGTCAGATGATGAAGGACATGCAGGAATTTTTCAGCCTTTTGTGTTAAGTCATATCCCTGTTAATCTTTGGGGTAGAGATGTGCTTCAGGCCATGGGAGCAGTCCTTACTACTGAGCCTGTTAAAAATATGCTGGCTGACCAAGGTTATATACAAGGAAAAGGACTGGGTAAATTCCTACAAGGTGATCCTCCGTCTGTTGCATCTAAAAATTTAATTATCAAAAGAGCCGGAGATCACTCTGGGCTGGGAAATTTTCCCTAGGGGCTATTGCTTTGCAGTCTGTTCCCATTCCTATTATCTGGAAAACTGATAACCCAGTATGGGTGGAGTAATGACCCTTATCTATTGAGAAGTTACAGGCTGCACATCAACTTGTAAAGGAACAATTCCCTTTTTCTCTCCCCTCTACCAATAAACACGTGGGCGCTGAGTCTGGTGCTTGTGTTTCATAAGCAATAGCTGCCGCAACAGAACAACAGTCATAACTTCTGTTAGTTCCTTTTATTTTTCTTTGTTAAGCTTGTGTCTGGTGGACCTGTCTAGTGTTGAGAGTGGGGTGTTGAAATCTCCTACTATAAGTGTGTGAGGTTTTATGTGAGATCTGAGTTTTAGTAATGTTTCTTTTACAAATGTGGGTGCCTTTGTATTTCGGGCATCGATGTTCAGAATTTAGACTTCATCTTGGTAGATTTCTCCTGTGATGAATAAGAAATGACCTTCATCTCTTTTGATTGATTTTAGTTTAAAGTCTAATTTGTTAGGCATAAGTATTGCTATACCTGCTTGTTTCTTGAGTCCATTTGATTGGAAAGTCTTTTCCCAACCCTTAACTCTGAGGTGACGTCTGTCTTTGGAGTTGTGGTATGTTTCTTGTATGCAGCAGCAGGATGGATTCTGTCTTTGTATCTATTATTTTACCCTTGTCTTTTAATAAGCAAGTTACAAACATTAATATTGAGGGATATTAATGACTGTAGGCCCCTGCATGGACCCCTGAGGCGCCTTGAGCAAGGCTGAAGCTGTTGGCCAGAACTCCTTGCCCCAAGGCTTTTGTTGGTACTCTTCCCATTTTGATGACACACACCTCATGACAACACACACCTCGTGACAACAAGCACCTCGTAGGGAGGAGCAAAGCCTAAAATTCCTGTAATTTTCCACTGTGCTGTAAGTCAGTATTTAAGCCCATTCTTTCCCCTCAATAAACGGCATTCGGCATTTGGTGTTCCGACTTTGCCATTGAATGAATGACCCGCTGTCTTGTCTTTATTTCAATCGCTAGGCCTTCACCCGATTCTTGGAACAGATTTTAGTGTGGGCATTACTAAAAGACAAAAAATTAAAGTTAAAGAAACCCCTCACTTGAAATGAAGGACTAACCTGGAAACCAATATCTGTTCCTTGGAATTTGCTAACTTCCCCTCACAAAGCCCTGAGATAACAAAATACCAAGTATTCACACTGTTCCTCCTTTCTGCCCCTCCTTTCCTGTGAGTCAGCAGGTGGTGAATAGGGTCCTCAAGAAACAAAGAGATAATTGCACCTCCGGTTTGCCCAGACAAGATTAATTAGCACACCCTGAGGCCCTAAGGTCTGTTCACCCTAATATCGAGACCATTCAGCCTCAAAGGGTCATGTACTCAATGGACAGAGGGTCCTACCCCCTCCCTAAGCTTGTGGGTTTTGCCTTTAAAAACACCTGTGCTGGGGGGGGGGGGGGAAGGCTGCTTCTCTCTAGCCTGTGTGCTGGAGGAGCCCGTTTGCGCAAACGTTTCCTGTTCATTAAAGCCTCTTGCATGTTGCAGCAACTGGACTGGACATTGATTTCTTGGGGGTACTGACCAAAACTGGGAGACTCCTCATTCTGAGGGTCTTACATTACAAGTGGAGGTTCCATCGAGATCGGGAAAGAAAGGATCACCTAAGAAATTGCCCTCGAAGGCTGGCCAGCAAAAGTAAGTGAATGAGGGTGTATTGAAGGATGGGTGCCAGTAGCTATAAGGAAAAGCTCAGCGGGCAGTTAGTGGCCCTATTGAAAAGGCAGGGCACCAGGATTAAAACAAGACAGCTAAAGGATTCATTGCCATAAAGTAAAAGAAATGGCATAGATAAATAGGACTTTTGATGAAGTACAAGATTTAGATCAAAGATTTAATAGCCAAAGTAGAAGCATTAGAAAAGGAAAGACAGGTTGTTTCCAGTGATTGAGACAGTGGATCCTCAGGATAACAGGGTTAGGGAGTACAGCCTATTATATAAAACAGCTTAAAGAGGCTGTCACTGCTTATGGGCCTCATGTTCCTTTTACTCAGACAATTTTTGAGTCTTTCATAGCGTTGAATTGCACCCCTAGTGATTGGATGCAGCTCTGTAGAGCCGTGCTGAGTGGGGGTGACTACTTGCTCTGGAGAGGTGAATTTCAAGAATTTTTCAAGGAAACCACGCAAAGAAATGCTGCTGCTGGATTTCCTGCTAGGAATTTAGATATGCTTACAGGCCCTGGGCAATATGCTACCATTGCAGCTCAAATTCTTTTTGACCCAGCGGTCTATATGAAAATTGCTGCTGCTGCTACTAGAGCTTGGAAAGCCCTACCTAATAAGGCTGCAGGACATCAACTATCTAAGGTATTGCAGGGACTGTCTGAACCCTATTCAGAATTTGCAGACTGCCTCCTAACAGCTGACAGGTTGTATTTGTGGTGATGATGAAAATGCCATGCCTATAGTTAAACAATTGACATTCAAAAATGCAAATAAGTATTGTAAAGAGGCTTTATGTCCCCATAAGGCCAAAAGTCTTAATGACTATATATGCATATGTCGGGACATAGATGGTCATCACATTATGGGCCAGGTTATAGCTTCCATTATGAAAAGAGGTGGGAAAAATGGAGGAGCCAGGCCAAAGACTTGCTTTGGATATGGACAACCAGGACATTTCAAAAGGAACTGATGTGGCTCCAGAATGTAGTACTCAGTTTCTTAAATGGTTAGATGATGGACATACAGGTCTTTGTCAACCTTTTGTGTTAAGTCATATCCCTGTTAATCTTTGGGGAAAAGATGTGCTTCAGGCCATGGGAGCTGTCCTTACTACTGAGCCTGTTAAAAATATGCTGGCTGACCAAGGTTATGTGCAAGGAAGAGGACTGGGTAAATTCTTACAAGGTGACACTCAGTCTGTTGCATCCAAAATTTTAATTATCAAAAGAGCCGGTGATCGGAGATCGCTCTGGGCTGGAAAATTTTCCTTAGGGGCTATTGCTGTGCAGCCTGTTCCCATTCCTATTATCTGGAAAACTGATAACCCAGTATGTGTGGAGCAATGGCCCTTATCTATTGAGAAATTACAGGCTGCACATCAACTTGAAAAGGAACAATTAAAGGCAGGGCATATTGTTCCTTCCACTTCCCCATGGAATACCCCAATCTTTGTTATAAAGAAAAAAATCTGGAAAATGGAGATTACTAGAAGATCTCCGAGCTGTTAATGACTGTATGCAAATTATGGGAGCAACACAACCTGGCTTACCTTCTCCTGTGGGTATTCCTCAAGGCTGTCATTTATTAGTTATAGACCTAAAAGATTGCTTTTTTAGCATTCCTTTGCATCCTCAGGATAGTGAGCGATTTTCATTTAGCATTCCTTCTGTTAATTTTAAAGAGCCTTATAAGAGATATCAATGGATGGTGTTGCCTCAAGGAATGGCCAATAGTCCCACTATTTGTCAAATTTATGTATCATTGGCCATTGCCCCCATTAGAGAGAAATTTCAATCCCTCTATATTATACATTATATGGATGATATTCTTTTAGCCGGCCCAGAGTCTAAGGAAGTAAATGAGGCTTTTGGGGAATTGTAACATAATCTTCAACTAGCTGGCTTAAGAATAGCCCCAGAAAAGGTGCAACAAGACTTTCCCTATCAATACCTGGGTCATCAATTGTTATATTTTGGTATCGTCCTCAAAAGATTACTTTAAGGATGGATAAACTGACCACCCTTAATGATTTTCAAAAATTTTATTGGGAGATATAAATTGGGTTCAATCTAATTTGGCCCTAACCACTGGGCAGCTTAGACCATTATTTGATATTTTACAAGGAGATTCTGATCCCACTTCTCCGCACACCTTAATGCCTGCTGCACGAGAATGCATACAGCTTGTGCAAAAATGCCTCCAATCTGCACATTTAAATTATATTGACTATTCTCAGAACTTGATGTTATTAGTTTTAGTTCAGTGTATTCCCCTACCACAGTATTTTGGCAAGCTGATCCTATATTGTAGGTGCATGAACATGCATCCCCAAGAAAGACAGTTAGATCTTATCCTCAGGCAATGCTTTCTATTATTTAAAAGTTATACAAAATGAGTATTCAAGTTTTTGGCAAGATACTGGATGTAATTTGTACTCCCTATACTCAACAACAGATACAATGGCTTCAACAGTTTGATGAGGATTGGGCACATTTCTTGTGTTCCACACCCTGCCGCTTTGATAGTCATTTTTCTTCCAGTAAGTTAGCTCATTTTTTAAAAAAAATCACCCTGTGTGTTTCCCCAATGTTATTTCCCAAAATCCTCTGAAGGGGGCCCACAATGTATTTACAGATGGCTCTTCAAATGGTTGTGCAGTAGTTGTTTCTTTTCCCATTATCAAACGCTCTATACTTAAAGTGAAGCCTGCACAATTTGCCGAACTTGCTGCAGTACAATTAGCCCTTCAACATTTTTCAACTTATACATGGACAGTAAATATGTGTATCATATATTGGCTTCCTTAGAAACTGCTGCTTATATAGCTTCAGTCTCTCGTGTACAAGAAGATTTACTAGCCATATAAAGCCTACTATGGAGGCCTTCTCATCCGATTTTTGTAGGACATCTCAGAGCATTCTGATTTGTCCGGCCCTTTAAGTGAAGGAAATGCTGTTGCTGATTTTAATACTAAAAAAGATAGTGCCATCATGATGATGAGAGAGTCTGGTTATGAAGCAGCCTACAAACTCATACAACCTTCCACCTTAATGCAGGGTCACTTAAATTCCATTTTAAAATTATTAGAGACCAAGCTATTGATATAGTTAAGAATTGTCCCCTATGTGCAGAGTTCTTACCTGTTCCACACCTTGGAGTTAACCCCCGTGGTGTCATGCCTAATGATATCTGGCAGATGGATATTACTCATGTTCCTTCCTTTGGTCGACTACAATTTGTTCATGTATCTGTGGATACCCATTCTCATCTCATATTTGCCTCTGCTCATACTGGAGAAAGGCTTAAGGATGTTAAGAGATATTGTTTACAAGCCTGTGCTTATATGGGAATGCCCAGACAATTAAAAACTGATAATGGCCCTGCTTATACTAGTCAGGGTTTTAACTCTTTTTGCAAAAAAAATTTTTTTTATCTCACATAAGACTGGCATCCTTTATAATCCTCAGGGTCAGGCCATGGTGGAACATGCACATTGCATAATTAAAGCCTATCTTCATAAAACAAAAAAGGGGGAGTTTACAGGATCTCCTCATAATCATTTTTCTTTTGTCCTTTACATTTTAAATTTTTTAACTATTGATAGTGTTGCTCGATCTGCGGCCGACAGGCATTGGCGCCCTCGGTCATCTTACTATGGCTCAGTTATGTGGAAGAATGTCACTACTGGAAGATGGTGCAGCCCTGACCCAGTTCTAGTATGGTCCCGAGGGTCAGTTTGTGTCTTTCCACAAGACACAGATAATCCTTTTTGGGTGCCTGAGCTGCTGATTCGCCATATGCAGAAGGATGGTGAAAGAAGGTCTGATGGGTCTTCAAGAATCAACCCATCTTGATGCCTGTGTGTCTGATTAGCCATATGTGGCCTTATTTCCTGACCACTAATTATAGTTTGGATCAAGTGGCTATAAATTTACACTTTGATCCAAAGGACAAAAATTTCACCTTCATCTCAGGTACTTGTATTCTGGTTCCCTTCTTTTTTGTTGTAATCAATGCTACTAATTTTGGAGAAAGTTTCAATTGTTCTCAGCAGGTCTGCCGACTGTAACAGCTGTCGTGGGCCACGTACCCTGGGTGTGCAGCAGAGAGGAAAGGAGATTCCATTATCAAGGCTGCCAGTGCAGCCTTCACCACTGAAGCAACAGTTTCTACCATAGCCCTCTCCCAATCTGTAAATACTGCAAGCACAGTGGATCAACTGTCAGGTGATTTGGCTTAATCCTTAGCTACCCAAAGCACACTTGATTATCTGGTACAAATTGGCATTTTTAAACTAAATTTACAAATTAACCTCCTATAGGAACACTTGAATTTTTGTGAGAAGCTCATATGGCTTCTTATTCTCTGTCTTTCACACATATCTGTGTTAATGCATCATTTTTCTCCAGAAATCCTGGAGTGATCAATTTTTAAATTATATACATGCTTTAACCATGCAGATAATTAACATCAATGGAACCTGAGTACCACTTGCCAGTGCTTAGCTAGAAGGCCTGGGCAGTCTAAAGGACACCAGACAGTGGAACCAGGATGTATTCCTGGTGCACAAAAGGACGCTGGGGGTAGTCCCTTAACCTAGAGACAGGAGAGAAGTCCTAATCCCTACTCCAAATGATTTAACAGATTTAGATTACCCCTCCTGAAGGGCGTCACCCTACATGTGGAGTGGGGGGGTGGGAGGGGAGGGTGGTCAGGGGGGTATGAGAGGGTGGGAAAGAGGAAAAGAGGGAGGGGAGAGGGAACTGGGATCTATATGTAAAATAAAAATAAAAAATAAATTAATATATGTCTAAAATCTGTGAAAATAACAGTAGGATCAAATAATGAAAAAATTCAGGGTATGAAAGTAAAACTTATCCATTAATGTATTAACTTATTTTGGGGTCACTGAGGTTATATTTTGACTGTAGAACTACTGAGGTGGGGGTCTTGCCTGTGGCCACAGTAGAGATTACACTGGAGTTATGAGGGCTTTAGATACTAGCTGTGAAGTAAGGTAACAGAAACAATGATTTGGACAAATCACATGATTACAAAGCTGGGGTTTCCAGTAGGGCTCCCGGGGGTCAGTTGTGCTTTTAAATATCTAAGGTAGTTACGGTATTGGAGAGGCTAGCACTGGTCTAGCCTTAGATCCATTTCCAAGACATCAGAGATGGGGTCTGTGAAGTTCATGGCCCCAGGGATCTCCATCCCATCCCTTACTTTTCCAGGGGATTCCTGAAGTTCCTGCTGGCAAACATGGCATCCCTGTCCATCTCTGCCATGATTCTAAGGACTTGAGTGTACTTGGGAGGGTTCTCAGATCTGCAAGGGGTTCCATTCTTAATTTGCCCTGTGTAGTGCCTCAACACCAGGTGAACGATGAAAAGTATCCTCATTGTCCCCAGAGTGATGGAACTTCATGATACATCAACCACTGGACTAGCCCAGACTCAGTCCCAGGACCAATCTGGTTCACTTTGATGAGGAGGCAGTTCTAGAACTTTTCTTTCATACCTTTGGCTATTCATTTAGGCTTGGATACCATGAGATGATCCCCAGTCACCTGGATGCCTTCAATAGCTGTGCAGTTCTGTTGAGTTTCCTAGTTTTTCTGCTCACAGGTGTTTTTGATGGATACCACTGGCTACTCCTGAATGATAGACTAATACAGGTCATCCAATTGTTCATTCCTGCTGTCATAGGAGACTTGAAGTGCAGGTCACATTTGCTAGACCTGAAGAATTCAGAGGCAGCCATGTCCATGCCAATGACACCATGGTCAGTGTAACCGGCCTTTGCAATTTCCACCTTTAGCAGATCCAAAGTTTCTATGTTCTCCAGAAATTTAGGTGCAAATCTGTTCTCATCACTCACATTGGTGGCTTCCTTCTCTTATTGATTCTTGATGACCTTCTTCAGGTTGTGGTAATGCTCTAGTGCAGTGCTCATGGCTTCCCCAAAACTTGATACCCCAGGAGTCAGGATCATGAACACTTTCATGGCCAGCTTGTTGGCAGCATGAGGACCACTGTTGATTACATTGAAAGCTGGGACCTGCAGGATGACTTCAGGGCTGTGATGTCAGCATACAGGGACACACCCTATTCCACAGCACCAGCTTGTGAAACAGCCAGGCATACTTCTTGTATGGAATTTGCACCAAATTTAGATTTATTTTCAGTGCCATCCACATCAATTATCAGTTTTTATATCTTACCTTATTCTACTACATCCAGCTTCTTTCCACCCAGATCAGATACAATAGTTTTATTGATGCTCAGGAGCCTTGAGACCCCTTTTCAGTAGCACATGTTATCATTGTCACAGAGTTCTAGGGCCTTACATGTGTCAGTGGAGGACTGTTGGACACAGCAGTTTGGAAGAGACCATTAGAGGTGCAGAGATCAACCTCAACATTGGGATTCCCTGTAAGTCAAAGATCTCTCTGGAGAATAGACATGGTGAATTTCTGGCCTTTGGATTGCCACACAGAAAAAAAACACAAACAAACAAACAAACAAACAAAAAATAGATTCTGCAGACACAGAAGCAAGCATTCAATAGAATTTAATAATTATTATAATTACTAAAGAGCTCAAACTGAAATAAAATTAGAAATGTCAAATTTATTAACCATATATACACCTCAAAGCTAACCTCTTGAGAACATTCAGCATCTCTCCTGCTTCCTCCATTAACTCCAGAAATTCCTTAGAGACAGCAATATTGTAGACCAGTATGGTAATTACCAGCAGTGTGCATTGAGTTTCTAAGGTTATGTGGGAGTAATTAGTTAGCCTGTCCCTGTAGGTCACCAGCTTGTTCTCTGTAATCCAGGACTGTATAACCCTGTTTGCTCTTCCTACAGTGTTCTGCATCAGGAACCTCTTGCTATTATATTCACTCAGGATTCAAGAGTGAGCTTGAGCCTTTACCAGCCAACAATCAGGGGAGGTTTGTCATATCTACCGCCCTTCGTCATGGCCACACAATCCCATGGTTTATTCATGTAAGTTATCAGGGAATTGAGGATAAAGAAGAGAGAACAAGAATTATTACTTCTTCCTAATCATATGAACTATGATAATTTGTGTACTATGATGGTGTAACAACTATAATAAAATTTGAGCCTCTCTACTATGATTTTAGGTTCTTAGTTGAGATGTCAGTCCTCAAATTCTCATTGAAGTATCCCCAGTGTCTCTTCCCCACACTCCTATAACCAATGAGAGCAGAAACTAATTTGCTTCATAATCAAAGTAAAGTACTGTTGCTAGGCTAGTGAGGGTAATTCAGTAACTATACATTTGAAGAAAGCTATGGTGTGTGTGTGTGTGTGTGTGTGTGTGTGTGTGTGTGTGTGTGTGACTATTAATATCTTCCCTTGTTGGAAGATCTGATCTCTATATTTTATGTATCTTGCTTCATCTGAATAATTCTTCCAAATTCCAAAATTATAAGCTCTACATAATTATTATTGCATAGAAGGTGAAAGGTGAAGGCAGTATTCCTGTGTAGCATGTAGTAAATGGTCAGGTAGAAGTGAGTGAAATCTTGTGTGAATTACTTTACCTGATCACACAACACAGAATGATTTTTTTTCAGTAAACAGTCATGTCATAATGCTTCATTCTAAACAAAACAAAACAATTGGCTCATGTATTCTTTCCCTTGTAGTTTTCCTATCCTTTTAAACTAAATGTTCACTTCTGCTGTGGTGAAGGTCAGGTAGCATATTCAAGGTGTATTTGGAATTGTTTGAGAATCTTGAAACAATAATTCAACTCAGGCTTTTCTAGTCCTTGGTCCATATTATCTTCTTTGTACTATGAAATATGGTCTCATCATGTTCCCTGTAGGATTTCAGTGAACCTGTACTCATTTGGCCTCACCCTCTGAAGTGCTGGGTTTACAGATCCTCAAAGACCGTGTTCTACTTTTCAGTATATCTTTGCTGCTGTCAGCATCCTTCATTAATGTGAGGCTCAGAAACTAAGTTGGTAATGAAGAAATGAGGTCAGGTCCTTATATTTTCTGCAGTTTAAAAACATGAGAACTTAAAAACATACCTGCTGTCAAAATTTCTGGGTAAATTCTTAAAACTATACGATTAGTAATCCATGAAAATATACATATATGCATGAAATAAAGAATGGATACAGAAGCTATGAATGTGAAGTATAGTGGGGTGAGTTATGTAGGGAGTCTGAGAAATGAAATGAAAGGAAGAAATTTTGTTACTATAATATAAAAATAACCAAATAAGCCGGGAGTTGGTGGCCCAAGCCTTTAATCCCAGCACTTGGGAGGCAGAGGCAGGTGGATCTCTGTGAGTTCAAGGCCAGACTGCTCTACAGAGCAAGTTCAGGAAAGGCTCCAAAACAATACAGAAAAACACTGTCTCAACCACACACACACACACACACACACACACACACACACACACACACACAAACCCAAATAAAAAACAAAAACAATCCAAATCAGAATAAAAAAATGATACATTTGTTTTGTTGCTGCTATTTATTTATGTGAATAGGATATATTATTAGTAATTCTAATACACATTAATTGTCATGTGACCAAGTTTTAGTAAGTATTTTTTCTATGAACATTCCTACTTATTTAAATAAGTTTTGTATATTGATATAACTTACCATCTCTAACTTTCATATTTTGGTTTCATAGAGCTTAAAGAGTCATTGCCACATATGAGTAATGAACAATATATGTTAAACATTAAGTAGACTCTTTCTCCTCTCAAAACACTGACTTTGACATATTTGGTTTCTTTTACGTTTTCATTCCATTCAGGAATTTGACCTAGAAATTGATGTAAGTTCATTTCTGTTGTTGTTTGATTCCATGTCATGGACTTTTGGGTCACCTAATGTTAATAAATAGCTGAACTATTGGGTTATTAAAAATTGTTGTACATACTCTCACCTGAAGATAAAAGAATGTCCATGCATGAAAGAAATGAAAGGTCAGTTATGTGTTTTGTGTGAAAACCCACCTTAGAGTTTTCCATAGTTCTATGGTTCAGTACCCTTTGGAAATACTCCCCAATAAACTAAGATTTTCTGTGTTTGTTGGATTTCTAATTAGGACAATGAAGTATAATGCAAAATTTTACCATTTTGCAAATGGAGATGGGTTGCTATACTGTGGTTTATATGAGCATATGGCTATGGAAAAGTCCTAAATGTTCTCTCAATTCATTGATTCCCAACAAAGGCCACTGTGTTCACCATTGGAAACAAATAGAAATATATTTTACATGTGAGTGTACCCTATATTGCATTATCTTAGAAGAATTATACCTAGGTAGATTTCACCACTTTTAATGGAACACATTAGGAGGATGTCTTTCACGGGAGAAATAGGAAATTCATCATGCAAAGTGGGTGATATTTATATTTGGAAATATCACAAATCCAATAGTTTATAGGTAAACATAAAGGGGGCATTAGTATCCATTAGAGTATTACCCATGTTTAAAATATTTTCACTATTTTAAACCTATTATATTTTGAGCAATTCAGTGTGCTCTGACCTAAAAGTGAACCAGAAATTTCCTCTGGAGCTTAAGTAAGAACGCAGACATCTGTGCACCAGGTCTGACTCACATGCAAATCACTTTGCTGTCTGAGGAGGAGGGGTCTGAAATTAGGGCTCTTGGTGAACCCAAACTTCACTTCAGAAAATCAATGGCATTGTGTAGACATACAAAAACCATGTATTCGTAGCAGATATTTTACTGAAATTTGTGGAGATTAATGCCCAAATTAGCTTTGTACAATAAAATTTCAACTGTATTTAATGACATTCATTATTTTTCATATCACTGGACATCTCAGCAGTTGTGGACAGAAATGCTCAGTGACAATGTGGATTTAACTAAGATATTTTATAAAAATTTGAAATAGACTAAGGGAAATAAGGAATACATATTTTAATTGGTTTTAAAAATCTAAATACATTTTTTTTTATCAAAGGCTTACTTAAATATTCAAACAAAAAACTGAGAACACTTTTTAAGTCAAAGAAAAAAAGAAAGCTATACAAATAATTGGAACATGAAAATATATTTCTGGGTAGAAATCATATGTTTTTAATTAGAGGCTTGGTCTTCACACTGTCAGACATATATTAAGAAAAATAAACTTGTTCTATGTTATTGTACTAAAAGACCTAAGTTAAAGTACTTCAAGTTTCCATTTTATTTGATTGACAGTTTTCCTAACGTGAGGCTTCTGCAAAATACCTATTTTGTCTTAAAGTTGTTTGCTTTATTTTACTGTGGCCACAGGTTAGCTATTTACAGTAATTTTGGCCTCACAACATCTAGATTACTGTATTCAATATGGCTCCCATAAGAGGTAATGCATGACCTAAGAACAAAATACTATTTTGAGTATGGCATTTGCCACAACTGAGCAATTATTAATGATGTCGCAATAAGCTTGAGAATATAATCAATATTTGTACTTATTTGACTCAATTTGTAAAGAAGGTCTACATGTACATGTTGGTACCATTGTTAACAATATTTTGGGTTTCTTCCAAAAGGTGTTCAAGAAATACAAACAGGGGAAACTCAACATCTGGACCAGAATTCCATTTCATAAAACTCTCAGAGGACCCAGACCTACAAACTGTTTTCTCTGGCCTATTCTTGTCCATGTACATCTTGGCCCTGTTTGGAAACCTGCTCATCATCCTGACAGTAAGCTCTGACTCCCATCTCCACACACCCATGTACTTCTTCCTCTCCAACCTGTCCATAGTTGATATTGGTTTCATCTCCACCACTGTTCCAAGGCTGATTGTGGACATACAAACTCCCTGTCCAGTCATCTCCTATGTGGGCTGCCTGACACAGATGTCACTGTTTATAATTTTTGTATGTATGGATGACATGCTTTTGGCTGTGATGGCATATGACAGGTTTGTGGCCATCTGCCACCCTCTGTATTATCAGGTCATTATGAATCCCAGTCGCTGTTATGTCTTACTTCTAGGGTCTTTTATCCTTAGCCTTGTGGATTTACTGATGCACTATGTGGCAGTATTAAAATTTTCTAACTGTGAGGATTATATTGAAATTTCCAACTTCTTCTGTGACCCTTCTGAACTACTTAAACTTGCCTGTTTTGATACTTTCACCAAAAGCATACTAAGATACTGTGTAGGTGCTCTCTTTGGGTTCCTTCCTATTTCAGGAATCATTTTCTCTTACTTTAAAATAGTTTCCTCCATTATGGGGTCATCATCATCAAGTGGGAAGCACAAAACCTACTCCACCTGTGGGTCTCATTTGTCCATTGTTTGTTTGTTTTATGGAACAGGATTGGGAGTGTACTTCAGCTCCTCTCTGTCACATTCTCTGAGAAGTAATGCAGTGGCCTCAGTGATGTACACTGTGGTCACACCTATGTTGAATCCCTTCATCTACAGCCTGAGGAACAAGGACATTAAAACTGCCTTAAGGAAGATTCTCTGCAGAGCATTTAATTTATATTCTTTTTGAATTCACTATGTATCTATATATTAACTGTACATGTAAATCCCAGTTAATATCTGCAACTATTACTAACTGATACTTCACATTATTGCATGATACAATGATTGTCACTGTGGGTGCACATAAGGTGGATTGGTAGTTTAAAAGTACACAAAAATTTTGAAGTTGCAGAGAAGAAACTTCTAGGGATGATTGGTGTATATTACTGAACAACCCCTTTCAATATAAGTGTAATCAACTCTAAAAACTGTGCATAGCAGCTCATTTAAAGAAGCTCTTCTGATGAAATTGTATTTTAGAAATGACAGAGAACCAGGATTGTCAACCAGGCTGCCTGAACAGGAACTGAACACGGAAGACATGGATAGACCTGCTAATGTGGAAGAGGAAAGCTCAGTGGGCCTCATCCATTGACAAAGAAGGAAATTTTAGAGCACGAGAAACATCAGTAGTTAGAGAGAAGGCAATGAATTAGAGAGAGCCAGGGTATGTACAGGTGAAGTAGGAAGAGAAGAAGGTGAGAGCTTCTGGATTTACATTATAATCTCATTTTAAAAGTATTTAAGCAAAATAAATTTATAACAATACCCACAGAAGAATGGCATTTTCACTCCCAGATAATATGTATGGTATCTGCTATTGGGTTTACTTATGATGTACACTGTATTTTGCTAGTTTATTTTTTCTAAATTATGTCATAATGTGAGGTATAAATATCAAGGTTGTTATTTAAAGTAAAAGAATTAAAGTTCATGGATTCTAAGGAGTACGGTTTTTCTGCCTGCTGCCTGGTCTTGTCTGGTGGCTGCCACACCAACCCCAATTAACACACCAAGATTCTGTATTTATTATAATTGTGTTGGCCCATTACTAGTTTCTTATCGGCTAGCTCTGTCTTAATTATTAACCCATTTCTATGTATTTCCACATGATCTCCTTACTGAGGAGTGCGGCAGGCATCTGGTCTCCCCAGTCTCTCCATCCTGACCCCTCCTTACTACTTCCTCTTCCTCCTTGTCTCCTAGTCCCTCCTATCTTCCTTTCCTATTGGCCAACAGTGCTTTATTCATTAACCAGTATGAGAAACATATATACATAATCTCCCATCAATGGATAATGATTGACATGGATAAAAATCCACTAATGAAGCATGAGATGCTTGGAGTTCAAAATACTCTTGTCCTCTTCAGTTTCTGAAGTCCTCCACAATTTTAGAAGTTGTGTTCACAATATCCATGAAACTGCAACAAGTCACTGTAGAATGTAGAACAAATGGAGAAGACTATAAGATTGATTCCATGTGATTCATTTAAGGGGAATTGATGTAGTTGTATTTATAAACATAGACTTTACAAATTAAAAATTATGTATTAATATTTCAATATTTTATGTTTCTCTAGGTACATTGTTCAATAATGGCACATTTGTGTTTAATGGTTCAATTTAGTATGTAAATTTTAATACTTTAATGAAAAGCACATTTACCATATGTACTACCAATTTTGTAATGTATACCAAAAGGAAACTTTAATAACAGATGCATACTTTATGATGATGTATGTTAAAAAAACCAAACATGGTATTATAAAAAAGCATGTCTTTCCAATAACATAAAAACTGCTTGGAAAAATGGAATATCATGAACTATTAATTTTAATTTTAATTCAACATGTAGACAATACTGTCTCTGGATATCTTATGGGGCTTTAGCAATCAGGGGAAACTATATTATTGTCTGGTAACATGTTGGGGTAAACTTAAATGTTTCCTATTTTTCTTCATTTTATTTATTATTTATTTTTCTTATTTTACATATCGATCCCAGGTTCCCTCTCCTTCCCTCCCTCCATCCTATCCCAACCCCTACCCCCACCCCACATGTAGAGTGATGCCTTACAGGAAGGGTCACCTAAATCTATCAAGTCATTTGGAGTAGGGATTAGGCCCTCCCTCTTGCCTCTAAGTTAAGGGAGTATCCCTCCATGAAGAATGTGCTCCCAAAGTCCTTTTATGCACCAGGGATATATCCTGGTTCCATTGCCAGAGGTCCCTTAGACTGCCCAGGCCTTTTAACTGAGACCCATGTTCAGGGGGACCGAGTTGTTCCAATGTTGGATTCTCAGCTATCAGTCTGGGAGCCCATTAGCTCCTCCTTGTTCAAGTTAGCTGTCTCTGTGGGTTTCTGTAGCCTGGTCTTGTCCTCCCTCTCTTCATCTGGATTCCAGTTTGGCTCAGTTTTTAGCTGTGGGTGTCTGCTTCTGTTTCCATCAGGGCTGTATATGATGGTGGGTAAGTTAGTTATCAATCTCATTATTAGGGAAGGGCATTTATGTTGTCCTTTCCACTGTTGCTCAAGTTGTTAGTTGAGGTCAGTCTTGTAGATCTCTAGAGTCAGTATTTTCTAGAAACCTATAATGTCTCCCTCTTTTATGGTCTCTCTCTCTCTCTCTCTCTCTCTCTCTCTCTCGCTCTCTCTTTCTCCTCTTGTCTATTCCATCACTGACTCAATCTTCCTAGTCCCACATGCTTTCCTCTGCTCCCATTATCTTTCTCCTAGATCCCTCTCCACTCACTGCCCCTTCTCCCCCATATGCTCAGGAGATCTTGTTTGTTTCCCCTTCTGTGAGGGACCTTGTATGAATCTCTTAGAATCTTCCTTGTATCCTAGTTTCTGTGGTGGTGTGAATTATAGGCTGGTGATCCTTTGCTCTATGTCTAAAATCCATACCATGTTCCTCTTTTTTTTTTTTTTTAACTGAGTTACCTCATTCAGGATGGTTTCTTCAAGTTCTGTCGATATGCCTGCAAATTTAAAGATTCCATTGGTTCCCCCCCCCCCAGAGTAGTATTCCATTGTGTAAATGTGCCACATCTTCTTCATTTATTCTTCAGTTGAGGAGCATCTAGGTTACTTCCAGGTTCTTGCTATTACAAATGTTGCATGAATGTGGATCATTTGGGTATATGCCTAAGAGGGGGATTTCTGGGTCCTGTGGTACACTGATTCCCATTTTCCTGAGGAACCACCATACTAATCTCCAAAATGGCTGTACAAGTTTGCACTCCCACCAGCATTGGAGGAGTGTTCCCCTTCCTCCACATCCTCTCCAGCAAAATTGTCATTGGTGTTTCTAATTTTAGCCATTCTGGCAGGTGTAAGATGGTATCTTTGAGTTGTTTTGATTTGCGTTTCCCTGATAACTAAGGATGTTTAGCACTTTCTTAAGTGTCTTTCAGCCTTTTTGATTTCCTCTATTGAGAATTCTCTCTTCAGTTCTATACCCCATTTATTAAAAGAGGGTTTTTTGGTGTTTTGTTGACTAGTTTCTTGAGTTCTTTGTATATTTTGGAGATCAGCCTTCAGTCAGATGTAGGATTGGTGGAAATCTTTTCCCAGTCTGTAGGCTGCCATTTGGTCTTGTCAACTGTGTCCTTTGCCTTACAGAAGCTTCTCAATTTGAGGAGGTCCCATTTATTATTTGTTGATCTCAGTGTCTGTGTTACTGGAGTTATGTTCAGGAACCACACTCCTGTACCAATTTGTTCAAGGGTACCTCCACTTTCTATTCTAAGAGGTTAAGTGTGGCTGGTTTTATGTTGAGGTGTTTGATCCATTTGGGCTTGAGCTTTGTGCATGGCGATAGACATGGGTCTATCTGCAATCTTCTATACACTATTATCCGGTTGTGCCAGCACCAGTTTTTGAAGATACTTTCCTCTTCCCATTGTATACTTTTAGCTGTTTTGTCAAAAATCAGGTGTTATTCGGTGTGTGGTTTAATATCAGGATTTTCGATTTGATTCCATTGGTCTACTTGTTTATTTATGTGCCAATTCCATTTTCAGGACTATAGCTCTATAGTAGTGCTTGAAGTCAGGGATGGGGATGCCTTCTGAAGTTCCTTTATTGTGAAGCGTTGTTTTGACTGTCCTGGGTCTTTTGTTTTTTCCATATAAAGTTGATTATTATCCTTTCAAAGTCAGTGAAGAATTGTCCTGGGATTTTGATGGTGATTGCATGGAATCTCTAGATTGCTTTCGGAAAGATTGCAATTTGTACTATGTTTATCCTACCTATCTGAGAGCATGGGAGATCTTTCCATTTTCTGTTATCTTCTTTAATTTCTTCATTTAAAGACACAAAGTTCTTGCTATATAGGTTTTTCACTTGTTTGGTAAGCATTGCCCCAAGATACATTATGTTATTTGTGGATATTGTAAAGAGTGATGTTTCTCTGATTTTTTTTCTCAGGCCCTTTGTTGTCTGTATATAGTAGGGTTACTGATTTTTTTTTTTGAGTTTATCTTGTATCCTGCTATTTTTCTGAAGGTGTTTATCAGCTGTAGGAGTTCCCTGGTAGAGTTTTTTGGTCACTTATGTAAACTATTATATCCTCTGCAAATAGAGAAAGTTTGAGTTTTTTCTTTTACAATTTGTATCCCCTTGCTCTACTTTTGTTGTCTTATTGCTTTAGCTAAAACTTCAAGTACAATATCGAAGAGGTATGGAGAGAGATGGCAGCATTGTCTTGTTCCTGATTTTAGAAGAGTCGGCTTAAACTTCTCTCTATTCAGTTTGATGTCCGCTGTTGGTCTACTATATAATTCTTTTCTTATATTTAGGTATGTTCCTGTTATCCCTGATATCCCCAAGACCTTTATAATGAAAGGGTGTTGAATTTTGTCAAAGGCTTTTTCAGCATCTAGGGAGATGATCCTGTTGTTTTTCTTTTTCAATTTGTTTATATGGTGGATCACATTGACAGATTTTCATATGTTGAACCATCCCTGCAACCCAGGGATGAAGACTACTTGGTCATGGTGGATGATTTTTCGATGTGTTCTTGGATTCGATTTTTCAGTATTTTATTGAGTATTTTTGTATCAATATTCATGAGGGATATTGTTCTGTAGTTTTCTTTCTTAGTTGTGTCTTTTTGTAGCTTATGTACCTAGGCAATTGTGGCCTCCTAAAAAGAGTTTGGTAATGGTCCTTCTGCTTCTATTTTGTGGAACAATTTGAAGAGTATTGGTATTATCCCTTCTTAGAATTTCTGGTAGAATTCTGCACTGAAGCCATCTGGCCCTGGACTTTTTTGTTGGTGGGGAGGCTTTTGATGACTCCTCCTATTTCATTAGGGGTCTATTTAAGTTGCTTATCTGTTCTTGGTTTATTTTGGTAAGTGATAGTTATCCAGAAATTTGTCCATTTCCTTTGAATTTTCAAATTTTGTGGAATACAGATTTTCAAAGTATGACCTTAAATTTGTCTGGATTTCCTCATTGTCCATTGTTGTGTTCTCCCTTTTCATTTCTGATTTTGTTAATTGCATGTTCTCTCTCTGCTTTTTGGTTTGTTTATCTTGTTGATTTTCTTGAAGAACCAACTCTTTGTTTCTTTGATTTTTTTTTTTTTTTTGGTATTGGAAATTGATTATTTCCTGGCATCTATTCCTCTAGGGTAAGTTTGCTTTTTTTTTGTTCTAAGGCTTTCAGTTGTGCTGTTAATTCTCTAATGTGTCTGTCTTCTGTTTTCTTCATATGGGCAGTTAGTGCAATGAACTTCCCTCATAACACTGCTCTCAAGGTGTCCCATAAGTTTGGGTATGATGTGTCCTCATTCTTTTTGAAATCTAGGAAGTCCTTAATTTCTTTCATTCTTTCCTCTTTGACCCAGGTATGGTGCCATTGCACATTATTCAGTTTCCATGAGTTTGTAAGGTTTCTGTGATTTGTGTTGTTGTTAAATCCCAACTTTAATGCTTGGAAGTGTGATTAGATACAGGGGACATGGTGATCTGATAACATACAGGGGACTATTCCAATTTTTTTTTTTTGTATCTGTTGAGGTTTGTTATGTAGCCTAATATACGGTTGATTTTTGACAAGGTTTCACATGCCGCTGAGAAAAAGTTACATTCTTTTGTGTTTGTATGGAATGTTCTATAGATGTCTGTTAAACCCAATTGAGACATACCTTCTGTTAGTTCTTTTGTTTCTTTGTTAACTTTCTGTCTGGTGATCTTGTCTAGTGGTGAGAGTGATGTGTTGAAGTCTCTCAGTATGAGTGTGTGAGGATTTATGTGAGCTTTGAGTTTTTATAGCATTTCTTTTACGAATGTGGGTGCCTTTGTATTTGGGGCATAGACGTTTGGAATTCAGACTGTGTACTGATGCATTTCTCTTGTGATGATTATGAAATGACCATCTTCATCTCTTTTGATTGATTTTCTTTGAAGTTTAACTTGTTAAATATTAGGATAGCTACACCTGTTTGCTTCTTGGGTCCATTTGATTGGAATATTTTTCCCAAACCTTTACCCTGAGGTAATGTATGTCTTTGAAACTTAGGTGTGTTTCTTATATACAGCAGAAGGATGGATTTTGTTTTAGTATCCATTTTGTTAGCCTGTGTCTTGTTATAGGCGAGTTGAGGGAAAGTAAGGACCATTAAGTGTATGCTTGTTTGTTTTAGATTTGTGATTGGCTGTGGTATTATGAATATATTTGCCCTGCTTTATATTTGGGTTTGGTGAAGTGGGAATATCTATTTCCTATGTCTTTGTAAGGGTAATTAACTTCCTTGGGTTGGAGTTTTCCTTCCAGAACTTTCTGTAAGGCTGGATTTGTAGATATGTATTTTGAAAATCTGACTTTGTCATTAAATATCTTGTTTTCTCCATTTATAGTGATTGAGATTTTTGCTGGGTATAGTAGCCTGGGCTGGCATCCATGAACTCTCAGTACTTGTGCAACATCTATCCATGGTTAAATTTTCCATGGAGAAGGCAGGTGTAATTTTGATAGGTCTGCCTTTATATGTTACCTGTCCTTTTTGCTTCACTGCTCTTAATATTCTTACTTTATTATGTATGTTAGGTGTTTTGATTGTTATATGTTGATGGGTCTTTTGTCTTTGGTGCAGTCTATTTGGTGTTAAGTATGCTTTTTGTATGTTCATGGGTATGTCCTTCTTCAGATTGGGAAAATTTTCTTCAATGATTTTGTTGACTATATTTTCTGCACCTTTGAGCTGGGCTTTTTTGCCTTCTATGCCTATTTTTTTGGTTTGGACTTTTTCTTTCTTTTTTTTTTTAAATTTTATATAACCAAGTCCATTTAAATGAAAACAAACATTTATAGACAATCTTTGGGATTTTGGGCATCATTCTTTCCAAATAACTTCCTGCTGGTAAGGGGCGCTGTCAAGGGGGATTCTAAGAAGATGTAGAAATCCTGGCTGTAGCCTGCAAGCACTTGGTACTCTGTTTCAGGTGGTCTGGCTTGATCAAACCACATTAGTCTGGAAGGAATCCACAGCTTTTCATTTTCTGTGGAAACAAAAATAGAAATCCTTTCCCCCAGTAACTTGTCCTTGAACTTAAATTTTGGAGTCAAAGCATTTTTTAATTTAATTTATTATTTTACATGTCGATCCCAGTTCCCTCTCCCTCCTTCAGCCCTCCCTATCTCCTTCCCTCCCTCCCTTTTATCCTCTCTGCCCTCTCACATGCACCCTAACCACCCTCACCTCCCACCCCCCACCCCAATTCCATATGTAGGGGAATGCCATCCAGTTGTGGTCATGTAGATCTGACAGGTCATGTGAAGTAGGGATTAGGGCTTCTCTCCTCTCTCTAGATTAAGGCAGTTATCCCTCCATGGGTGTTGTGTTCCCAAGGTCCTTTTGTGTATCAGGGATACATCCTGGCTCCACTGTCTGAGGTCCCTTAGACTGCTCAGTCCTTCTGGCTGAGACCCATATTCAGGGGGGCCTGAGTCAGTCCCATGCTGGCTTCTCAGCTACCAGTCTGGTGGCCCATTAGCTCCTCCTTGTTCAGGTAAGCTGGCTCTATATGTTTCTGCCACCTGGTCTTGTCCTCTCCATCTGCATTTGGGTTCTAGTTCAACTCAGTGTTTATGTATGGGTGTTTGCTCCTGTTTCCAACAGTCATTAGTTGAGGGCTCCATGGATAAGTTAGTTGTTGATCTCAGTATCCAGGAAGGGCATTTATGTAGCCTTTCCACGGAAGCTCAAATTGTTAGTTGGCACCACTTTTGTCATTCTCTAGACCTTTCTTTGTGTTCAATTTTATCTTCAAACCAATATTGGCTCCCTCTTTTATGCTCTCTCTCGCTCTCTCTCTCTCTCTCCTGTCTTCTATTCTTAACTGGGCTCAATCTTCCTAGTCGCAGGTGTTTTCCTTTCCTCCCCATCATTTTCTCCTACTTCTCTCTCCATTCGCTGTCCCCCCCCCCACTTCCCCTGAGCTCTGGGGAACGTGTCCCTTCCCGGTTCTGTGAGGAACTTTATATGAATCTCTTAGAATATACCTTGTATCCTAGTTCCTCTGCTGGTGTGAATTATAGGCTAGTGATCCTTTGCTCTAGGTCTAAAATCCATACATGAGCAAGTACATACCATGTTCCTCTTTTTGTGACTGGGTTACCTCATTCAGGATGGTTTCTTCAAGTGTCATCCACTTGCCTGCGAATTTCAAGATACCATTATTTTTTTCTTCAGAGTAGTATTCCATTGTGTAGATGTGCCACATCTTCATTAACCATTCTTCAATTGAGGGGCATCTAGGTTGCTTCCAGGTTCTTGCTATTACAAATAGTGCCGCTATAAACATAGTTGAGCACATGTCTTTGTTGCATGGAAGTGGATCACATGGGTATATGCCTTTGTTGAGTTTCTGATTTGTGATCCTTTCTAGTGTTGATAGTGGTGTATTGAAGTCTCCCACTATAAGTGTGTGAGGTTTTATATGAGCTTTGAATTTTAGTAGTGTTTCTTTTACGAATGTGGGTGCCTTTGTATGAGGGGCATAGATGTTCAGAACTGAGACTTTGTGTTGATGGATTTCACCTGTGATGAATACGAAATGACCCTCTTCATCTCTTTTGATTAATTTTGGTTGAATTATAACTTGTTAGATATTAGGATAGCCATGCCTGCTTGCTTCTTGGTTCTATTTGATTGGAAAATCTTTTCCCAACCCTTTACCCTGAGGTAATGTCTATCTTTGAAGTTTAGATGTGTTTCTTGTATGCAGCAGAAGGACAGATTCTGTCTTTGTATCCATTCTGTTAGCCTGTGTCTTTTTATAGGTGAGTTAAGATGATTAATGTTGAGGGTGAGTTAGGACCATTGATTCTTGATTCTAGTTTGTTTTAGGATTGTTGTTGGCAGTGGTATTATGAATATATTTGTCCTGCTTTGCCCTTGGTTTCTGGTGTAGTTTGATTATCTGTTGCCTACATTTTTGTGGGCGTAGTTACCTTCTTTGGGTTGGAGTTTTCCTTCCAATTCTTTCTCTAGGGCTGGATTTGCAGATACGTATTGGGAAAATCTGGTTTTGTCATTAAATATCTTGTTTTCTCCATCTATAGTGGTTAAGAGTTTTGCTGGATATAGTAGCCTAGGCTGGCATCCGTGGTCTCTTAATATTTTAGAACATCTACCCAGGACCTTCTGACCTTGAGGGTTTCCATGGAGAAGTCAGGTGTAATTTTGATAGGTCTGCCTTTATATGTTACCTGTCCTTTTTCCTTCACTGCTCTTAATATTCTTTCTTTATTCTGTATGCTAGGTGTTTTGATTATTATATGTCGAGGGGTCTTTTTTCTTTGGTCCAGCCTATTTGGGGTTCGGTATGCTCCTTGTACTTTCATGGACATGTCCTTCTTCAGATTGGGAAAGTTTTCCTTGATGATTTTGTTGAATATGTTTTTGGCACCTTTGAGCTGGGCTTCCTCACCTTCCCCTATGCCTATTATTCTTAGGTTTGGCCTTTTCACGGTGTCTCACATTTCCTGGATGTTTTGGGTTAAGGATTTGTTGGATTTATGATTTTCTTTGGTCAATGAATCTATTTTTTCTAGTTCATCTTATGCACCTGAGATTCTGTCTTCCACCACTTGAATTCTGTTGGTTATGCTTGCATCTGTAGTTCCCAATGCTTTGCCCAGTTTTTCTATTTCCAGCATTCCTTCGGTTTGTGTTGCCTTTATTTTCTCTATTTCCGTTTTGAAGTCTTGAACCGTTTCCTTCACCTGCTTAATTGTTTTTTTTTTTTTTCTTGGCTTTCTGTACTTTCTTTACTTTCCTTAAGGAATTTGTTGATTTCTTCCACTTTTTTGTTTGTTTTTTCCTCCATTTCTTTAAGGGATTTTCTCACATCTTCTTTGAGGGCCTCTATCATTTTTATGATGATAGTTTTTAAGTTGTTCCCTTCTGCTTCCTCTGCTTTGTTGTTGTGTTCCTGTCCAGTTGGTGTTGATTCCCTAGATTCTGGTGGTGTCATGCTTGTCTTTCTGTTGTTAGGTGCTTTCTTGTATTGCCGTCTTCCCATAGCTTCTTCCAGTAGGTGTTGGTGAGGTCTCCCCTCTCTCTATGGTACTTCTCTGGTGGGCTTTTGTGGATCAGAGATTCAATATCTGAAGCTCTGTGTGGTCCAAGCTCTACAGGAGGTCTCTCCACAGACAGAGACCCAGGGATGGGGTCAGGGCTGAGGATCCAGTAGAAGATGCCTCTAGCCAATTTCTCTAGCCAATGGCTGGCAGAACAGGACAAAGGCTGAGCTGAAACTTGGGAAGTTTCTGCATGATAGTTGGATCTCAGTGGAAGCTGGTACTGTCCAGCGGAGGCCTCTTTCTTTAGCAGAGGCCCTGCTTTGGGGGTCAAGGATCTTGCTGAGGGGAACTCAGAGTGGATCTGCAGAGATAGGCGGATCTCTGGGAGGGGCCCGGGCCTCCAGCAGAGGACTGGAGGTGGGGTCAGAGACCCAGCAGGTGGAAATTACGGGTGGTCCTGCATGGATAGTCAGGTCTCCTTTGTTCAGATTTGCTCCCAGAAGTCTCCTAAGTAGGGTCGACTGTTGGCTCCACCCTCTGTCCTAGTGCTCAACCAGAGTGGCAGGACAGTGGGCAGGGTAGGGCACAGGGTAGGGGGGCAGGCTAGTGGTGGGGATGGGTGGAGGTGTATCAGAGCTCCAAGGATGCTCTCAATGGGGACAGGACACAGGAGCAGCGGGATCAGGGGCCAACCCAAGGAGTTCGGTGGTGGGGAGATGTTTTAGGGGAGAGGCTGCCCCAATTGGGCCCAGACTCACCTCTAGCTAATGGCTGGTGGAAGAGGACAAAGGCTGAGCTGAAACTTGGGAAGTTTTTGCTGGATAGCTGGATCTCATAGGAAACTGGTACTCTCCAGCTGAGGCCTCTTTCTTTAGCAGAGGCCCTGCTTTCTGGTTTGGCCTTTTTCAATGTCCCACATTTCCTGGAAGTTTTGCATTAAGGGTTTGTTGGATTCAAGATTTTCTTTGGTTGATGAATCTATTTCCTCTAGTTTATCTTTATCACCCGAGATTCTCTCTTCCATCTCTTGTATTCTGTTGGTTATGCTTGGGTCTGTAGTTTCACATAGTTTGCTCAGTTTTCCTATTTCCAGCATTCCCTCAGTTTGTGTTTTCTTTATTTTCTCTATTTCAGTTTTCAAGTCTTGAACTGTTTGAGTCGTGTCCTTCAACTGTTTGATTGTTTCTTCGTGGCTTTCCTTACTTTCTTTAAGAGATTTGTTCATATCCTGCATTTTTTTCTTTTGGCTTGGTCTTTTCCTCTATTTCTTCCAATATTTTGTTTGTTTTTTTCTTCCATTTTTTAAGAGATTATCCCATATTGTCTTGAAGGCCTCTATCATTTTTATGAAGTTATTTTTTAAGTCATTTCCTTCTGCTTCATCTGCTTTGGTGTGTTCAGGTCTAGTTGGTGTAGAGTCCCTAGATTCTGGTGGTGCCATGCTTGTCTTTTTATTGTTAGGTGTTTTCTTGTATTGTCGTCTTCCCATAGCTTTTTCCAGTGGGTGCAGGTCGGGTCTCTCTCTCTATGCTACTCCCTGGTGGGCTTATGTGGGTCAGGAGTTCTGTGTCTTTAGCTCTGGATGGCCCAAAATTTCTAGGAGGTGTCTCCTCAGTCAGGGGCCTGGTGATGGGGGTCAAAAATCAGGGTGGCGCAGACTCAGCGTGGTCCCAAATGGATAGGCAATCTCAGGCAGAGACCTGACACTCTTTGAGAGGCCAGGTGTTGGGTGTCAAATTTCACACAGGGGATGAGGGGACTCAGGGTGGTCCTGCATGTATAGTCAGATCCAGAAAGTTCCTTGGAGGTGGTGGGATTGTTGGACCCACCCTCCAGCCCATTGCTCAACCAGACCAGTGGGGCAGTAGGGTAGGTAGGATGCAGGTTGGGGGGAGGGTGGGCCCTGGGTGGGGAGGTTTGTGTAGCAAACCACCAAGAGCACTCTTGCTCTAAGAATGGGACACGGGGGGAGGGAGATTTGGGGCCAACCCAGGGAGTTCCAAGGGAAGGGTGTGTGTGGGGGTATTTGACCCGAACTCGTCTAAGACTAACCTCCGGCAGAGGACCAGGAATGGGGGGCAAAGACCAGGCAGGAGGGGAGTCAGGGCAGTCCTGCATGGATAGGTGGGTCTCCAGCAAAGGCCTGGTGCTCTGGCAGATTTTTGGCAATGAGACACTTCCTACTTTTCTTTTACTTAAATGGGGAAGAATTTATTTTGATTCTGTTTTTTTTTTTAATAAAGTGGTCATATTTCACTATGATCCTGGGCTTCTTCCATATCATATCATTTTCTTTCAAATACAGAGACATTGAATGCCAATAAGTAGTTTTGCATAGAAACATGAGTAATTAAACAGCAAAGAGACTCTCTGCTCCTACCTGCAGTGGAACAGGCAGATAGATCTTTTATAGCCTCCCTCAAAACTGCACCCCTTTGTCTTAGCCTCAGGCTGCAAATCATTCCCTGGAAATCCACCAGCCACACGGTTTCAGGATTCAGGTGGACATCTTCATTCTTCCTCCTGTCCTTCAATTTCAGTCTGCCATCCTATTCATCACCCCTATACCAAACTTCCTGTTGTGGCCTCTGTTACCTGTCTACCTACATTCTCAAGTGTCTAAGCAGTTCCTTTTGGCATACCTGCTTTCCTCCTGCATGCAGACCCCTGAAAACCTCCCTTCTAGCCAAACCTATTCCTATTTGTCAGTTACCAATACCGAAAATCACATTGTATCCAGGATCCCCAGTGGCCATATATGTATCTCAGAAGTATTTCCTGCCAATCAACCCACAACCACCACAGTCTACTAAGAACCAAAGAAAGAAACTGAAACAAAAAGACAAGACCAAATGTTATCATCTAAAATAACAACCATCCCAAGACAAGATACCTATATACCAGTATAAATACATAATCAATAACAGACAGAACAGTATGTACTATCTAGTACCTAGGAAAGTAATACAATAGGCCCAAGTAATGCAGTCGAGGTGAAGCACTGGACAAGGACCTCCAAGTAGCATTTCTAAATATTTGATTTGCTTAACGAAGAAACAAATTAACACATTCATTGAATATGAAAAATAAGCTGTAGAATAAACTGAAGAAAACAGTTCAAGACATGAACATGAAAATAGTATTGATAAAGAATAGCGATACTGAGGTGAGAAGTGAAATGAAAGATTTAGGAACCAGAAAAAGAAACTACCCTGACCAGCTTAACCAAGAGAATACAAGAAATGGAAGAGAAAAATCTCAGATATTGAAGACAAGATAGGAAAAAAGGGATACCCCAGGCAATGAAAATGCTAAATAAAAAAAGCTATGCACAAAACATGCAGGAAATATGGGTCACTGTGAAAATATCTACTCTAAAAATAATTGGAGGAGAAGAAAAAGAAGAAACCCAGATCAAGGGCATAGAGAATATTTTCATTTATTTATTTATTTATTTATTTATTTATTTATTTAATAACCAAGTCCATTTAAATGAAAACAAACATTCATAGACAATATTTGGGAATTTGGGCGTCGTTCTTTCCTAACTACTTCCTGCTGGTAAGGGGCGCTGTCATGGGGGATTCAAAGAAGATGCAGAAATCCTGGCTGTGGTCTGCAAGGCTGCTTTGTCCAGCTGTTTTGAATGTAGGATCACTTGGTACTCTGTTTCAGGCGGTCTGGCTTGATCAAACCACATTAGTCTGGAAGGAATCCACAGCTTTTCATTTTCTGTGGAAACAAAAATAGAAATCATTTTCCCCAGTAACTTGTCCTTCAACTTAAATTTTGGAGTCAGAACATTTTTTTTTTATTTATTATATTACATGTCGATCCCAGTTCCCCCTCCTTCACTCCCTCCCTTTTACCCTCTCTGCCCTCTCACATGCACTCTAACCACCCTCCCCTCTCATCCCCCACCCCAATTCCATATGTAGGGGAATGCCATCCAGTTGGGGTCATGTAGATCTGATAGGTCATGTGAAGTAGGGACTAGTGCTTCTCTTCTGTCTCTAGGTTAAGGCAGTTATCCCTTCATGGGGGATGTGTTCGCAAAGTCCTTTTGTGCACCAGGGATACATCCTGGCTCCACTGTCTGAAAAACCATCCTGAATGAGGTAACCCAGTCTCAAAAAGAGGAACACAGTATGTACTCACTCATATATGGATTTTAGACCTAGATCAAAGGATCACACCACCAGAGGAACTAGGATACAAGAGATTCATATAAAGTCCCTCACAGAACCAGGAAGGGACAAGTCCCCCCATAGCACAGGGGAAGTTGGGGGGCAGCAAATGGAGAGAAAAGTAGGAGAAAACGAAGGAGAGGAAAGGAAAACACGTGGGACCAGGAAGATTGAGCCCAGTTAGGAATAGAAGACAGGACAGAGAGAGAAAGAGAGAGAGAGCATAAAAGAGGGAGCCAATATTGGTTTGAAGATAAAATTGAACACAAAGAAAGGTCTAGAGAACAACAAGACTGGCACCAACTAACAATTTGAGGTTCCATGGAAAGGCTACCATAAGTGCCCTTCCCGGATAGTGAGATCAACAACTAACTTATCCATGGAGCCCTCATCTAATGCCTGTTGGAAACAGGATCAAACACCCATACATAAACACTGAGTCGAACTAGAACCCAGATGTAGATGGAGAGGACAAGACCAGGTGGCAGAAACACATAGAGACAGCTAATGGGCCACTAGACTGATAGCTGGGAAGCCAGCATGGGACTGACTCAGGCCCCCCTGAATACGAGTCTCAGCCAGAAGGACTGAGCAGTCATAGAGAATATTTTCAACAAAACTACTGTATTTAAAAAACATATCATAGTTCATATCAAAGTACAAGAAGCATATCAGAATACCAAGGAGACATAACCAGAAATGAAGTTCTCCATAAAACCCAATAATCAAAACAGTGAAAATGCAGAAAGAGAAAGAATATTAAAGCTGTAAGGAAAAAGGTCAAATTTCATGAAGGCAGCAGATCTATTAGAATAACACTTGGCTTCTCAATGAAGACTTTAAAACCGAAAGTAACAGGTAGAATGTTCTACAAATTCTAAGAGACATCTGGTGCCACCCAGACCATTACATTCAATTAAAATTTTAAATAAGAGATGATGGATGATATTCCATGATGAAACCAAATTGAGAAATGTAAATTTTCCTCTTCTATCCCAACCCTGGCAAGGCATTTTGATCCTGTCATAAGTCTGGTGGAATCCCGTTGCTCTGGTGCAGAACCAGGGTTCCCCTTGCCCTTTCACCTCTGTCTCTCTAGACTTATTATTCATCCTACTGCAGCCTCTTTGCAAGAGCCTGATGGGCTTTGTCCTTCTATATGCTGTGAATATATTGTTCTATTATTGGTTGATGAAAAAGGTTGTTTCAGACAAGGGACAGACAGGATGTAGCCAGGTAGGAAGTATAGGCAGGGCTACCAGACTAACAGAATTCATGGAAGAGATAGGTAGAGAGGAGCTGACAGAGAGATACCATGTAGCCACCAAAGGAGTAACATTACAGAGCATTTCACATTAGCTAGAGCCTCAGGGCTATACATAGTTTAATAGAAATGGGTTAATAATTAAAAGAGAGCTAGCCAATAAGAAGCCCAAGCCATTGGCCAAACAGTTTATAATTATATATACCTCTGTTTGTTTATTTGGAACTAAATAGCTGTGGGACAGGGTGGGACAGAAACTCCATCTTCAGGAACACATCCTTCTTCCACACCTACATTCCCTGGACACTGTCTCTTGGTGTGGATCCCTCTAGCTCTTTCCCACAGTCTTCTCAGTCTCACCTCTGGCCCATTTCCATTATGCTTTCCCAATTACCTACTCACAGAAATACTCATTACCAAAGACCCCACTGATATCACCATCGCCTAAGATCCAGGGAGGATAACAGCAAACACTTACCAAAGAAAAGATCAGATATCAAAACCAAGAAACACCTCATTTTCATGGTTGCACATGCTTAGACTTCAGTGTAAAGATACAAACATGAACAGCCAAGACAACAAGCCTCTACCAGGAGCCAGTAACCTTATTCCTGGGGGACTTGAGAAATACAAGAACTTCAAAATTAGTAATTATGAATATATCAAAAATTGTACAGAGGTTATGAATAAAGATGATATGAAAAATGAAGTCTGTGAAAACAAAAACAGTAGAATGAAATGATGAAAAATCCAAGGTATGAAAGTAAAATGTATCCATTAATTAATTAGTTAATTAATTAATTTTGCATGCAGAATCACTGAAGTGGGGTCTCACCTGTGGCTACCCTAGATATTACACTGGAGTTATAAGGACTCCAGACACCAGTTGGGAATTAAGGTGACAGAAACAATGGTTTTGACAATTCACATGATTCCAAAGCTGGTGTTTCCAATAGGGCTCCAGGGGGTCAGGTGTGGCTTTAAATATCTAAGGAAGTTGTGGCATGAGGGCAGCTAATACTGGTTTAACCTTGGATCCATTTCCAAGACATCAGGGACTTGGTCTAAGCAGATCAGGGCTCTAGGGATCTCTTGTTCCTACTTTACTTGTCCAGAGGATTCCTGAAGTTCCTGCTGACAAACTTGACATTCCTGTGCATCTATCCCTTGATTCTGAGGACCTTATTGTACTTTACTGTGTGTTCAGATAACCAAGGGGCACAAGTCTTGATATACCCCATGCAGAACCTCACTAAGAGGTTATTCATGAAAGTATCTTCAGTGTTCCAAGACATATGAAATTCCATGAAACCCCAACATTGGGCTGGGCAAGCTTACACTCCTACAGAGACTTGGTCCTAGAGACCAATCTAGTTCAGTTGGAACAGGAGGCAGTTGCAGGACTTCTCTGCCACAGCCTTGGCAATCCATGCAGGGATGGTTATCATGAACTCATCTCCAACCACCTGGATGCCTGTACTAGCTATGAACATCTGCCAAGCTTCCTTGTTGTCCTGGTAAAAGGGATCTTCGATGGATGGCAGCACAGTATATTCCCAGATGAAGGATTTATACAGGTAATCATCTAGTCAGGCAAGATATACATGTTGGAGTCATAGGAGACTTGAAGTCCAGGTTATACTTGCCAGACCTGAAGAACTCAGAGGTTGCCATGTCCATGCTGATGATACCCTGGTCAGTGTACCTGGACGTCTCAATCATGGCCTTCAGCAGCTCCAAACCTTGTTTGTTCTCCAGGATATTAGGCACAAACCTATCCTTTTCACTCACATTTGTGGCTTTCTGCCTTATTTTTTTCTTGATGACTTTCTTCAGGTTGTGATAACCCTCTGCTCCAGTGCACATGGCTTCACATAACCTGGACACCACCACAGGCAGGGTCATAAACTCTTTCAGGGCCAGCTTGTTGCCAGAATAAGGACCACCATTGGAAGCTAGGACCAGCAGGATGACATAAGGGATGTCAGCCAAGTAACTGATGTGAGGGTACAGGGACACCCTGTTTTTTATGGCACCAGCTTTTGAGACAGCCAGGGAAACTTCTTCTATGGTATTTGTTCCAAATTAAGATTTATTTTCAAGATACCATTTTTTTTTTTTTTGCAGAGTAGTATTCCATTGTGTAGATGTGCCACATCTTCATTAACCATTCTTCAATTGAGGGGCATCTAGGTTGATTCCAGGTTCTTGCTATTACAAATAGTGCTGCTATGAACATAGTTGAACAGATGTCTTTGTTGCATGGAAGTGGATCCTTTGGGTATATGCCTAAGAGGGGGATTGCTGGGTCCTGTGGTAAACTAATTCCCATTTTCCTGAGGAACCGCCATACTGATCTCCAAAATGGCTGTATGAGTTTGCACTCCCACTAGGAGTGGAGGAGTGTCCCCCTTTCTTCACATCCTCTCCAACATGAGTCACCATTGGTGTTTCTAATTTTAGCCATTCTGGCAGGAGTAAGATGGTATCTCAAAGTTGTTTTGATTTGCATTTCCTTGATAGCTAAGGATGTGGAGCATGTTCTTAAGTGTCTTTCAGCCTTTTTGATTTCCTCTATTGAGAATTCTTTCTTCAGTTCTGTACCCCATTTTTAATAGGGTTATTTGGTGTTTTGCTGACAAGTTTCTTGAGTTCTTTGTATATTTTGAAGATCAGCCCTTTGTCGGATATAGGATTGGTGAAAATCTTTTCCCAGTCTGTGGGCTGCCATTTGGTCTTGTCCACTGTGTCCTTGAAATTCACAGGCAAGTGGATGGCACTTGAAGAAACCATCCTGAATGAGGTAACCCAGTCACAAAAAGAGGAACACAGTATGTACTCACTCATATATATGGATTTTAGACCTAGATCAAAGGATCACCAGCCTATAATTCACACCACCAGAGGAACTAGGATAAAAGGCGTATTCTAAGAGATTCATATAAAGTCCCTCACAGAACTGGGAAGGGACAAGTCCCCCAGAGCTCAGGTAAAGTGGGGGGGCAGCGAATGAAGAGAGAAGTAGGAGAAAATGAGGGGGAGGAAAGGAAAACATGTGCGACCAGGAAGATTGAGCCTGGTTAGGAATAGAAGATAGGAAAGAGAGAGACAGAGACAGAGACATAGAGAGAGAACATAAAAGAGGGAGCCAATATTGGTTTGAAGATAAAATTGAACACAAAGAAAGGTCTAGAGAACTACAAGACTGCTCCCAACTAACAATTTGAGCTTCCGTGGAAAGGCTATCATAAATGCCCTTCCTGGAGAGTGAGATTAACAACTAACTTATCCATGGAGCCCTCAACTAATGCCTGTTGGAAACAGGATCAAACACCCATACATAAACACTGAGATGAACTAGAACCCAGATGCAGATGGAGAGGACAAGACCAGGCTGCAGAAACACATACAGACAGCTTACCTGAACAAGGAGGAGCTAATGGGCCACTAGACTGATAGCTGGGAAGCCAGCATGGGACTGACTCAGCCCCCCCTGAATATGGGTCTCAGCCAGAAGGACTGAGCAGTCTAAGGGACCTCAGACAGTGGAGCCAGGATGTATCCCTGGTGCACAAAAGTACTTTGCGAACATACCCCCCATGGAGGGATAACTGCCTTAATTTAGAGACAGGAGAGAAGCCCTAGTCCCTACTTCACATGACCTGTCAGATCTACATGACCCCAACTGGATGGCATTCCCCTACATATGGAATTGGGGTGGGGGGATGGGAGGGGAGGGTGGTTAGAGTGCATGTGAGAGGGCAGAGAGGGTAAAAGGGAGGGAAGGAGGGAGGCAGGGAAGGAGGGAGGGAAGGAGGGAGGGAAGGAGAAGGAACTGGGATCGACATGTAAAATAATAAATTAAATTAAAAAAAATGCTTTGACTCCAAAATTTAAGTTGAAGGACAAGTTACTGGGGAAAAGGATTTCTATTTTTGTTTCCACAGAAAATGAAAAGATGTGGATTCCTTGCAGACTAATGTGGTTTGATCAAGCCAGACCGCCTGAAACAGAGTACAAGGTGATCCTACATTCAAAACAGCTGGGCAAAGCAGCCTTGCAGACCACAGCCAGGATTTTTGCATCTTCTTCGACTCCCCCATGACAGCGCCCCTTACCAGCAGGAAGTAGTTTGGAAAGAACGATGCCCAAACTCCCAAATATTGTGTATAAATGTTTGTTTTCATTTAATTGGAATTTGTTATATAAAATAAATAAAAAAAATTACTAGGAGAGATTTCTCAACTGCAAACCAGTATTGGAGTAGAAGGGCATGATTTGAAAAACTTGAAAATGGCCCTAAAAGGAGACAAGGACTTGAATAGTCCACGAATACTATCAGCTGAAGCTGAAAAGGAATTACAATGGGTAGAAAAGAGGATACTAGAAGCACATGTGGACCGTGTGGATCCAAACCTAGACTTTATTCTGGTTATATTACCATCTAGAGAATATCCTTCATGGATTTTGATGCAGAGAGAAGATATCATATTATAATGGATATTCCTACCACATAAACAGAATAAAAAACTAAAAACATATATAGAGAATATCTCTGACTTGATTATAAAAGGTAAATTAAGACTTCGTCAGCTAACAGGAAGGAACCCAGCAGAAATTATAGTACCTTTAACTAATGAGGAAATTTCCTCCTTATGGAAAGATAATGAATATTGGCAGAAAGCATGCAGTAATTTTTTGGGAATGATTTGAACAATTATCCCAAAAGTGAAAGTATCAAATTTATAAAGAAAACGATTTGGATCCTTCCACACATTGTAAGAAAAACACCTATTTCTGGAGTTCCTACATTCTACAATGATGCAAACAAATCAGGCAAGGCAGGATATAAATCAGGAAAAATAAGTAAAGTGGTTCAAAGCCCTTACAATTCTATACAAAAGGTAGAATTGTATGCCATTCTCATGGTACTTATGGATTTTACAGAACCCCTCATTATAGTTATTGACTCTCAATACGCAGAGAGAGTTGTCTTACACATTGAGACTGTAGAATTTATTCCTGATGATACAAAATTAACTGTATTGTTTATGCAGCTACAAGATACCATCAGAAAGAGGACTCATCATATACATATACATATACATATACATATATATATATATATATATATATATATATATATATATATATCACATATCAGATCCCATATGGGTCTGCCAGGTCCTCTAGCACAAGGCAATGATGGAATTGATCAGTTAATAATAGGAAGTGTGCTAGAAGCCTCAGAGTTTCATAAGAAACACCATGTGAACAGCAAAGGTTTTAAAAAAGGATTTTTTCTATCACTTGCAACAAGCTAAGGAAATAGTAAGGAAATGTCCTACTTGCTCATTCTATAACCAAACTCCTTTACCAAAAGGCAGTAACACTAAAGGTATAAATAGAAATGAAATATGGCAAATGGATGTGTTTTACTTTGCAGAATTTGGAAAATTAAAATACGTGCATCATACTATAGATACATTTTCAGGGTTTCAATGGGCTACTGCTCTGAGCTCTGAAAAGCTGATTCTGTTATCACACACCTATTAGAGGTAATGGTCATTATGGGCATACCTGCACAAATAAAATCTGACAATGCTCCAGCATGTGTCTCCAGCAAATTGAAACAGTTTTTTGAGTATTATAACATAAAGCACATATCGGGTATACCACACAATCCTACAGGACAAGTGGTAGTTGAGAGATCCAATCGTACTTTAAAAGAAATGCTCCATAAACAGGCAGGAGGAACCAAGACACCCAAACACAGATTACATAATGCTCTCTTAACATTAAACTTTCTTAATGCTGATGAAAAAGGAAAAACAGCTGCAAAAAGACACTGGACATTAGAAAAAACTTTTGAACTAAATCAGCCAGTGTACTTCAAGGATGTATTAACCTCAGAATAGAAACCAGGATATGTGTTACGTTGGGGTAGGGGTTTCACATTTGTATCTACAGGAGAAGAAAAGCTATGGATACCATCTAAGTTAATCAAGATCTGAGCTGAACAAGAGAAACATCTTAATGAAGAGAAATGACAAGTCATCCAACAAATTAGGTCCCATGAGATGTGCACAGGCCTCTCAAAGGTAGGGAAAGTGTTCTGTTCTTGTTCTTATAGGAAAACAGAGAAAACCTATCTTCAAACAGCCAAAAGACACTGAACATGTAGTTACCTACAGAAGAGAAGACAGCCCTCCAGAAACAATCACTTAATGAAGAGCAATCTGATATATGGTAAAAATATTTAATTCTAGTAAACTATTTCTATACAGAAATCTATTTATCTTTACTATCTAGTATTCCTGAAGTCCCAATTCATGTAGACCAATGCTGGCTTTGGAGTTGGATTTGGCTTTCCTTCTCTAAATTCGAGCATGTTGTTAAGATCAAATTCACGGTTTCTGCCTTACATTGCCAGAACAAAACAAAATTTGGGGACTCATTTGCTTATACAAAATTTTCTCTCTGAAATCCTAATTTTCTCATATACATTTTAATACTTATTGTTGCCTTTCTTTAATGCATACCTTAAAACTTGAAAATTTTACTTTGATATTGATGTTTAAGATTTAAACAAGGAATAATAACAATTGCTAACAGCAATCTTTGAACTCTCCAGAAAGAAGATGGGGCCCCACTTCGTCATTTCCACTTGACTCAACCTGATGCATCTGGACTACAAACATCACCCTAAAACCGGTTTGAGACTATTTTGCTCAAGACAACTCCTGACCAGCTAGCTAGGAACTATATATGACTCTCTTAGAATACACCTTGTATCCTAGTTCCTCAGGTCGTGTGAATTAGAGGCTGGTGATCTTTTGCTCAAAGTCTAAAATCCATATATGAGTGAGTACATACCATGCTACTCTTTTTGTGACTGGGTTACCTCATTCCCTGTGAATTCCCTGGGTTAGCTTCACATCTAGCTCCCCTCTATATCCTTGCCCTGGATAGTACAGTCCTGGTACTCTGTTCCATATACCATCCAGAGCCTGCCTTCCCCTCACCATTTGTCCTGCTGGGCCCACTGCTGGGTGAGCATTGGGCCAGAGTGGGGGTCCAACAAACTCTCCACCTCCATGGAAATTCCTGGGTCTGCTCTGTGTACATTGATCCTGCCTATCTACATGGGACCACCTTGAAGCTACACTCACCTGATCTTTGGACCCATCATCTATCCTCTGCAGGAATAAAGACCTCCAAGAGAGCTTGGATCATCCAGTTACATACATCCAACTCCTGACCCATCTATACCCACTGGGAGAGTAGCTTAGAGGAAGAGAGCCACCACCTACACCCACTGGAAGAAGTGATGGGAAGATGACAATACAAGAAAACACCTAACAATAGAAAGACAAGCATGACACCACCAGAATCTAGGGACTCTACACCAACTAGACCTAAACACACCACAGATGAAGCAGAAGAGAATGACTTTAAAGATCATGAGAAAGTCCCTTAAAGAAAAAGAAGAAAAACAAAAAATTGGAAGAAATAGAGGAAAAGATCAAGCAAAACATGTAAGAAATGAACAAATCCCTTAAAGAAAGTAAGGAAAGTCAAGAAACAAAACAAAGCAATCAGATGAAGGAAACAATTCATGTAGGGAGCCGTCCCAGCATTCTCCATTACAAGATGGCGCCTGCATCTGGCTGGCGTTGAGAGTAAACAAGTCAGTGCCCAGGTGCAGGGTGATTTTCCCTCCCTTGGCCTCTGCCTCTCCCGTGGTGTCATATGGGCCGATGGGCTGCAGCCAATCAGGAGGTGACACGTCCGAGGCGAAGGTTGTAAACCTATATAAGGGTTGGGTTTTGGATGTTTGGGGTCTCTGCTCTGTAAGCTTATGCTCTCCCTCTCAAGATGCATTAAAGCTTTACTGCAGAAGGATCCTGAGTGTGCCGTGTCGTTCTTGCTGGCGAGATGGTAGCGCGGGACAAATTCAAACAGTTCAAAATGAACAAATCTCTTAAAGAAAGTAAGGAAAGCCAAGAAACAAAACAAAACAATCAAACAGATGAAGGAAACAATTCAAACAGTTCAAGACCTGAAAACTGATATAGAGACAATAAAGAAAACACAAACTGAGGGAATGCTGGAAGTAGAAACACAGGGTAAGTGATCAAGAGAAACAGATCCAAGTATAACCAACAGAGTACAAGATATTGAAGAGAGACTCTCAGGTGCTGAGGTAAACTAGAGGAAATTGATTAATTGACCAGAGAAAATCTTAAATCCAACAAATCCTTAGCACAAAACATCCAGGAAACTTGGGGCACCAGGAAAGGCCAAACCTAAGAATAATAGGCATAGAAGCAGGCAAAGAAGCCCAGCTCAAAGGTAAAAAGGTGCAGGTAATATATTCAACAAAATCATTGAAGAAATCTTTCCCAATCTGAAGAAGGACATGTCTGTGAAAGTACAAGAAAACACCAAATAGACTGGACCCCCCAAAAAAAGTCCCCTTGCCACATAATAATGAAAACACCTAACATACAGAATAAAAAAAGAATATTAAGGACAGTAAAGGAAAAAGTCCAGGTAACATATAAAGACAGAGCTAACAAAATTATACCTGACTTCTCCATGGAAACTCTCAAGGTAAGAAGGTCCTGGATAGATGTTTTATAAATACTAAGAATCCATGGATGCTAGCCCAGCAAAACTCTCAATCACTATAGACAGGGAAAACAAGATATTTAATTATAAAGCCAGATTTTCCCAATATGTATTCACAAATCGAGTCCTATAGAAAGATCTGGAATCACCAACCCAAGGAAGTTAACTACACTCACAAAGACAGGCAATAGATAATCCCACTTTACCAGAACCCAAAAGAAAAAGCAGGGCAAATATACTCACTATACAACCACCAACAAGAAATCTAAAGCAAACAAGCATTAACAATCAATTCTCCTTACTTTCCCTCAACATTAATGGTCTTAACCATCCTATAAAAAACACAGGCTAACAGAATGGACAAAAGGACAGAATCCATCCTTCTGCTGCATACAAGAAACACATCTAAGCTTCAAAGATAGACATTACCTCAGGGTAAAGAGTTGGAAAAAGATCTTCCAATCAAATGAGCCCAAGAAGCAAGCAGGTATGGCTATCCTAATATCTAACAAGTTAGACTTCAAAACAAAATTAATCAAAAGAGATGAAGATGATCATTTTGTATTCATCACTGTAGAAGTCTCAATTCTAAACATCTATGATGCAAATACAAAGGCACCCACATCCATAAAAGAAATGCTACTAAAACTCAAAGCTCACATAAATCCTCACACACTCACAGTGGGACACTTCAACACCCCACTCTCACCACTAGACAAGACCACCACAGAAATTTAACAAAGAAACAAAAGAACTAACAGAAGTTATGTCTCAAATTGGGTTTAACAGACATCTGTAGAACCTTCAATCCAAACATGAAAGAATATACCTTCTTCTCAGCTCCCCACAGAACCTTCTTTAAAATTGATCATATATTCGACAACATAACAAACCTCAACAGCTCAACAGATTAAAAACAAAAAAAGAATAGACCTCCATATCTTATCAGATCACTATGCTTTAAAGTTGGAATTCAACAACAACACAAATTGCAGAAATCCTAAAAACTCATGGAAACTTAACAATGAGCAATTGCACCATTCCTGAGTCAAGGTAGTAATAAAGAAAGAAATTAAAGATTTTCTAGAATTCAACAATAATTAAGACATACCTGAATTTGTGGGACACTTTGAAAGCAGTGCTATGAGGGAAGTTCATTGCACTAAGTGCCCATATGCAGAAAACGGAGGATAGTAACATTAGAGAATTAACAGCACAACTTAAAGACTTAGTACTCAAAGAAGCAAACTCACCCCAGAGGAGTACATATCAGGAAATAATCAATTTGAGGGTTGAAATCAATAAAGTAGGAACAAGGAAAACAATACAAAGAATCAATCTAACAAAGTGTTGGTATTTTGAGAAAATCAACAAAATAGAAAAACATTTATCCAAACTAACCAAAAAGCAGAGAGACAACATGCAAATCAACAAAATCAGAAATAAAAATGTGGACATACCAACAGACACTGAGGAAATCCAGAGAATTTTCAGGTCATACTTTGCAAACCTGTACTCCCATCACAGGGTAAACAAGGGAATACATGAAATGAGTACTAACACTAAAGATATTTTGAAATAGTTATTTGGCGATTGACTGATGGGAGATGTCATTTTGGAAATATGTTTCTCTTATTTGTTAATGAATAAAGCACTGTTGGTCAATAGAAAAGCAAGATAGGTGGGGATAGGAGACAAGGAGGATTCTGGAAGATATAGAAGAGATTCAAGATGTAGAGACAGGAGGGAAGAGTCCCGGACCCTCTGTCTGATAAGATAAGATGACATGGAAACACTTAGATGAATAGAAATGGGTTAATATTTAAGACAGAGCTACTCAATAAGAAATGCTGGTAACAGGCCAACCAGCTTTATATCTAATACAGCAGGTTTCTGTGTGTTTTGGGGGGCTGATGTGGCTGTGGGACCAGTCTGGTGTGAACACTGTAACAACTGACTACTGTAGAAACTTCTTAAAACACATATAAATCATATATAATGTATTTGAACAGATTTTGCCTTTAATGTCATGCTACTCATGACAGAAAGCAAGACAAACTAAGCAAGCAAGCATGCAAGTAAACAAACAAAAATAAACCAGTGCCAACAATGGCTAAGTCTTTTGGAGTTGTTGAAAAGAGAGTGTTCATAGACTCTCAAACATTATAGGCTACTGACAATACTCTTGATTACTATCCAGAATTTGATGGAAATCCCCTTGGCTGAAGACATCACATACCAGAGTTGCAGAATATACTTGCTAGTTCTCATATCAATGCTATGCACATTGCCAGAGGAGAAATGTAATCACCAATGTGGTGGTTTAAATGAGAATGACCCCCTATAGGTTTATATTTTGTATGCTTAATATAAAAAATGGAACTGTTTGGGAAGGATTAGGAGGTGTATACATGTTGTACACCTCTCTGGCTCCCTTCCTCCCTTCATCTTCCTCTCTCTTCCTCCCTTTCTCTCTGTCTTCCCCTCCCTCTTTTCTCATTGTTTCTTTTGTATAATAACCAAAACCCAACTTTTTTTTAATGGTAATTTGGGTTTCTCAAAAGTCCCCTCCTTACCAATGGCTGACATCCATGCTGATATTTAAATGTCATGGTCTTTTCCTTATCTCCTGTGTTCTCCTCCTCTAGAAAGGTATTGGGATTTATAGCGTGCCTGTTCTGCATTTTCTCCTTTTAAACACAAATAAGATTGCCTTTTATCTACATACACACACACACACACACACACACACACACACACACACACACACAGAGAGAGAGAGAGAGAGAGAGAGAGAGAGAGAGAGAGAGATGCAAATATAACTTCAGAGGACCTGGATTTATTTCTAATCACTTACATGATGGCTAGGTCCAATACTTCCTTCTGGTCTCTGTGGACATTGTTTGATGTGACACATAGACAAACATTTAGGCAAAGCATCCATACACACAAAATAAAACAAAATATATTGTGGGAGGAGAGAGACTGTGAGAATGCAAATCAAATTCAAACTAAAATTTTTAAACTGAGAATTCCAAACATTTAGCTTTGTATCAGCCTTTTCTTTCTTTCCAGAATGAGTATATTTGATGAGAATTGGTGAGCATTTAGACATGAAAGGAATGGAGGGAATGAATCATTGTTGAAAGGAAGTTGAGTCCAGGAGTCTTGCTGGAGCCTCATTAATCATAGGTTCTTTTCAACAGAAGTCCAGACCAGTGGCTCTCAAACTTTAGAATGTATTGGAACCATTTAAAAGACTTAAGGAAACACAAATACCTAGCAAGTCCTCTGTTGAACGCTCACCTAAGACAGGGGGCTCTTGAGATCAAGGCTAGACTGGGAAACAGAGGGAGATATTGTGTCACACTAAAAAGTAAGAAGAAGGTTGGAGATGTGGTTCTTTTCTTCAGGTTGTGGTAAACCTGCTTCAATGTGCACAGCTTCCCAGAACCTGGATGCCCTCCAGGCAGGGTCATGTACTCTTGCATGGCCAGCTCATGAGAATCACTGTTACTCACATTGAAAGGTGGGGCCCACTGGATGACTTCAGGATTACCAGCCAAGTCAGCGATGTGAGGGTATAGGGACACCCATTTTCCACAGTACCAACTTTTGAGACAGCTAGGAACATTTCACCAAATTTAGATTTATTTTAAGTGTCAACCATCTTGATGATCAGTTTGTCCATCTCCTCTTGGTCCATAACATGCAGTTCCCTTTGTCCAGAACAGGTTTATTGGTCTTACTAATGATCAAACACTTTGAGACCCCTTCCCCAGAAGTACATGTTATCATTGTCACAGAGTTCTAGGACCTTACATGTGTCAGTGGAGATACTGTTGGTCACAGCAGCTTGGAAGAGACCTTTTGAGATGCAGAGATCAACATCAAGAGTGGGATTCCCATAGGTCAAAAATCTCTCTGGCATGAATCTTGAAAATAGACTTGTTGAATTTCTAGCCTTTTGATCGCAATACAAGGAAGAAACAGGTTTCTGCAGACACAGAAGAAAGCACTGAATAGAAATCAATAATAATAAAAATAGAATTACTAATGGGAGTCCAAACAGAAATACAGCTGGAAATGAAAAATTTAGTGTGTCAACAAGAATCTCATAGCTAACCTCTTGAGAACATTCAACATCTCTTCTGTTTCCTCCATTAACCCCAGGGATTCCTTAGATATTGCAATATTGTGGACCAGTATGCGTAATCATCACTCTGTGCATTGAGTTTCTAAGGTTATTTATAAGTAATTAGTCAGAAGGTCCCTGTAGGTCATCAGCTTGTTCTTTGTAAACCATGACTACATAACCCTGTTTGCTCTTCCTACAATGTTCTGCATCAGAAAGCTTTTCTATTATATTCACTCAGGATTCAAGAGTGAGCTTGAGCCATTAACACCCAACAAGTAGGGAAGGTTCGTCATATCCACCACCCTTCATCATGGTTGCACAGGCCTACAGTTTATTCATGTAAGTTCTGAGGGAATTGAGGATGAAGATGAGACTGCAAGAATGATCATTTCTTCCTCATCATATGAACTATGATAATTTGGGTAGCATGATGGTATAATAACTGCAATAAAAATTTGATCCTTTGTTCTGGGATTTTACATTCTTAGTACTGATGACCATTTTCAAATTCTCATTGACTTACCCCAGTGTCTCTCCTCCATACTCTTATTATCAATGAAAGCAGAAAATATGTCCAACTATTTCATTTCATAATCAATGTAAAGTTCTCTGGCTATGCTGGGGAGGGTGATTAAGTAACTATACTTTTGAAGAAAGATACCATATGTGTGTGTGACTATTAAGGTCTTTTCTGGGTAGAAGATCTGAGCTCTATATTTGTGTATCTTCCTTCATCAGAATAGTTTTTCCAAATTCCAAAATTATAATCTTTTCTATAATTTTTATTTATAGAATTTGAAAGACAAACACAGTAGTCAAGTATAAACAAATGAAGTCTTGTGTGAATTACTTTGTCTGACCAAAACACTAAATGATGTGTTCAGCAAATAGACATTTCATAATGCTTTATTCTAAAGAAAAATATAGACCCATGTCTTCTTTCCCACGTAATTTCTAGATCCTTTATAATGGAAAGCTCACTCTGCTGTGTGAACTGTGGGTTGTATTAGAGGTGCATTTGGAATAGTCTCAAAACACTGAAACAATAATTCAACTCATGTTTTTCTAGTTCCCTTGACCCATTGTTGGCTTCACCTTCTGAAGTGCCTGATTTATAGATCTACAAAGACATCATTATATTTTTCAGATATTTTTGCTGTTGTCAGCATCGTCCATCATTTTGAGGTTCAGCCACTAAGTTTTCAATGAGACAACAAAGTCAAGTCCCTATATGATTTGTAATTTGAAAACATGAGAGCTTAAAAAATACATGCTGTTAAGACTTCTGTGTGTCACCTTAAAACTATATGATTAATAATGCATGAAAATATACCTATGTCAATGAAATAACAATGAGTAGACACAGAAGCTATGAATGTGAAATAGAGTGGGGTGAGCTACATGGGGGTTAGAAGAGGTGAAATGGACAGAAGAAATATTACTATATTATAATTTGAAATATAAAAATAATCAAGTATACAGTAAAACCAAACCACCAAATCACTTCAGAAACAAAGAATGCCACATTTTCTCTACTATTTATTTATGTGAATGAAGACTCATTATTAGTAATACTGAGATACCTTAACTGTCATAGGACTACCTTTTAGTAACCATGTTTTCTATGTAGTTTCCTCCCTATATAAGTATTTTTTTTGTATATTGATATAATCTACTCACTCTAACTTTCATTTTTTGGTTTCAAATGGTCTAAAGGGTTGTTGTCACAGATGTGAAATGAACAAAACATATTTTAAACATTAAGTAGCCCCTTTCTCTTCTCAAAGCACTGACTTCGACATATTTGTTTTTCTTGAAATTTTCATTCAATGCAGGAATATTTCAAGATAATTGTTTTTGGTGTTTGATTTAATGTCATGGACTTTTTTGGGTTATCTGGAAGTATTTAAGAGCTGCATTATTAGATTATCCAAAAATTGACATATATACTCTTACCAGAAGATAAAAGAATGTAGAGGCATAAGAAGTAATGGATTTTATTGTCTAATTTATCTATCTCATTGGTGGAGAGCAACTCAGGGGACAGATTTTTCCAGTGATATAAATGGTTTTAAAGTTTTAAGTAAGTTGTTAACAAAGAATGAAATCCCTCTCAATCAAGATTTTTTTCAGAAACAAACAAACAAACAAACAAACAAACCAACCTATAGAAGATGCTAAAGCCTGAAAACACTTTTTAGGACAAGAGTCACAAATTGTTATTTAGAGACTCAGACTTCACACTGCCAGATGTATTAATTTTTTTTGCCCCATGTTACTTCAATAAGAAAAAGTGTTTTTAAATATTTCAAGTTTCCATTTTATTTAATTAGCAGTTTATGTAAAGTGAGGCTTCTGCAAAATACCCATTTTGTCTTAAAGGTGTTTTCTTTATTTTACTGTGATTATTTTTACTGTCATTACAGGCCAGTTGTAATCACAGTAACTCTTGCCTCATCATCTAGAATTTTGTATTGAATATGGCTCTCATAAGAGGTAACACAGGAGCTAAGGACAAAAAACTATTTAGAATATGGCATTTGCACAACTGAGCAATTATTAATGATGTCACAATAAACTTGAGACAATAATCAATATTTGTATTGCTTGACTTAAATTGCAAAGAGAGTCTACATGCATGATGGTACCATTGTTAACAACATTTTTGGTTTACTCCAAAAGATGTTCAAGAAATAAAAACATGCAAAATACAACATTTGTACCAGAATTCCATTTCATTCAACTCTCAGAGGATCCAGACCTACAGCCTGTTCTCTTTGGCCTATTCTTGTCCACATACATCTTAACCCTGTTTGGAAACCTGCTTATCATCCTGACAGTAAGCTCTGACTCCCATCTCCACACACCCATGTACTTCTTCCTCTCCAACCTGTCCATGGTTGATATTTGTTTCGTCTCTATCACTGTTCCAAGAGTGATTATGGACATCCAAACTCAGTGCCCAGTCATCTCCTATGTGGGCTGCCTGACACAGATGTCACTGTTTGTAATTTTTGGATGTATGGATAACATGCTTCTGGCTGTGATGGCATATGACAGGTTTGTGGCCATCTGCCACCCCCTGTATTATCAGGTCATTATGAATCCCAGTCACTGTGGTGTCTTACTTCTAGGGTGTTACCTCCTTAGCCTTCTGCAATTACTGTTGCACTATGTGGCAGTATTAAAAATTTCCAACTACAAGGACTATATTGAAGTTTCTAACTTTTTCTGTGGTTCTTCTGAGGTCCTTAAACTTCCCTGTTTTGATACTGTCACCAGTAACATAGTCAGATACTGTATAGGTGTTCTCTTTGGGTTACTTCCTGTTTCAGGAATCATTTTCTCTTACTTTAAAATAGTTTCCTCCATCATTCGATCACCATCATCAAGTGGGAAGCACAAAACCTTCTCAACCTGTGGGTCTCATTTGTCCATCGTTTGTATGTTTTATGGAACAGCACTAGGAGTGTACTTCACCTCTTCTCTGTCACATTCTGCAAAAAGTAATGCAGTGGCCTCATTGATGTACACTGTGGTCACACCTATGTTGAATCCCTTTATCTATAGCCTGAGGAACAAGGACATTAAAACTGCATTAAGGAAGATTCTGAGCAGAGCATTTTAATCATTGACATTCTTTATAAATGCATCATATATCTATATATTAACTATACATGTAAATCTCAGTTAATGTCTCACATTATCATTGATATTTCACAGTATTGCATGATGAAGTGGTGGTCACTGAGGTTGCACATATGGTGATGGGTAGTTTTATAAATGCACAAAAATTTGAAGTTGCAGATATGTTACTTTTGCAGGCATGATGGTGCACATTGCCGAACAACCCCTTACAATATGAGTATAATCAACATCTAAAAGCTATCAAAAGAATCAGTTTAAAGGGGACTGTTCTTCTGCAATTGTGTTTCAGAAATGACAGAGAACCAAGCTGCCTGAACAGAACCTGAATGAGGAAAATATGAATATACATGCTAATGTGGAAGGGAAAAGCTTAGTGGGCCTCATCCTTTGACAAAGAAGGAATTTAAGTCTATAATGAAGTGTTAATTGATTTGATGAATTGTAATATGGTATTATTTTGTTATGTAATTTCTTTAGATGAATCAATTCTCAATTTATTTTTCAAAATTTCATTTTATATTCCAACCAAAGTTCTTACTCCCACCTCTCCTCCTCCCCTTTGCTTTCCTCAAGCCCACCCCAAATCCACTCCCAACAGATAAGGGCCTAGTTCAATTGTATGGAGGCTCTACAGCTGTCTGTCCAGAGTTCATGAGTTTCTATGAGATTAGTTCAGCTGTCTTTGTAAATTTCTCCATCATGATCCTGACTTCCCTTGCTCATGTATTTCTGAAAGAGATACCATGAGGTAAAGAGAGCCATTATGGGGTTAGGGAGAAACCTAGTGCAAGGAAAATCCCCAGGAATCCTCAAGGATGACTCTAGATAAGACTCCTAGTGGTGACTACCCCAACTATCATCATAGAGCCTTCATCCAGTGCTTAATGGAACCAGATGCATAGATCCACAATCAAACACTAGGGTGAACTCTGGGAATCCAGTCAACTAAGGAATTTTGAGAGCAGGGAAAAGCTGAACATTTAGAGAAAAAGGAAATGAATTTGAAAGAGAACAAAGGTGGGTACATGGGAAATAGGAAGGGAGGGAGGTGATAGGTGCTGGATTTACAGTATAATTTCATTTTAAAACATTTAAACAAAATCAATTAAATTTTTAATATTGCCCATAGAAGGGTGGCATTTATCACCCCCCCCAGAACATGTGGGGTACCTGCTACTTGGTTTATTCATGATATACATTATGTATCTTACTTGGTTATTTTTCCAAATTAAGTTATGATGTGAGCTGTCAGAATAATGAGCCTGTTATTTGAAGTTAGAATTAAAATTCATGGAATAGGATTGACATGAATTAAAATTCACCAATGAAGCTTGAGATGGCTGGAGTTAAAAATGCTCTTGTCCTTTTCAGTTTCTGAATTTCTTTTCAGTTTTAAAGGTCATTATGTTCACAGAGCCCATGAAACTGCAACAGTTTACTGTAGAATGTGGAACAAAGGGAGAATAATATAAGAATGATTCAATGTGACTTATTTGAGGGGGCTTGATGTAGTTGTACATATAAACATAAACTATAAATTCAAGGTTGTTTTTAATAATTTAATATTTCATGTTTCTGGATGATACAATGTTTCATAATACCACATTTGTTTTTGATGGTTCCATTTACTATGTAAGTTTTAATAAATGTTTTTTAATAAAAAACACTTTTTTCATATCTTCTACCAATTTTAAATTGTATACTAAAAGGAAACTTCTATAACATACACACAATTTAAGATGATATTTGTTAAAAACACAAATGTTGACTATTAAAAAACATGACTCCAATAAAAGTATGACTACTTGAGAAAATGGAACACAATGATTTTGTCATTATAAGCTATTAATTTTAATTCAACATTCAGACAATCATGTCCCCAGATATTTTCTGGGGCTTTAGTTATTCTAAACAGAGGGAAACTATATTATTATCTTGCAACATGTTAGGGTAAACTCAAATGCTTTCTACCTTTTTTTGACTAAACAGAGTTTTTCTTAAATTGGGGAAAAATCTATTTTGAGCGGTTCTTTTCTTTCTTTCTTTCTTTTAATTTTTTTAAATAAAGCAATTGTATTTACCATGATCCTGGGCTTCTTTTATATAACATTATTTTCTTTCGAATACTATGACATCGGATGCCGGTAATTAGCTTTGCATAGAAATATGAGAAATTAAACAGCAAAGAGAGCCTCTGCTCCTACCTCCAGCGTGACAGGCAGACAGCTCTCTTATAGTCTCATTCAGGATCACATCCCTTTGTCTCAGCTTCCAGCTCCAAAACATTTCTTGGAAATCCACTAGCCACACAGTTCATGGAATTAGGAGGGCACCTTCTGTCTTCCTCTGTCTTTCAATTCCAATCTACCCCTATTCTCCACCCTTGTGCCACACTACCTGATGTGGCCTCTATTACCTGTCTGCCTACCCTTCTCAAGGGTCTAGGCAGATCCTTTTGGCATACCCTGCTTTCTACCTACCTGTGGACCCCTGCAAACTTCCCCTTCTAGCCCACACATAATCCTAATTGTCAGTATCCAATACCTAATATCACATTGTACCCAGAACTCCCAGTGGCCACATGTGTATCTCAGAAGCATTTCCTGCCAGGCAACCCACAACCACCACAGTCTACTAAGAATCAGAGAAGGAAACTGAAACCAAGGAACAAAACTCTCATCCAACAAAGGCAAGACCAGATGTCAGGATCTAAAACGACAATTGCCTCAAGCTAAGATGCCTATACACCAGTGTAAATACATAATCAAAGCCAGACAGAACAATATTTATTGTCTAGTACATAGCAAAACAATACAATGAAACCTGAGTAATGCAATAGATCTGAAGCACAGAACAAGGACGTCAAAATAGCATCTATATACATTTGAAGTGCTTAAAGAACATACATAAACACACAAAAATCCACACAATACACACATATAACAATACACAAAACACGCTAATACACACACACACACACACACACACACCCCACACACATACAAAATACACACAGACAAAAGACATACACAAAAATCAATTCATTCATGGAATATAAAAATTAAACAGTTAAATAAAATAAAGAAAACAGTTCAAGACATGACAATGAAAATAGTATTGATAACGAATACCTAAATTTAGGTCAGCTGTGAAGTGAAAAATTCAGGAACTAAAAAAAGAACTGCTGGAACAAGCTTCACCAAGAGATGGAAGAGAAAATCTCAGACATTGAAGACAAGACATGAAAAAATAAAAAAGGATAACCTAGTCAAAGAAAATGCTAAATACAAAAAAGCCAAACCCAAACTCACAGGAAATCTGGGATCCTCTGAAAACACCTAATCTAGGAACAATAGGAATAGAGGAAAAAGAAGAAACTTAGGTCAATGGCATTGAAAATATTTTCAACAAAACCATAGGAAAACATTTTCAAAACATAAAGAAGGACTGTCATATTAAAGTACAAGAAGCACATCAGAACACTAAAGGGACATAACAAAAAACAAAGTTCCCGGTAACACCTGATATTCAAAACAATAAACACACAGAAAAAGAAACAATGTTAAAGCTGCAAGAAAAAAACACCACCACTGCTGCCATCCACTGGACTTCTGTTCCCTCAAGACCCCTCTGCCACCCACTCATATCTCCTACATCATCCTCCCCTTGGCCAAACATGCCCAGCAACATCAGCAGCCCCTACAGGCACAACTAGCACCTATACCAGTAGGAAGAACAGGTGACTGGTCTTCCAGTCACTCATAAGATCAAAGACCAAAATAATTATTTCTATGAGATGTACAGCCCCAGGGACCCTGACTCTCCGTGTAGACCAGGCTTAACTTTCCTGCCAGCTCTTTTAGCCTTCCCTTTCAGTCTATCTTCATTCCTTTATGTCTACTTTGATCCCCACAAACACTTTCTACCAGGGCTGGGAATCAGGTGGTCAGTTTTCACTTTCTTTCCTGTCTGCCACTGCCATTTTTTCCAGATTCACAGTCCTGTATCAGTCGGCTTGCAGAAGCCCCTCCTCTCACCCTACCTCCCAGGGACTCTGCTACTTGGTTTGAAAGACCCCCACTATGCATATTGCCTGTTTGAACTGCTCTTGCCAACTTGCCAAGGTCAAGTTATGCGAATATACAGGAGGGAACCAGGTGTTGCTCTCATCTGAGGCCAACCAGATATCTGTGGTCTGCAGCTTGGTCCAAAGCAAGGTCAGCAGGATGGTATCCAGGATGCTGAGATAGTCATAACTGAATTCTTTGTATTCTTTGTGCCCAACCCAAATAAACAACTCTGTCCTTGGTTAACCACAATCACTTTATTTAGACAGAACAATGAAATCCCTGTAACCATGCTTCTGCTTCTGTAAGTCTGCTTCTTGCCACCCCAACCCTATATAAACTGCATATGTTTTAACCACGGCACGCTCAGTCTCCCGAAAGACTGAAGTGTCCACAGGTACCTGTGTGAGCAATAAATAGCCTCTTGAGCTTGCATCCAGTGGTCTGGTCTCATTTCTTGGGGCAAGGGCCTCTCCTTGACAGACTCTGAACTCTTGGGGTCTTTCAGGTTCAGTATCAGATAGGTCTTTTCTGGTGACCCTCTCAGTCTTTCTGTCACTCCATCTTCATTCTATTTTGTGAGCCATCCATTCCCACAAACACATTCTACCATGGATCTTCAGTGGCTTCACTGGCTTGGAACACAGGTAGGCAGTTCTCACATTCTTTCTGTCTTTCATTATGTTTTCTTCAGATGTCACCCCTAGTCCTATAGCAGCCTTTTTGTAGGAACTGCTTCTCCCAATTAAACCAAATGTGGTTACTCCACATTTGGTCCAGAACCAGAGTTACCCTTCCCTTTTACCTTTGTCTCTCAGGATTTACTCTTTATGCTACTGCAGCCTTTTTGTAAGAACCCCTCCTTCTGCCACACCTGTATTCCCCTGGGACTCTGCCTCTTGATGTGGACACATCACCCTAGCTCTTTACCACAGTCTTCTCAGCCTTTTCTTCTTGTCCAACTCCATTCCTTTCTGCCAACAACCTACTCACCAAGGTATTCTTTACCAGAGACACCAGAGTCTCCACACTTGTCTAGGATCCAGAGAAGGTAATAGTAACCAAAGGATGGAATACCCAGTACCAAGGGCAAGACTAAATATCAACACCAATAAACACCTCACACATCACAGCTCCAGAAGCCTAGACCCCAGTGCAAAGAAGCAAACATGAACAGCCAAGACAACAAGCCTCCACCAGAAGCCAGTATCCTTCTTTCTGGAGGCCTTGAAGATATAATTCAAAAACAGAAATTAAGAATATGTACAAGGTTCTTACAGAGGATATGAATAAAGAAGATATGAAAATGAAGTCTGTGAAAACAAAAACAGTAGAATAATATTATAAAAATTCATGGTATGAGAGTAGAATTTTTCCATTACTGCATTAATTTGTTTTGGGGTCACTGAGGTTTTGTTTTGCATGTAGAACACTGAAGTAGGATCTTGCCTGTGGCCACAGTAGAGATTACACTGGAGTTATGACACTAGCTGGGAAGTAAGTTGATAGAAACTATGATTTGGGTTTTTAGCAAGGGTCCTGGTGGTAAGGTGTGGCTTTAAATATCTAAGGAAGTTGTGGCATGGGAGCAGCTAGCACTGGTCCAGCTTTGGATTCATCCTGAAGACATCAGGGACTGGCTTTAAGCAGACTGGGATCTCCAGTCACTGCTTTACTTGTCCAGGGGATTCCTCAAGTTCCTACTGGCAAGCTTGGCATCCCTGTGCATTTATCTCTTCCTTGAAACTGAGGACATGATTGTATTTTCCTGGGTGTTCAGATAAGCAAGGGGCACCAGTTTGATATACCCCATGCAGAACCCCACCAAGAGGTCAGTTGTGAAAGTATCTTCAGTGTCGTCAGAACCGTAGGACTCCATGAAAGCTCAACATTGGACTGGGCCAGCTTACACTTCGGTTCCAAAGACCAATTCAGTTTACTTGGAGCAGGAGGCAATTGCAGGACTTCTCTGCCACATGGCAATCCATGCAGGAATGGTTATCATGAGCTCATTCCCAACCTGGTTGTCTGCACCAGCTGTGAACTTATGCCAAGTCTTCCTATTGTTCTGATCAAAGGGATCTTTGATGGACAGCACAGGGTATTCCCAGATGAAGGACTTATACAGGTCATCCATCTAGTCGGGCATGATGTACCTGTTGGCGTCATAGGAGACTGGAAGTCCAGGACATTCTTGCAAGACCTGAAGAACTAAGAGGTAGCCATGTCCATGTACCTGGCCTTCTCAATCGTAGCCTTCAGCAAATCCAAATCTTATTTGTTCTCCAGGATGGTAAGCACAAACCTGTCCCTATCACTCATTGGTGGCTTTCTTCCATTATTTCTTCTTGATGACATTCTTCAGGTTGTGATAACTTTCTGCTCCAGTGCACATGGTTTCAAGAAATTGGACACCACCACAGGCAGGGTCATGAACTCTTGCAGGGCCAGCTTGTTGCCAGCATGAGGACCACCACTGATCACATAGGAAGCTGGGACCAGCAGGATGGCATAAGGGATGTCAGCCAAGTCATTGATGTGAGAGTACAGGGACACCCTGTTTTCCATGGCACCAGCTTTTGAGACAGCCATGAAAACTTCCTGTATGACATTTGCTCCAAATTTAGATTTATTTTCAGTGCCATCTGTCTTTATGGTCAGTTTATCCATCTTCTCTTGTTCTACAAGATTCAGTTTCTTTCTACCCAGATCAGGTACAATAGTTTTATTGATGTGCTCAACAACCTATGACATCCTGTTGTTTAGTAGCACATTAGTAGCTCATTTTCAAAGTCCTAGTGCCCAATAGATATCACTGGAGGAACTGTAGGTCACAGCAGATTGGAAGCGACCTTTTATGGTGCAGAGATCAACCTCAACAATGGGATTCTCCGAGAGTCAAAGATGTCTCTGGCATGAATCTTGAGAACAGACATGGTGGATTTTAGGTCTTTGTATTGCCACATGTGAAAGAAACAGGTTTCTGCAGATATAGGGGAGTACAAGAGAAGTTAATAATTTTTAAAAATTACTAAAGAGAGCCCAAAGTGAAATAAAAGTGGAAATAAAAAATGTAGGACTTCAAAGAAAAATCATAGTTAATCTCTTGAGAACATTCAACATCTCTTCTGCTTCTTCCATTAACACCAGAAATTCCTCAGAGATTGCAATATTGTGGACTAGTATGAGTAATCACCAGCTCTATTGCATTGAGTTTCTAAGGTTACTTATGAGTAATTAGTCTGTCACCAGCTTGCCTTTTTTTAACCCAGGACTATATAACCTGTTTGCTCATCCTACAGTGTTCTGCATAAGAAACATATTACATTCCCTTCAATATTAAAGAGTGAGCGTAATCCTTCACCAGGCAAAAAGTAGGTGAGATTTGTCATGTCTACTGCCCTTCATTGTGTCCACACAGGCCTATCATTTATTCATGTGAGTTCTGAGGGAATTGAGAATGAAGAAGAAACCACAAGAATTATTAGTTCTTCCTAATCATATTAACTATGATAATTTGGTCAGCATGGTTGTATAACATGTACAATAATAATTTGAGCTTCTTTACTGGGATTTTAGATCTGTAATGTCAGTCATGAAATTCTCATTGAAGTATCCCCATTATCTTTTCCCCACATTACTATAACCAAAGTGAGCCAACTCCTTTTTTTCATATGCAATCTAAAGTACTGTGGCTATAATTGTGAGGGTGATTCAGTATTTATAATTTTGAAGAAGTCTAAGATGTGTGTGTGTGTTTGTGTTTGTGTGTGTGTGTGTGTGTGTGTGTGTGTGTGTGTGTGTGTGTATGTGTGTGTGACTACTAAGTTCTTCCCTTGTTGGAAGACTGAGCTCTATACTTTATGTATCTTACTTTATCTGGTAGTTCTTCCAAACTTCAAAATTATAAGCTTCCTCCCAGTTATTATCTTATTGAAGGTGAAAGACAATGACAGTATTCCTGTGTAATAAGTACCAGAAGGTCAGGTAGAAACAAATGATGTCTTGTGTGAAATACTTTGCCTGATCAAAAAACAAAATGGTCTTTTCAGTATACAGATATTGCATACATCTTCATTACAAAAAAGAGCCATATCTTCTTCTGATGTTGTTTCCAGATCTTTATAATTGAAAGTTCACTTCTGCTATGTAAACTAAGGTTGTATATTCAAGTTGTATTGGGAACAGTCTCAAAACATTGAAACAACAATTCAAATCAGGCTTTTCTAGTTTCCTTTGTTCTTATTATCTCCCATGTACTTTGAGATATGATCTCATCATGTTCCCTGAAAAATTTCAGGAAACCTGCACTCATTTAGCCTCACTTGCTTAAGTGCTGCATTTACATATACTCTAAGTCTGTGTTCTATTTTTCTAGATATTTTTGATACTGTCAGCATCCTCTATCATTCCCAAGGCTCAGTCACTAAATTTTCAAGGAGGAAATGAGGTCAGGTCCCTATGTCATCTGCAGTTTGAAAACATGAAAGCTTACAAAGATACATGCTGTTATGATCTCTGGATATCAATACTCCTCAAATTGTTCCACACAATAGAAGCAGAAGGTTCATTGCCAAACTCTTTTTAAAAGACTACAATTACCTTGGTATCCAAGCCACACAAAGACACAACTGAGAAAGAGAACTACAGACCAATCTTCCTCATGAACATTGATGCAAAAATACTCAATAAAATACTGGCAAATAGAATCCAAGTAAGTATCAGAGAAATCATCCACCATGACCAAACAGGCTTCATCCTAGGGATGTAGGCATGGTACAACATACAAAAATCTATCACTGGAATGCACCATATAATCATCTCACTAGATGCTGAAAAAGCCTTTGACAAAATCTACCACCCCTTCATGATAAAGGTCCTGGAGAGCTCAGGGATAACAGGAACATACCTAAACATAATAAAAGTAATATATAGCAAACCAACAGCCAACATCAAACGAAATGGAGAGAAACTCAATGTGATTCCTCTAAAATCAGGAGAAAGACAAGGCTGTCCACTCTTTCCATATCTCTTCAATATTGTACTTGAAGTTCTAGCCAGAGCAATAAGAAAACAAAAGGAGATCAAGGGAATACCAATTGGAAAGGAAGAAGTAAAACTTTCACTATTTGCATGATACAATAGTTTACATAAATGACCTGGAAAAAAAATCTACCAAGGAACTCTTACAGCTGATAAACACCTTCAGCAAACTATCAGGATACAAGTTAAACTCAAAAAAATCAGTAGCCCTACTATACACAGACAATAAAGGGGCTGAGAAAGAAATCAGAGAAATATCTCCCTTTACATTAGCCACAAACAACATAAAGTATCTTGGAGTAACACTTACCAAACAAGTGAAAAGACCTATACAAGAACTTTGTGGCTCTAAAGAAAGAAATTAAAGAACATACCAGAAAATGGAAAGATCTCCCATGCTCTTGGATAGGTAGGATAAACATAGTAAAAATGGCAATCTCGCCAAAAGCAATCTACAGATTCAATGCAATCCCTATCAAAATCCCAGCACAATTCTTTGCTGACCTTGAAAGAATAATGATCAACTCTACATGGAAAACACAAAAGATCCAGGATAGCTAAAACAACCCTGTACAATAAAGGAACTTTGGGAGGCATCATCATCCCCAACTTTAAGCTCTACTACAGAGCAATAGATCTGAAAACAGCCTGGTATTGGCACAAAAATAGCCAGGTAGACCAATGGAATCACAAAATTCATTAAAATTTTAAATACCTTCGTTCTTACATCATCCTTCTAACATATTTTTCCTGCTTTCCAGCTTTATCTTAGTTGTTTCTTAATACCATGAAACATATCAACCTTAACACATAAATTTATCATTCGTTCCAAGAGGTGTTTTTTTTTTTTTTTTTTTTTTTGGGTGAGTAAAGTGTATTTTTACTCATAAGGTCCCTGTGACAATTGCCAATTTCATGCTTGTATCCAATGCAATGTTCATTCAACCCTAAGTAATTTCTCTTTTCCCTTCAACTACTGCTAGTTCTTTCCAACTATTTCCACTTTTGCATACTTCTATTCAATACAGTGTTTAAAGTTGTAGCTTGACCTATAAGATAAATGAAAGAAATAAAGTAGAAAATAAAAAAGTCAGTGTCCTTCTTTTCAGATAAAATTTTTTTTGTATGTAAGTGACACTAAACAATTCACCAGAAAATTCCAAAACAGGTAAAACTATTATCACAATAAAATACCATAAAATTCACAAAAAAAAAACCTGTGGTAAGAAAGAATGTATAGTCAGAAAGAATGCAGAGAATAGTATCATTTAAAATAGCCAAAAAATTTAAAAATCTCATAAGCTTACCAGAAAAGCTAACATGTTATAAACATTAAAACACTGAAGAGAGAAATTTAAGTAAACAGTAGAAGATAAAAAGGACTCCTATGCTCCTAAACTGAAAAACAAAATGTGAAAATGGGCATCCTGCTAAAGCAGGTGCCTAAGTTAAACTAAAGACTGTAGTTGGGTAGGTGAGAAGTGAGCAAGAGATGAAAGGAGTTGTGGATGAAAAGATTATGATAGAAAGAAATAGACAGACAGACAGAGAAAGAGAAGTTTTAAAAGAATAAATAACAATTTCAAAAGAGGAATTAGAGATCTAGGTTTCTGTGGGATTCCATATCCTATGCACTGGCCTAATATGACCACCATCTGAAAATCACCCCCACTCTACCATTGCAAAAATCATAACCACCAACAGCATTAACAGAAACCCAACTAAGCCACAGTCAACCTCTAGGATTCTTCCAGGAGCATCTCTATCTACATACCTCAACATAATAAAACTATATTCATGAAACCCACAGCCAACATCATCATAAATGGAAGAGCTTGAATCCCACTGAAGTAAGGAATGAAACAAGGATTTTCACTATCCCCACTCTTTTTTCAACATAGTGCTGAAAACATACTAAGTAGGTGGAGCAATAAGGTGAGAGAAGGAAATGAAATGGATACAAATAATAGAAAAGTCAAACTATTTATTTTTATAGATTACATGATACTATATGTCCTACTCACTATCCTATTGCTGTGAAGAGACACAATGAAGAATGCTTATAAAAGAAAGCATTTAAATGTGGGCATGCTTACATTTTCAGAGATTTCGTCTATTATCATCATGGTGGGGAATATGGTGGCACTCATGATGCTGGAGCAGTAGGTGAGGGCTAAATGCTAATACACAGGGCAAGAGAGATACTGGGCTTGGCATGAGTTTGTGAATCCTCAAAGGCAGTGTCACACTTCTTCCATCAAGACCATACCTCCTAATCCTTTGAATACATTCAAATAGTGCCACTCCATGATGACTAACCATTCAAACACATGTGTTCATGCCATTCATATTCAAACCACCACTCTTTACATTAGAGATACCAAAAATTCTACAAGAAAATGTCTAGAAATGAGAAATAAATTCAGCAAAATGGCAGGATATACACTCAACTCACAAAAAGCAGTAGCTTTTCTACATACCAACAACAAACATACAGAGAAGGAGATCATGAACAAACTTTCATTCACAATAGCATAAAAAAAAAAGATATCTAGGAATATACCTAACCAAGGAAGTGAAGGATCTCTACAATGAAACCTTTAAACATGCAAGTAAAAGAGTGTAAAACACTAGAAAATGAAAAAGACATCCATGGAAATGAATTGGTAGAATTAACTTTGTGAAAATGGTCATTATACCAAAAGCTATTTACAGAGTCAATACAATTCAATAAAAATCCCCATCTCATTCTTCATATAAACAGAATAAAACTGATCTAAACATTCATAGGGAATCACAAAAGACACCAGATAGTCAAAACAATCTTAAGCATAAAGGACAATGCTAAATATTTACCATCCCAGATCTTTTTTTTTTTTTTTTCTGAAGCACTAACATTTATTTTGTCATAATTTCTTTTTATATATATATATATATATATATATAATTTTTTTATTTAATTTTATATAACAAAGTCCAATGAAATGAAAACAAACATTTATACACAATATTTGGGAATTTGGGCGTCGTTCTTTCCAGACTACTTCCTGCTGATAAGGGGCGCTGTTTTGGGGGATTCGAAGAAGATTCAGATATCCTAGCTGTAGTCTGTAGGGCTGTTTTGTCCAGCTGTTTGGAATGTAGGATCAGCTTGTACTCTGTTTCAGGCAGTCTGACGTGATCAAACCACATTAGTCTGGAAGGAATCCACATCTTTTCATTTTCTGTGGAAACAAAAATAGAAATACTTTTCCCCAGTAACTTGTTCTTCAACTTAAATTTTGGAGTCAAAGCGTTTTTTTTGTTTTTGTTTTTTTTAATTTATTATTTTACATGTCGATCCCAGTTCCCTCTCCCTCTCTCCCTCCCTCCCCTCCAGCCCTCCCTCCCTCCTTCCCTCATTTTACCCTCTCTGCCCTCTCACATGCACTCTAAACGCCCTCCCCTCCCAACCCCCCACCACAATACCATATGTAGGGGAATGCGATCCAGTTGGGGTCATGTAGATCTGACAGGTCCTGTGAAGTAGGGACTAGGGCCTCTCTCCTGTCTCTAGGTTAAGGCAGTTATCCCTCCATGGGGGATGTGTTCGCAAGGTCCTTTTGTGCACCAGGGATACATCCTGGCTCCACTGTCTGAGGTCCCTTAGACTGCTCAGACCTTCTGGCTGAGACCCATATTCAGGGGGGTCCGAGTCAGTCCCCTGCTGGCTTCCCAACTATCAGTCTAGTGGCCCTTAGCTCCTCCTTGTTCAGGTAAGCTGTCTCTATGTACTTCTACCGCATGGTCTTGTCCTCTCCATCTGCTTCTGGGTTCTAGTTTGACTCAGTGTTTATGTATGGGTGTTTGCTCCTGTTTTCAACAGGCATTAGTTGAGGACTCCATGGAGAAGTTAGTTGTTGATCTCACTCTCCGGGAAGGGCATTTATGATAGCCTTTCCACGGAAGCTGAGATTGTTAGTTGGGAGCAGTCTTGTAGTTCCCTCGACCTTTCTTTGTGTTCAACTTTATCTTCAAACCAATATTGGCTCCCTCTTTTATGTTCTCTCTCTCTGTCTCTGTCTCTCTCTCTCTCTTTCCTATTTTCCATTCCTAACCAGGCTCAATCCTCCTGGTCGCACATGCCTTCCTCTCCTCCCTCTCATTTTCTCCTACTTCTCTCTCCATTAGCTGTCCTCCCCCACTATACCTGAGGTCTGGGGGACTTGTCCCTTCCCAGTTCTGTGAGGGACTTTATATGAATCTCTTAGAATACAACTTGTATCCTAGTTCCTCTGGTGATGTGAATTATAGGCTGGTGATCATTTGATCTAGGTCTAAAATCCATATATGAGTGAGTACATACTGTGTTCCTCTTTTTGTGACTGGGTTACCTCATTCAGGATGGTTTCTTCAAGTGCCATCCACTTGCCTGTGAATTTCAAGATACCATTATTTTTTTCTGCAGAGTAGTATTCCATTGTGTAGATGTGCCACATCTTCATTAACCATTCTTCAATTGAAGGGCATCTAGGTTGCTTCCAGGTTCTTGCTATTACAAATAGTGCTGCTATGAACATAGTTGAACAGATGTCTTTGTTGCATTGATGTGAATCCTTTGGGTATATGCCTAAGAGGGGGATTGCCGGGTCCTGTGGTAAACTAATTCCCATTTTCCTGAGGAACCGCCATACTGATCTCCAAAGTGGCTGTATGAGTTTGCACTCCCACCAGCAGTGGAGGAGTGTTCCACTTTCTCCACATCCTCTCCAACATAAGTCATCACTGGTGTTTCTAATTTTAGCCATTCTGGCAGGGGTAAGATGGTATCTCAAAGTTGTTTTGATTTGCATTTCCCTGATAGCTAAGGATATGGAGCATTTTCTTAAGTGTCTTTCAGCCTTTTTGATTTCCTCCATTGAGAATTCTTTCTTCAGTTCTGTACCCCATTTTTTAATAGGGTTATTTGGTGTTTTGTTGACTAGTTTCTTGAGTTCTTTGTATATTTTGGAGATCAGCCCTTTGTCGGATATAGGATTAGTGAAAATCTTTTCCCAGTCAGTGGGCTGCCGTTTGGTCTTGTCAACTGTGTCCTTTGCCTTACAGAAGCTTCTAAGTTTGAAGAGGTCCCATTTATTAATTGTTTCTTTCAGTGTCTGTGCCCCTGGAGTTATGTTCAAGAAGCGGTCTCCTATACCAATTTGTTCAAGGGTACCTCCTACTTTCTCTTCTAAGAGGTTCAATGTGGCTGGATTGATGTTGAGGTCTTTGATCCATTTGGACTTGAGTTTTGTGCATGGCGACAGACATGGGTCTATCTGCAGTCTTCTACACACCCTCATCCAATTGTGCCAGCACCATTTGTTGAAGACGCCGTCTTTGCCCCATTGTATAATTTTAGCTGTTTTGTCGAAAATCAGGTGTTCATAGGTGCGTGGATTAATATCAGGATTTTCAATTAGATTCCATTGGTCTACCTGTCTATTTTTATGCCAATACCAGGCTGTTTTCAGAACTATAGCTCTGTAGTAGAGCTTAAAGTCAGGAATGGTGATGCCTCCTGATGTTCTTTTATTTTATAGGGTTGTTTTGGCTATCCTGGGTCTTTTGTTTTTCCATATAAAGTTGATTATTATCCTTTCAAGGTCGGTGAAGAATTGTGGTGGGATTTTAATGGGGATTGCATTGAATCTGTAGATTGCTTTTGGTAAGATTGCCATTTTTACTATGTTTATCCTACCTATCCAAGAGCATGGGAGGTCTTTCCATTTTCTGGTATCTTCTTTAATTTCTTTCTTTAGAGTCACAAAGTTCTTATTATATAGATCTTTTACTTGTTTGGTAAGCGTTACACCAAGATACTTTATGTTGCTTGTGGCTATTGTAAAGGGTGATGTTTCTCTGATTTCTTTCTCTGCCTCTTTGTCGTCTGAAAAAAATAGGGCTACTGATTTTTTTGAGTTTATCTTGTATCCTGCTAGTTTGCTGAAGGTGTTTATCAGCTGTAGGAGTTCCCTGGTAGAGTTTATTGGGTCGCTTATGTAAACTATCATATCATCTGCAAATAGAGACAGTTTGACTTCTTCCTTTCCAATTTGGATGCCCTTGATCTCCTTTTGTTGTCTTATAGCATTAGCTAGAACTTCTAGTACGATATTGAAGAGATATGGAGAGAGAGGACAGCCTTGTCTTGTTCCTGATTTTAGAGGAATTGGCTTAAGTTTCTCTCCATTCAGTTTGATGTTGGCAGTTGGTTTGCTGTATATCGCTCTTATTATGTTTAGGTATGTTCCTGTTATCCCTGACCTCTCTAATACCTTTATCATGAAAGGGTGTTGAATTTTATCGAAGGCTTTTTCTGCATCTAGGGAGATAATCATATGGTTTTTCTTTTTCAGTTTGTTTATATGGTGGATCACGTTGATAGATTTTCGTATGTTAAACCATCCCTGTAATCCAGGTATGAAGCCTACTTGATCATGGTGGATGATTTCTCTGATGTATTTTTGAATTCGGTTTGCCATTATTTTATTGAGTATTTTTGCATCGATGTTCATCAGGGATATTGGTCTCTAGTTTTCTTTCTTAGTTGTGTCTTTGTGAGGTTTGGGTACCAAAGTTATTGTGGCCTCATAAAAAGAGATTGGCAATAAACCTTCTGTTTCTATCTTGTGGAACAGTTTGAGGAGTAGTGGTATTAGTTCTTCCTTGAATGTCTGGTAGAATTCTGCACTGAATCCATCTGGCCCTGGACTTTTTTTCGTTGGAAGGCTTTCGATGACTGCTTCTATTTCATTTCGGGTTATAGGTCTATTTAAGTTGTTTGTCTGTTCTTGATTTAATTTTTGTAAGTGATAGTTATCCAGAAACTTGTCCATTTCCTTTGAATTTTCAATTTTTGTGGAATACAGATTTTCGAAGTATGACCTGAAAATTGTCTGGATTTCCTCTGTGTCTGTTGTTATGTTCCCCATTTCGTTTCTGATTTTGTTAATTTGCATGTTCTGTCTCTGCTTTTTCGTTAATTTGGATAAAGGTTTATCAATCTTGTTGATTTTCTCAAAAAACCAACTCTTTGTTGCATTGATTTTTTGTATTGTTTTCCTGGTTTCTGTTTTGTTGATTTCAGCCCTCAAGTTGATTATTTCCTGGCGTCTGCTCCAGCGGGGTGAATTCGCTTCTCTCTGTTCTAAGGTTTTCAGTTGCGCTGTTAATTCATTTATGTGACTATCCTCTGTTTTCTTCATATGGGCACTTAGTGCAATGAACTTCCCTCGTAGCACTGCTTTCAAGGTGTCCCATAAGTTCGGGTATGTTGTATCCTCATTCTCGTTGAATAATAGAAAGTCTTTAATTTCTTTCTTTATTTCTTCTTTGACCCAGGAGTGGTGCAATTGCACATTGTTAAGTTTCCATGAGTTTGCAGGTTTTCTGCTATTTGTATTGTTGTTGAATTCCAATTTTTTAAAGCATGGTGGTCCGATAAGATACAGGGGACTCTTTCTATTCTCTTGTATCTGTTGAGGTTTGTTATGTCTCCTAGTATGTGGTCGATTTTAGAGAAGGTTCCATGTGGAGCAGAGAAGAAGGTATATTCTTTTGTCTTTGGATGGAATGTTCTATAGATGTCTGTTAGCCCCAGTTGAGACATAACTTCTGTTAATTCTTTTGTTTCTTTGTTGAGTTTCTGATTTGTGGTCCTGTCTAGTGTTGAGAGTGGTGTATTGAAGTCTCCCACTATAAGTGTGTGAGGTTTTATATGAGCTTTGAGTTTTAGTAGTGTTTCTTTTACGAATGTGGGTGGCTTTGTATTAGGGGCATAGATGTTCAGAATTGAGACTTTGTGTTGATGGATTTCTTCTGAGATGAATATGAAATGACCGTCTTCATCTCTTTTGACTAGTTTTGGTTTGAAGTCTAGCTTGTTAGATATTAGGATAGCTACGCCTGCTTGCTTCTTATTTCCATTTGATTGGAAAATCTTTTCCCAACCCTTTACCCTGAGGTAATGTCTATCTTTGGAGCTAAGATGTGTTTCTTGTATACAGCAGAAGGATGGATTCTGTCTTCGTATCCATTCTGTTAATCTGTGTCTTTTTATAGGTGAGTTAAGACCATTAGTGTTGAGGGTGAGTAAGGACCATTGATTGTTGATGGTTGTTTGATTTAGGTTTGTTGTTGGCAGTGGTATTGTGAATATATTTGTTCTGCTTCACCCTAGGTTTCTGGTGTAGTTGGATTATCTGTTGCCTACATTTTTGTGGGCGTAGTTACCTTCCTTGGGTTGGAATTTTCCTTCCAATACTTTCTGTAGGGCTGGATTTGTAGATACATATTGGGAAAATCTGGTTTTGTCATTGAATATCTTGTTCTCTCCATCTATATTGACTGAGAGTTTTGCTGGATATAGTAGCCTAGGCTGGCATCCGTGGACTCTTAGTACTTGTAGAACATCTATCCAGGACCTTCTGGCCTTGAGGGTTTCCATGGAGAAGTCAGGTGTAATTTTGATAGGTCTGCCTTTATATGTTACCTGTCCTTTTTCCTTCGCTGCTCTTAATATTCTTTCTTTATTCTGTATGCTAGGTGTTTTGATTATTATATGTCGAGGGGTCTTTTTTCTTTGGTCCAGCCTATTTGGGGTTCGGTATGCTTCTTGTACTTTCATGGGCATGTCCTTCTTCAGATTTGGAAAGTTTTCCTCGATGATTTTGTTGAATATGTTTTCAGCACCTTTGAGCTGGGCTTCCTCACCTTCCTCTATGCCTATTATTCTTAGGTTTGGCCTTTTCATGGTGTCCCACATTTCCTGGATATTGTATGTTAAGGATTTGTTGGATTTATGGTTTTCTTTGGTCGATGAATCTATTTCTTCTAGTTTATCTTCTGCGCCTGAGATTCTCTCTTCCATCTCTTGAATTCTATTGGTTATGCTTGTGTCCGTGGTTTCCGATTTTTTGCCCAGCTTTTCAATTTCCAGCTTTCCTTCCATTTGTGTTGCCTTTATTTTCTCAATTTCGGTTTTCAAATCTTGAACCGTTTCCTTCACCTGGTTAATTGTTTTTTCTTGGCTTTCTGTACTTTCCTTAAGGAATTTGTTCATTTCTTCCACTTTTTTGTTTGTTTTTTCCTCTATTTCTTTAAGGGATTTTTCTCATATCTTCTTTGAGGGCCTCTATCATTTTTATGATGGTGATTTTTAAGTCGTACCCTTCTGCTTCCTCTGCTTTGTTGTTGTGTTCCATTCTAGTTGGTGTAGATTCCCTAGATTCTGGTGGTGTCATGTTTGTCTTTCTGTTGTTAGGTGTTCTCTTGTATTGCCTTCTTCCCATAGTTTCTTCCTGTAAGTGTTGGTGGTGTCTCTTCCCTCTCTCTATGGTCCTTCCCAGATGGGCTTATGTGGATCAAAGATTCAATGTCTGTATCTCTGTGTGGTCCAAGCTCTCTAGGAGGCTTCTCTCTGGCCAATAGCCGGCAGAAGAGGACGAGGGCTGCACTGGAACTTGAGAAGGTTTTGCAGGGTAGTGGGATCTCACTGGAAACTGGCGCTCTCCAGCTGAGACCTCGTTCTTTGGCAGGGGCCCGGATTTGGGGGTCAAGGATCTTGCCTGCAGGAACTCCAAGTGGACCAGCAGAGATAGGCGGATCTCAGGGAGGGGCCTGGGACTCCAGCAGAGGACTGGAGGCGGGGTCAGGGACCAAGCCGGTGGAAATTACAGGTGGTCCCACATGGATAGTCAGGTCTCCTTTGTTCGGAGTTGCTCCGAGAGGTCTCTGAAGTAGGGTGGACTGTTGGCTCCACCCTCTGTCCCAGTGCTCAACCAGAGCGGCAGGACCGTATGTGGGGTAGGGCACAGGGTAGGGGGGGGTAGGCTGGAGGTTGGGATGGGTGGGGGTGTATCAGAGCTCCAAGGGTGCTCTCAAAGGGGACCCGAGACAGGAGCAGCAGGATCAGGGGCCAATCCAGGGAGTTCAGGCGGGGGAGGGGGGAAAAGAGGTTGAAGGGGACAGGCAGCCCCGATTGGGCCAGACTCACCTCTGGCCAATAGCCGGCAGAAGAGGACGAGGGCTGGGCTGGAACTTGAGAAGGTTTTGCAGGGTAGTGGGGTCTCACTGGAAACTGGCGCTCTCCAGCTGAGACCTAGTTCTTTGGCAGGGGCCCGGCTTTGGGGGTCAAGGATCTTGCCTGCAGGAACTCCAAGTGGACCTGCAGAGATAGGCGGATCTCTGGGAGGGGCCTGGGACTCCAGCAGAGGACTGGAGGCGGGGTCAGGGACCAAGCCGGTGGAAATTACAGGTGGTCCCAAGTGGATAGTCAGGTCTCCTTTGTTCGGAGTTGCTCCGAGAGGTCTCCGAAGTAGAGTGGACTGTTGGCTCCACCCTCTGTCCCAGTGCTCAACCAGAGTGGCAGGACCGTAGGTGGGGTAGGGCACAGGGTAGGGGGGGTAGGCTGGAGGTTGGGATGGGTGGGGGTGTATCAGAGCTCCAAGGGTGCTCTCAAAGGGGACCGGAGACCATCCCAGATCTTAAGATACATTTCGGAATCATAGTAATAAAAAACAGTAGGTATGGGCACAAAAACATACATGTAGACCAGTGGAATGAAATCAAAGAACTAAACTTGAGTACACTTATGTGTACCTTTATCATTTACTACAGAAGTATCAATTAATGCTCTAGGTATTAATTCCATAAAATTTATTACTATGCATTTGGCTGAATATAGAAAATATACTAAGTGCTTCATATTCTCAAATAGGTGCCAGAGAATGGAATTCCTTCTCAAAGGGGCATCAGCAGTGAGAGTTGCAGCCTCCAAATCTCACACTACATAGCCTATTTGGTAAAATGAGGTGACCCAAAAGTCCATAACATAAAATCAAACAACCAAAAAAATTGATCTTGCTTCAATTTCTAAGTCACGTTTCTGAAAGGAATAAAAATGTTAAGGAAACCAAATACATGAAAGTCAGTGTTTTGAGATTAGAAAGAATCCACTTAATGTTTAAAACATATATTATTCATTTTACATCGGGGGCAATACCTCTTTAGGCTCTAAGAAACCAAAAAATGAAAGTTAGAGGTTGTAAGTTATATTAATATACAAAAAATACTTATATAATGTGGAATGTACATACAAAAAATAAATACTTACTAGGAGCACACTAGACCTGCCTATCCACGCGGGACTACCCGTATTTCCCACCTGTCTGGCCTCTGATCCCCACAGCTGGTCCTCTACTGGAGTTCCGGGGCCCCTCCCAGAGATCTGCCTATCTCCGCAGGGCATCTCAGATTTCCAGCAGGAAGGATCCTTGACATCCACTACAGGGCCTCTGCCAAAGAGCCCTCAGTGGGAGAGTGCCAGGCACAGGCTAGATCTGCCTATCAGCTTAAGGAACATCTTGAGTCCCAGCCTTTGAGATCTTTGACTCCCATCCCCAGTCTTCTGCTGGAGCCTGATCTTTGACCCACATCGGTGGGACCCTGCCTGTGGAGAGACCTCCTTGAGAGCTTGGCCCACCCAGAGCTACAGACATCAAACCTCTGACTCACCTAAGCCTCCCGGGGAAGTACCATAGAGAGAGGGAAAGACCCCATCAACACCTACTGGAAGAAGCTATGTGAAGAAGGTAATACAAGAAAACACATCACAACAGAAAGACAAACATAACACCACCAGAATCTAGGGAATCTACACCATCTAGGTGGGAACACAACAAAGCAGATGAAGCAGAAGGGAATGACTTAAAAATTATCATCATAAAAATGATAGAGGCCCTCAAAGAAGATGTGAGAAAATCCCTTAAAGAAATGGAGGAAAAAAGAAACAAAAAAGTGGAAGAAATGAACAAATTTCTTAAAGTAAAGAAAGTACAGAAAGCCAAGGGGGGGGGGGGGAGGAAACAATTAAACAGGTGAAGGAAATAGTTCAAGACTTGAAAACTGAAATGGAGAAAATAAAGAAAACACAAACCGAAGGAATGCTGGAAATAAAAAAACTGGGCAAAAGATGGGGAACTGTTGATGCAAGCATAACCAACAGAATTCAAGAGATGGAAGAGAGAATCTCACATGCATAAGATGAACTAGAAGAAATAGATTCATCGACCAAAGAAAATCATAAATCCAACAAATCTTTAACACAAAACATCCAGGAAATGGCTAAACCTAAGAATAATAGGCATAGAGGAAGGTAAGGAAGCCCAGTTCAAAGAGCCAAAAACTTTCCCAATCTGACAAAGGACATGCCTATGAAAGTACAAGAAGCATACCGAACACCAAATAGACTGGACCAAAGAAAAAAGACCCCTCGACATATAATCAAAACACCTAACATACAGAATAATGAAAGAATATTAAGAGCAGCAAAGGAAAAAGGACAGGTAACATATAAAGGCAGACCTATCAAAATTATACCTGACTTCTCCATGGAAACCCTCAAGGCCAGAAGGTCCTGGATAGATGTTCTACAAGTACTAAGAGTCCACGGATGCTGGCCCAGGCTACTATACCAAGCAAAACTCTCAATCACTATAGAGAAAATAAGATATTTAATGACAAAGCCAGATTTTTACAATACGTACCTACAAATCCAGCCCTACAGAAAGTATTGGAAGGAAAACTCCAACCCAAGGAAGGTAACTAAGCCCACAAAAATGTAGGCAACAGATAATCCCACTACACCAGAAACCAAGGGTAAAGCAGGACAAATATATTCACAATACCACTGCCAACAACAAATCTAAAACAAACAAGCATCAACAATCAATGGTCCTTACTCTCCCTCAACATTAATGGTATTAACTCACCTATAAAAAGATACAGGCTAACAGAATGGATATGAAGACAGAATCCATCCTTCTGTTCCATATAAGAAACACATCTAAGCTTCAAACATAGATATTACCTCTGGGTAAAGGGCTGGGAAAAGATTTTCCAATCAAATAGACCCAAGAAGTAAGCAGGTTTGGCTATCCTAATATCTAACAAGGTAGACTTCAAACCAAAATTAATCAAAAGAGATGAAGACGGTCATTTCATATTCATTTCAGGAGAAATCCATAAACACATATTCTGAACATTTATGCCCCAAATAGAAAGGCACCCACATTCGAAAAAGAAACACTACTGAAACTCAAACCCTACATAAAACCTCACACACAGTGAGAGAGTTCAACACAGCACTCTCACCACTAGACAGGACCACCAATCAGAAACTCAACAAAGAAACAAAAGAATTAACAGAAGTTATCTCTCTGTTGGGTTTTACAGACATCTATAGAACATTCCATCCAAACACAAAAGAATATATCTTCTTCTCTGCTTCACATTGAACCTTCTTTAAAATCAAACACATTCTAGGTGGCATAACAAACCTCAACAGATATAAGAGAATTGGAATAGTCCTCTGTATTTATCAGACCACCATGCTTTAAAATTGGAATTCACAACAGAACAAATCGCAGAAACCATACATACTCATGGAAACTGAACAATGCACAATTGTACCTCACCTGGGTCAAAGAAGAAATAAAGAAAGAAATTAAGGACATCCTAAAATTCAACGAGAATGGGAACATAACATACCCTAACTTATGGGATAACTTGAAGCAGTGCTTTGAGGGAAATTCACTGCAATAAATGCACATAAGAAGAAAATAGAGGAGAGTAACATTAGAGAATTAACAGTGCAATTGAAAGCCTTACAACAAAAAGAAGCAAACTCACCCCAGAGGAGTAGACGCCAGGAAATAATCAATTTGAGGGCTGAAATCAATAAAACAGAAACCAGAAACACATTACAAAATATAAATTCGACAAAGAGTTGGTTTTTTGAGAAAATCAACAAGATAGACAAACCTTTATCCAAACTAATGAAAAAGCAGAGAAAGAACATGCAAATTAACAAAATCAGAAATGAAAAGGGCGATATAACAACAGACACAGAGGTAATCCAGACAATTTTCAGGTCATACTTTGGAAAAACTGTACTCCACAAAATTTGAAAATTCAAAGGAAATGGACAAATTTCTGGATAACTATCATTTACCAAAATTAAATAAAGGACAAGTAACCTAAATAGACCTATAACACACAATGAAAAGAAAGCAGCGATCTAAAGCCCCCCAATCAACAAAGCCTAGGGTCAGATGGCTTCAGTGCAGAATTCTACCAGAAATTCAAGGAAGAGGTAATATTAATACTCCTCAAGTTGTTCCACACAATAGAAACAGAAGGTTCATTACCAAACTCTTTCTACAAGGTCACAATCACCTTGGTACCCAAGCCTCACAAAGACACAACTAAGAAAGAGAACTACAGGCCAAAATCCCTGATGAACATCGATGCAAAAATACTCAATAAAATACAGGAAAACAGGATGCAAGAATACATCAGAGAAATCATCTACCATGACCTAGTAGGCTTTATCCCTGGATGGCAGGGATGGTTTAACATATGAAAATCTATCAACATGATCCACCATATAAACACACTGAAAAAGAAAAAGCATATGATCGTCTCCCTAGAAAAAGCCTTCGACAAAATTCAACACCCTTTCATGATAAAGGTCTTAGAGAGATCAGGGATAACAGAAACATACCTAAACATAGTTAAGAGCAATATACAGTAAACCAACTGCCAACAGTAAACTGAATGGAGAGAAGCTTAAGGCGATTCCTCCAAAATCAGGAACAAGACAAGGCTGCCCTCTCTCTCTCCATATCTCTTTAATATTTTACTTGAAATTCTATCTAAAGCTATAAGACAACAAAAGGAGATCAAGGGGATCCAAATTGGAAAGGAAGAAGTCAAACTGTCTCTATTTGCACATGGTATGATAGTTTACATAAACGACCCAATAAACTCTACCAGGGAACTCCTACAGCTGATAAACACCTTCAGCAAACTAGAAGGATACAAGATAAACTCAAAAATAATCACTAGCCCTACTTTATTCAGATGACAAAGAGGCTGAGAAATAAATCACAGAAACATCACTATTTATAATAGCCAAACAAGTGAAACGCTGACCAAACAAGTGAAAGACCTATATAATAAGAACTTGTGACTCTAAAGAAAGAAATAAAAGAAGATACTAGAAAATGGAAATATCTCCCATACTATTGGATAGGTAGGATAAATATAGTAAAAATGGCAATCTTGCCAAAAGCAATCTACAGATTCAATGCAATCCCATTAAAATCCCACCACAATTCTTCACTGACCTTGAAAGAATAAGGATCAACTTTATATGAAAAAAGACCCAGGATAGCCAAAACAATCCTGTACAGTATAAGAACTTCTGGAGGCATCACCACCCCTGAATTTAAGCTCTACTACAGAGCTATAGTTCTGAAAACAGCCTGGTATTGGCACAAAAATAGACAGGTAGACCAATGGAATTGAATTAAAAATCCTGATATTAACCCACACACCTATGAACACCTGATTTTTGACAAACAGCTAAAAGAATACAATGGGGGGGGGGACAGCATCTTCAACAAATGGTGCTGGCACAATTGGATGCGGGTGTGTAGAAAACTGCAGTTAACGCATGTCTGTAGCCCTGAACAAAACTCAAGTCCAAATGGATCAAAGACCTCAACATCTATCCAGCCACATTGAACCTCTTAGAAGAGAAAGTAGGAGGTTCCCATGAACAAATTGGCATAGGAGACCGCTTCTTGAACATAACTCCAGGGGCATATACACTGAAAGAAACAATTAATAAATGGGACCTCTTCAAACTTAGAAGCTTCTGTAAGGCAAAGGACACAGTGGACAAGACCAAACAGCAGCCCACAGACTGGGAAAAGATTTTCACCAATCCTATATCCGACAAAGGGCTGATCTCCAAAATATACAAAGAACTCAAGAAACTAGTCAACAAAACACCAAATAACCCTATTAAAAAATGGGGTACAGAACTGAAGAAAGAATTCTCAATGGAGGAAATCAAAAAGGCTGAAAGACAATTAAGAAAATGCTCCACATCCTTAGCTATCAGGGAAATGCAAATCAAAACAACTTTGAGATACCATCTTACCCCTGCCAGAATGGCTAAAATTAGAAATACCAGTGATGACTTATGTTGGAGAGGATGTGGAGAAAGTGGAACACTCCTCCACTGCTGGTGGGAGTGCAATCTCATACAGCCATTTTGGAGATCAGTATGGCGGTTCCTCAGGAAAATGGGAATTAGTTTACCACAGGACCCGGCAATCCCCCTCTTAGGCATATACCCAAAGGATTCACATCCATGCAACACACATCTGCTCAACTATGTTCATAGTAGCATTATTTGTAATATCAAGAACCTGGAAGCAACCTAGATGCCCCTCAACTGAAGAATGGGTAAAGAAGGTTTGGCACATCTACAAAATGGAATACTTCTCTGTAGAAAAAAAATAATGGAATGTTGAAATTTGCTGGAATTTCAAGTGCATGGAACTTGAAGAAACCATCCTAAGTGAGGTAACCCAGTCACAAAAAGAGGAACATCATATGTACTCACTCATATGTGGATTTTAGATGTAGAGCAAAGGATCATCAGCCTATAATTCACACCACCAGAGGAACTAAGATACAAGGTGTATTCTAAGCGATTTATATATGGTTCCTCACAAAACGGTGAATGGACAAGTCTCCCCAGAGCACGTGGGAAGTGTGGGGCACAGTGAATGGAGAGAGATGTAGGAGAGAGATAAGGGAAGGAGATGAAAGCCCTTGTGACTAGGAAGATTAGTCAGGGTAGGAGTAGAAGACTGGAGAGTGAGGAGGGAGAGAGAACAAAAAAGAGGGAGCCATTATTGGTTTGAAGAGAAAACTGAAACTAAAACAGGTCTAGAGACCTCCAAGACTGACTCCAACTAACAATTTGATCAACCTTGGAAAGGCTACCGTAAAAGCCCTTCCCGGATAGTGAGAGCAACAACTAATTATCCACCATCATGGAGCCCTCATCTAGTTCCTGCTGGAAATAGAAGCAAACACCCATAACTAAACACAGAGTTGAACTAGAATCCAGATGCAGAGAGAGAGAGAGAGAGAGAGAGAGAGAGAGAGAGAGAGAGAGAGAGAGAGAGAGAGAGAGAGAGAGAGAGAGAGAGAGAGGAAAGACCAGGTTGCAGAAACACATAGAGATGCTGTCCTGAACAAGGAGGAACTAATGTCCCCCCCACCCCAGACTGTTAGCGGGGAATCCAGCATGGGACTGACTCAGACCCCATGAATATGGGTCTCAGTTAGAATGTCTGAGCAGTCTAAGGGACTTCAGACACTGGAACCAGGATGTGTTTCTGGTGCACAAAAGGACCTTGCGGACACATCCCCCATGGAGGGACACTCTCTTAATGTAGAGACAGTCCTAGTCCCTACTTCAAATGACTTGACAGATTTACATGAACCCACCTGGATGGCATAGCTCTACATGTGGACTGGGGGTGGGGGGAAGGTGGTCATGGTGCATGTGAGAGGGGCTTCACCCAACCAAGCTGTGAAAAGGAATTAAAGGAAAGTGTAAGCAGCAAAGGAAACAGTTAACAGCAAATGTATTGACAATGAGAGGGCTCAGAAGTGGGGAGCAGGAGCAGCAGGAGCAGCGGGAAGAGAAGGAGGAGAATAATAGCAACAACAACCAACAGCAACAGAAAATAATTAATTTTGGACATCTGCAAGGTCTTAGGCACCCAATAGGAAAGTATGATTGGGATATTTCTTTAACACTGCATGCAATCTCATTTCCAAGACCTTAAGTTTAAATCTGTACAAGTTGCGACCTAAACAATCGTTTCTTTTTAATGAATTTCTTCTTGATAAGAAAAATTTTACCCAGATATAACACAGCCTTGTATCAATTCAGCACTACAGTCTCTCCTGGGAGCCTGTAGAGACAGGGCCACACTCATTTTAAGCTAGAAATTAAATGGTAGTTAATTTTCCTTTCTCTTCCTTTGTAGAAGTCATCTTGTACAAATCTCACACTTGGATGATACCTACTACCCCAGGTGCCAAAGTGCCTGAAAGTATCCTGGGTTCATTATTTATGAGTCTACACTTGGAGAAGATAAAGGACAACAAATTGTGGATGAGTGAAATGAATGGATACTATAATGAACTTTTATTAGGACATTAAAAAATATCATCTGTTCTGAGTTTTCCTGGTCCCCTACCTCAGACATTTTTTTTTTCTGGTGCCAATACTATGTTTTGTTTTGTTTTATTAACATAGCTCTATAGTAAAACAGTTTGAGATGGTGATACCTCCAGCAGTTCTTTTTTTGTCCAGTTTTTATTACTTAATATTTTTTTCTTATTTTACCTATCAATCCCATTATCTTCTCTCTCTCATCCTCCCATGTCCCCCACCAGCCCCACCTCCCAATCCATCCCCCATACACTCCCCAGGGAGCTTGAGGCCTTCCATGAGAGATCATCAAACTCTGTCATTTGTGGTAGGCCCTAGGTCCTCCCCTGTGTCTCTAGGCTAAGGGAGTATCTATCTCTCCATGGGGGAATAGGCTCCCAAAGTCCATTCCTACACTAGGGTTAATCCTGGTTCCACTGCCAGACACCTCATAGACTGTTCAGTCCTCCCAGCTAACACCACATTAAGGAAATCTGGGTTGGTCCCATGCTGGTTTCCCAGCTATCATTCTGGGGTCCATGAACTCCTACTTGCTCAGGTCAGCTGTTTCTGTGGGTTTTCCCAGTGTGGTCTTGATCACTTTGTTCACTCCACCCTCTCTGAACCTGTATTCCAATAGTTTGGCTCAGTGCTTAGCTGTGGATCTCTGCTTCTGCTTCCATTAGCTACTGGATGAAGGCACTAGGTTGGCATTTAAGATAGTCATCATTCTCATTACTTGTAATGTTTCCTCTTCCTCAGTCCCTCCCTTTCTTCATCTTCCTCTCCCTTTTTCTCTCTCCCGTTTTCTCCCTTCTCCTTGTCTCTTTTGTATGATAACCAAAACCCAAGGGTGGTTTTTATGGTACTTTGGGTTTCCTGTCTCAAAAGTCCCCTCCTTACCAATGGCTGATCCTTAAATGGCAAAACTTTTTCCTAATCTCCTGTGTTCTCCTCCCCCCAGGAGACTATTGAGATTCACAGCATGTCTCTTCTTGATTCTTTTTAAACACAAATAAAATTGTCCTTGACCTTGAGAGAGATGAGGGGGAGGGTGGGCATAGTATTTCACATATGATTCTGTGGCTAAAAGCACTGACTACAGTTTCAGAGGACCAGCATGATGGCTAGATCCAATACCTGCTTCTGACCTCTGTGGCCATTTTGTGCATCTGACACGTAGATATACATTTAGGCAAAACATCCATACACTTTAAACAAAATAAATTGGGTGAGGGGAAAGACTGGGAAAGCACCTCACATCTAAATTAAAAGTTTTAAACTGGAAATTCCGATGAGTTTTCACAATGAGTATATTTGATGAGGATTTGTGAGTATTGAGCCAAGAAAGGAATAGAGAGAATAAAACACCGTGGGAAGGAATATCAGTTCAGGATTCATTCTGGAACCCTGTTAGTCACAACTTTTTCAAGAAAAGTCCAGAACATTATCTCTCAAACTTTAGAATGCATTGGGATCACTTGAAAGAATTAACGAAATACAAATATCTAGCAAGTTCTCTGTTGAGAGCTCACCGAAGGCAGGGGGCTCATGAGATCAAGGCTTGATTGGGCAACAGATGAGACACTGTGTCAAGCTAAACAGTAAGAATAAGGTTGGAGAAACTAGAACATTCTTTTAGAAACATATGGAAGCAGATGCAGAAATCAACAACTAACCAATGGACCAGGCCCCTGGAGTATAACTGAAGTGAGGAAGGAGCAGTAATATGAACAAAGGTGTCAAGACCATGATGGGGAAACCCACAGAATCAGCTGACCTGAGCAATGAGAGATCACTGACTCTGGTGTGACAAATGGGGAACCCACATAAGACTGAACTAGACTTCCTTAATATAGGTGACTTGGATAATATATAAGGCCACTGGCAGTGGGTCCAAGATCTAACACTAATGCACAAAGTGATTTAGTAGAGCCCATTCTCTATGGAGAGATACTTTGTCCAGCCTAGACACAGAGTTGGTCCTGCTTCAAGGAGATGATGGAACAGACGTAGTAGACTTTCTAGGGGAGGCCTTACCCTCTTCTAGGAGCAGATGGGAAGTGGGAGGTGGGGAAAGAGTGAGGAGAGGAGGGAGGGGAACTGGGATTGGAATGTAAAAAAATAAATTAATAAAAAAGAAAAATTAAAAAAAGAAGGTTGGAGATGTGGTTCTGTTTTTCAAATTGAGGTAAACTTCAGCTCCAATGCACATGGCTTCCAAGAACGTGGATACCCCCCACATGCAGGATCATGCACTATTGCATGGCCAGCTGGTTGCCAACCTGAGTGAGAACCATTGTTCACATTGAAATATGAGGATCTCAGGATGATTTAGGTGTTGCCAACCAAGTCAGCAATTCGAGGGTACAGGGTCACTCTCTTTTCTACAGCACCATCTTTTCAGATAGCCAGGGATACTTCCAGTATGGTATTGACACCAAATTTAAATTTATTTTCAGTGCCATCCATCTTGATGACCAGTTTGTCCATCTTCTCTTGTTGGAGAACATTCAGGTTCTTTCTACACAGATCAGGTGCAATAGTTTTATTGATGCTTAAACACCTTGAGACCTCTTTCTTCAGTATCACATGTTATCATTGTCACAGAATTCTAGGGCCTTATATGTGTCAATGGAGGCAGTATTGGGCATAGCAAGTTGGAAGAGACCTTTTGAGGTATATAGATCAACTTCAACAGTGGGATTTCCTGAGCATCAAAAATCTCCCTGGCATGAATCATGAGAATAGACATGGTGTATTTCTGGCCTTTGTTTTGTCATGCAGAAAAAGAAACATGTTTCGGCAGAACAGAAGAAAGCATTCAGTAGAATTTAATAATAATATAGCAGAATTATTAAAGAGATTCTAAACTGAAGTAAATCGGGACATGTAAAATTTAGGATGTCAACAAAAACCTCATAGCTAACCTCTTGAGAATATTCATCATGTTTCCTGCTTCCTCCATTAATTCCTCTAAGGAATTCCTTAGAGATTGAAATATTGTGGACCAGTATGAGTAATCATCAGCACTGTGCATTGAATTTCTAATTAGTTAGTCATCCCTGTAGGTCATCAGCTTGTTCTCTGTAATCCAAGTCTATATAACCCTGATTGGTCTTCCTACAGTGTTCTGTATCAGGAAACTCTTGCTTTATATTCACTTCAGGATTCAAGTGTGAGCTTGATCCTTGAACAGGCAACAAGCCAGGGAGGCTTGTCATATCTACCCTTCATCATGGTCACACAGGCCCACAATTTATTCATGTAAGTTCTGAGGCAATTGAGGATGAAGAAGAAAATACAAGAATTATTATTTCTTCCTGTGATAATTTGGGCAGCATGATGATGCATTATCTGTGTTAAAATTTGAGCCTCTCCTCTGTGATTTAAAGTTATAATAGGAGACCTTAAATTGTGATTGAACTATCACCAGTCTCTTCTCCATACTCCTATGACCAATGAGAGCAGAAAATATGTCCAACTATGTGATTTCATAATCAACATAAAGTACTGTGGCTATGCTGATGAGGGTGATTCAGTAACTATACTTTTGAAGAACGCTAGGATGTGTGTGTGTGTGTGTGTGTGTGTGAGAGAGAGAGAGAGAGAGAGAGAGAGAGAGAGAGAGAGACTAAGATCTTCCATTTTTGGAAGATCTGCACTCTATACTTTATGGATCTTCATCTGAATAGTACTTCTAAATTCCAAAATTATAAGCATTAATAATTTTTATTTTATAGAAGGTGAAAGGCTAAGACAGTATTCCTGTGTAACATGTACCAGGTGGTCAGATAGAAATAAGTGAAGTCTTGTCTGAATTACTTTGCCTGATCAAAACACAAAATGATTTGTTCAGTAAAAAGGCATTGCCTAATGCTTTATTCTAAAACAAAAACCAAAAAACATTGGCTCATGTCTTCTTTCCCTTGTGGTTTCCAGATGTTTTTAATGGAATGTTCATCTTTGCTGTGTGAAATGAAGGTATTTTATCTGAGGTGTATTTGCAACAGTCTGAGAACATTGAAACATAATTCAGCTCATGCTTTTCTAGTTTACTTGTTTTATATTATCTCCTTTGTACTTTGAGACATGGCCTTATCAAGTTCCCTACAGGATTTTTTTTTTACCTCACCCTCTGAAGTGCTGGGTTAACCGAAGTACAAAGACTGCATTCTCTTTTTCTGGATATATTTGCTGTTGTCAGTATCCTCTATCATTCTAAGGCTTAGCCACTGAATTTTAATGAGGAAATAAGGTCAGGTCCCTATATCCTCTGGAGATTGAAAACATGACAGCTTAAAAAGTTACCTGCTGTTAAGACTTCTGTATGTCTCCTTAAAACTATATGATTAGTAATCCATGAAGATATAAATATATGAATGAAATAATAATGAATGGACACTGAAGCTATGAATGTGAAATAGATGGGGTGAGTTAGAATTATATAGGGAGTTTGAAAAGCTGAAATGGAAGGAAGAGATTATTTGAAATATAAAAATAACCAAATAAAAGCAAAAAGAAACCAAAAACACATCAGAATCAAAAAATGATACATTTGTTTTGAATTGGTTTGTCTCTGTTATTTATTTATATGAATTAGAACATGTTATTAGTAATTTTGAGACACTTTTATTATCATATAATCAAGTGTTAGTATTTTTTTCTGTGAATGTTCCTCCTTATATATTTTGTATATTGATATACATATTTTGGTTTCATACAGCCCAAAGAGTCATTGCCACAGAAGTTAAATGAACAATATTTTTTAAACATTAAGTAGACCCTTTCTCCTCTGAAAACACTGACTCCCATGTATTTGGTTTACTAAGCCATAGGGAAGAGGCTATCTTAAATGCCCTTCCCCTATAATGAGATTGATGGCTACCTTATATGCCATCATAGAGCTTTCATCCAGTAGCTGAAGGAAACTTAAGTAGAGATCTACAGCTAAGCACTGAGCCAAATTCTTGGAATTCAGATGTAGGGAGGGAGGAGTCATAAGCAAAGAGGTCAAGACCATCCTGTAGAAACCCACAGAAACAGCTCACCTTAACAAGGGGGAGCTCATGGACCCCAGACTGACAGCTTGGAAACCAGCACAGGATGGAACCAGCCCCCTGCATGTGGATGTCAGTTAGGAGGCCTGGAAATTCTATGGGGCCCCTGGTAATGAAACAGCATTTTATACCTAGTGTACAAATGGACATAGGTTTCCCATTCCCCATAAAGGGATACTCTCTTAGCCTAGAAACATAGGGGGTGCCCTAGACCTTCCTCCAAATGATGTGACAGACTTTGATGATTTCCCCATAGAAGGCCTCACCCTTTCTATGGAGCAGAAGCAGGATGGGATGAGGAGCATGGAAGAATGGGAGCGAGAGGGAATTGGGTTTGATATATATAAAAAAGTGTTTCTATTTTAAAGGAAAAAAAGGAATGTGACCTAGATATTGATGCAAGATCAAGTTTTTGTTATTTGATTCCATGCCATGAACTTTTGGGTCATCTAATGCTATTAAATAGCTCTAATATTGTTGTACACATTCTCACCTGAAGATAAAAGAATGTACAGGCATGAAAAGAAATGGAAGGTCAGTTTTGTGTATTGTGTGAAGACGCACTTTAGAGTTTTATGTAATTCTATCATCCAGTGACCTTAGGAAATACTTCCCAGTAAACTCATATTTTCTGTATTCATAGCGTTTTAATTTAGACAAATGAATACAATGCAAATTTTATCATTTTGCAAATGAAGATGGGTTGTTATCCTGTGGTTTGTATGAGCATATGGCTGTGAAAACGTCATAAATGTTCTCTCAATTCACTGATTCCCAACCACAGCCACTGTTTTCACCACTGGAGACAAATAGACATATATTGAACATGTGAGTGCATCCCATATTGCATTATCTTGGAAGAATTATACCCAGGCAGATTTCACCATTTTTAATGGCACACATTAGGAGGATGTCTTTCATGGGAAAAGTGGAAAATCATCATGCACAGTGGGTGATATTTAAATGTGGCAATATCAAAATTTGAATAGTTTATAGTGAAAAATGTAAAAGAAGTATTAGGGTCAATTAGAGTACTGCCCATGCTTTTGAATCACTAATATTTCAAACCTTTTACACTTAAAGCAATTCAGTGTGTTCTGACCTAAAAGTGAACCACAACTCTCATCTGTAGCTGAAGTAAGAACTTGAGCATCTACACACCAGGCCTGACTCACATGTGAATCACTTTACTGTCCGAGGAGGAGAAGACTGAAACTATGGCTCTGGGTCAAGTTGGCTGCACTTCAGAACATCAGTGGCATTGTGTAGACATAAGAAAGTCATGTTTTTATACCATATATTTTAATTAGATTATGTGGTGATGATCTCTGCAAATTAGCTTTGCAGCATAAAATTTCAACTGTATTTAAATTCATTGCATTATTTTTCACATCCCTGGGCATCTCAGCAGTTGTGGACAGAAATGTTCTGTGATAATGTGGATTTAATTAAGATATATTTACAAAAATTTGAAATAGACTATGAGAAATAAAGAATATTTATATTAATTGATTTTAAAATCTAAATAAAAATTTTAACAATGGCTTACTTCTATCCCCCCCCAAAAAAAATGGAAAACATTTTTAAGTTAAAAAAAAAGAATCCTATAGAAGACACTGGAACCAGAATATAATTTTCTGGGTGGGGATCATAAATTTTTATTTAGAGACTCAGACTTTATACTGTCAGATATATTCTAAGAAAAATAAACTTGCCCCATGTTATTGTAATAAAAAGACATATGCTTAAGTGCTACAAGTTTTTATTTTATGTGTTTGACAGTTTACCTAAAGTGAGGCTTCTACAAAATACCCAATTTGTCTTAATGGTGTTTGCTTTACTTTATTGTGACTATAAGATAGCTGTTTATAGTAATTCTGGTCTCACATCAACTAGATCACTGTATTTAGAATGGCTTTCATGAAAGGTAACACATGAACTATGGACAAAAGACTATTTAGAGTATGGCATTTGCCACAACTGACTAATTTTTATTGATGTCACAATAAGATTTAGAAAGTAATCAGTAATTGTATTTACTTGACTCAATTGTAAAGAAGCAAATATGTATGCCATTAGCATTGTTAAAAATATTTGATTTTCTCTGAAAGATGTTCAAGAAATAAAACCATGTGGAACACAACATCTGCACCACAATTCCACTTCATTCAACTCTCAGAGGATCCAGACCTACAGACTGTTCTCTTTGGTCTATTCTTGTCCATGTACATCTTGGCCCTGTTTGGAAACCTGCTCATCATCCTGACAGTAAGCTCTGACTCCCATCTCCACACACCCATGTACTTCTTCCTCTCCAACCTGTCCATAGTTGATATTGGTTTCATCTCCACCACTGTTCCAAGGCTGATTGTGGACATACAAACTCACTGTCCAGTCATCTCCTATGTGAGCTGCCTGACACAGATGTCACTGTTTATAATTTTTGGATGTATGGACAGCATGCTTCTGGCTGTGATGGCATATGACAGGTTTGTGGCCATCTGCCACCCCCTGTATTATCAGGTCATTATGAATCCCAGTCACTGTGGTGTCTTAATTCTAGGGTCTTTTCTCCTTAGCCTTGTGGATTTACTTTTGCATTATGTGGCAGTATTAAATTTTTCCAACTGTGAGGATTATGCTGAAATTTCCAACTTCTTCTGTGACCCCTCTGAGCTACTTAAACTGGTCTGTTTTGATACTTTTACTAGTAATGTAGTCAGATACTGTATGGGCACTCTCTTTGGATTATGTCCTATTTCAGGAATCATTTTCTCTTACTTTAAAATAGTTTCCTCCATCATGGGGTCATCACCATCAAGGGGGAGGCAGAAAACCTTCTCCACCTGTGGGTCTCATTTGTCCATTGTTTGTCTGTTTTATGGAACAGCACTAGGTGTGTACTTCAGCTCCTCTCTGTCACATTCTCCAAGAAGTAATGCAGTGGCCTCAGTGATGTACACTGTGGTCACACCTATGCTGAATCCCTTCATCTACAGCCTGAGGAACAAGGACATTAAAACTGCCTTAAAGAACATTCTTAGCAGCGTATTGTAATCATTGACATTTATGTATCTACATGTTAACTGTACCTGTAAATCCTAGTTAATGTCTCACATTATTACTGATACTTCACAGAACTGCATGGTATAATGTTGGTCACTGGGGTTGTATGTATGGTGTATGGGTAGATGTAAAGGTGCACAAAGATTTGAAGTTGTAGAGAAGAAACTTCTAGGGATGACTGGTGCATATTGTTGAACAACCTTTTACAATATGAATGTAATCAACACCTAAAAGCTATGCTCAGGAGCCAATTAAAGGTGCTGCTGAAATTGTGTTCTAGAAATGACAGAGAACCAGGACTGCCTGAACAGGAACTGAAGAAGGAAGACAAACCGACATGCTAATGTGGAAAGGGGAAGCTCAGTGCCCTCATCCTTAGATAGAGAAGAGATTCTGAGAGCAGGAGACATATCAACAGTTAGAGAAAAAGGCAATGAATTTGAAAGCAAGCAACGGTGGTTACCTGTGAAGTAGGGAGGCAGATACTGTTGGATTTACATTATACTCTCATTTTAAAGATATTTAAGCAAAATCAATTAAAATTTTAACAATACCCATAGAAGGGTGACACTTATCAGCTCCAGATAATATGTGTGGTACCTGCTACTGGGTTTACATATGACAAACATTATGTACATTTCTTGATTATTTTTTTTTCAAATTAAGTCCTAATGTAGCTGTCAGTATAGTGAGCAAATTAAAGTTCCTGGATAAGGATTGTCATGAATTAAAACCCACTCGTGAAGCATGAGATGGCTACAGTTCATAGTGCTCTTGTTCTTTTCACAATGTCCAGGAAGCTGCAACAAGTCACTGTATAACATAAAACAAATGGAGAAGAATATAAGATTGATTCTGTGTGACTTATTTGAGGGAGGATTGATGGAATTAAAAATACACACATAGAGAGCATCCTGGTCCTTCCTCAGCCCAAGGAGGGAGCCCACCTTCAGATGGCCTGTTCAGAGCATCCTGAGGACTGAGGACTGCATGCAAGGGGGTCCCTGTCCCTGAGGACTGGCCTTCCTAGAGTCTTCCTGCATACTGGTTCCATCTCCAACCACGGTAGGAGATATGTTTGGGCCTGTTTTCTGCCTGCTTTCCTGGGCCCTGCTTGGAGCCTCCTAAGGCCTGGGGCCTGTGATCACATGAAGAGCCCGTCCAGGGGGACCAATGTGTTCCAGAGTCTACCAGTGTCCTAGTTCCAACTCTGCCCAAGGAAGGAACCCATCTTCTGGTGCCCTTCTCAGAGCCTCCTAAGGACTGGAGACTGGGTACAAACAGGGAAGCCTGTTCAGGTGAACCGGACTGCCCAGAGTCTGCCAGCTTCCTGGTCCGGCCTCTGCCCACAGAGGGAGCCCACCTTCCAGTGCCCTGCTAGGAGCCTCCTGAGGACTGGGGACTGCATGCAGGGGGGACCTTCCGAGGACTGGCCTTCCCAAATTCTGCCAGCTTCCTGGTCCTGCCTCCACTTACAGAAGGAGTCTGCCTTGCTGTGCCCTGCTCCAAGTCTTCTGAGGACTGGGGACTGTACACAGGGTAACCTGTACCAGCAGACCAGCCCATCTGGAGCCTGCCGGCACCCTAGTCCCATCTCCAGACACGAGGAAAGCTGTATTGGACCTGCTTGCACCCATCAGAAGATAACCTTGGTTCTGTACCCACGAGGAGAGGGAGAGACTTGACGGATATTTAACTTTTTGTTAATAACTTATTTACATTTTAAGACCCATTAGTATATGTAGCTCTTATTTAGTATAGTTCAAATTTTATAACTATGTCTTAGTTAAATCCACATTATCACAGATCATTTTTGTTCACAACTGCTGAGATGTCCAGTGATGTGAACAATAATGAGACATCAATAAACACAGTTGAAATTTTATGCTAATTTTGGGGATCATCACCACATGATCTCAGTAAAATATCTGGTATGAAAACATATGTTTTGAGTAAGGCTAGCCTTCCCAGAGTCTGCTAGTTTCCTGGTTCCGCATCAGCCCTCAGTAGTAGATAAGCTTGGGCCTCTTTCTGGCCTTCCTTCTGAGGCCCTGCTCGGAGCCTCCTAAGGCCTGGAGCCCCCTCCCCCACACCCACACCCCCCCCCCCACACACAGCCCATCCAAGCGGATCAGCCTCTCCAGAGTCTGTTAGAGTCCTGGTTCTGTCTCCACTCATGGAAGGAGCCTGCCTTCCTGCCTTCCTGTGCCCTCCTCAGAGCTTTGCTAGGACTTTGAACTGTGCACAGGGTAACCTGTCCCAGCAGACCAGCTCATCCAGTCTGCCAGCGCCTTAGTCCCACCTCTACCAAGGAGAGCCATCGAAGTATTGGACCTGCTTGCACCTACCAGAAGAGAACCTTGGTCCAGTACTCATCAGGAGTGGAAGAGACCCCACTGGTACCTACTGGAAGAAGGCATGGGTAGAAGATAGTATAAGAACACACTCAAGAACAAAAAACAAAACAAAACAAAACAATATGACACCCCCAAGAGTCTAGGGACTCCATACCAGCAAGACTTGAACATTCCAACACAGATGAAGCAGAAGAGAATGACCCTAAAAACAAGTTCATGAAGATGATAGAGATCCCAAAATAGAAAATTAAAAAATCCTTTAAAGAAATGGAAGAAAAAACAAACCAAAAAATGCAAGAAGTCAAAAAATCTCTTAAAGAAAGCCAAGAAAAACCAATTAAGCAGATGAAGGAAACAATTCACAGTCCATGACCTGAAAACTGAAATAGAGGCAATAAAGAAAACACAAACTGAGGTATTGCTAGAAATAGAAAATCTGGGTAAACAATCAGGAACTACAGATTCAAGCATAACCACCAGAATACAAGAGATGGAAGAGATAATCTCAGACACTGAAGATACACTAGGGGAAATAGATGCATCGACCAAAGAATATCTTAAGTTTCACAAATCCCTAACACAAAATATGCAGGAAATATGGGACACCGTGAAAAGGCCAAACCTAAGAATAATAGGTGTAGAAGAAGGTGAAGAATCCCAACTCAAAGGTGCAGAAAATATATTCAACAAAATCATAGAGGAAAACTTTCCCAATCTAAAGAAAGACATGCCAATGAAAGTACAAGAAGCTTACAGAACACCAAATAGAGAGAAACACACGAAGAAGTCCCCTTGCCACATAATATTCAAAACACCAAACATACAGAAAAAGGAAAGAATATTAACAACTAGACTAATTCCTATTTTCCTGAGGAACTGCCATAATGATTTCAAAAGTGGCTGTGTGAGTTTGCACTCCCACCAGCAGTGGGATTTCTCCACATCCTCTCTAGCATACACTGTCTTTGATGTTTTTGGTTTTAGCTATCATGACAGGAGTAAGATGGTATCTCAGAATTGTGTTGATTTGCATTTCTCTGATGGCTAAGGACGTTGAGCACTGTCTTAAGTGTCTTCAGCCATTTTAGATTACTCCATTGAGAATTCTCTATTTAGTTTCATACCCCACTTTTTAATTGGATTATTTGGTGTTTTGGTAACTAGTTTCTTGAGTTCTTTGTATATTTTGGAAATCATCACTCTGACAGATGTGGGGTTGGTGAATTTTTTTTCCCATTCTGTGGGCTGCCATTTTGTTAAGATTTTCCCACTTTACCTATGAAAGACAAATACCAAAATATTTTATCTTGGATCAATTTCTAGGCCACATTCCTGAATAGAATGAAAATTCAAAGGAAACCAAATATGTGGAGTTTTCCTTCCAGAGATTTCTGTAGAGCTGCATTAGTTGATAAGTGTTGATTAATCTGTTTTTTTCATGGAATATCTTGTTTTCTCCATTTATAGTGATAGAAAGCTTTGCTGGGTATAGTAGTCTGGGCTGGCATCCATGGTCCCTTAGTATTGGTAGAATATCTATCCAGGACCTTCTTGCCTTCAGAGTTTCCATGGAGAAGTCCGGTGTATTTCTGATAGGTTTGCCTTCGTATGTTACTTGGCCTTTTTCCTTTGCTGCTCTTAATATTCTTTCTTTATTCTGTATGTCTGATGTTTTGAATATTCTATGGCAAGGGGGCTTTTTTTGTGGTTCTATAAACTTCTTGTACTTTCATTGGCATGTCTTTCTTTAAGTTGGGAAATTTTTCTTCTATGATTTTGTTGAATATATTTTCAACATGACAGATTTTGATGATTCCACCTGGAAGGCATCACCCTCCCTGTGGAGTAGAGGAGGGAATGGGATGGGAAGAGAGTTGGAGGGAATGGAAGGGAGGGAGAGGGAACTGGGATTGATATGTAAAATAAGAAATACATATATATGTATGTATGTATGTATGTATGTATGTATGTATGTCCTCCATCATGGGACCATGATCATCAATTGGGAAGCACAAAAACTTCTCTACATGTGGGTCTAATTTGTCCATTATTTTCCTGTTTTATGGAACAAGGACATTAAAATTGCCTTAAGGAAGATTCTGAGCAGAAGATTCTAATCATTGACATTCTTTATAAATTCATCATATATCTATATATTAACTGTATTTGTAAACCCCAGTTCATGTTTCACATATTGTCACTAACTGATATTTCATAATGCCGATGAAGAAGTAGAGGTTGTATATATGGTGTGTGTATAATATTAAGAGTACACAAAAATCTGAAGTTGCAGAGATGCAGCACATTGCTGAACAACCCCTTACAATATGAGTGTAATCAACAGCTGAACACTATGTACAGGAGCTAATTTAATGGGGCCATTCTGCTGAAACTGTGTTTTAGAAATGACAGAGAACCAGGATTGACAATCAGACTGACTGAAAAGGATCTGAATAAGGAAGATATGAATAGATATGCTATTGTGGAAGAGGAAATATCAGTAGGCGTCATTGTTACACAAAAAAAGGAATATTCTAAATCCATAAATAATTGTTTATTGATTTGATAAATTTTAATATATTATTTTGTTCTGTAATTTCTTTAGATGAATCAATTTTTTCTTAAAGTTATTTTTAAAAATTTCATTTTACATTCCAAAGAAAGTTCTCCCTCCCCTGTCCTCCCCCCTTGCCTTTCCCCACCCCAGATCCACTCCCAACATCAAAGGACCCTATGAGGAGGTGTCTAAGTTTGACACATTAAGTTGGAGCAGGACTAACCTCTCCCCACTGTGTTAAGGCTGAGCATGATATACCCTCATAGGAAATGTGCTCCCACAAGCTAGTTCATGCACCAGGGATAGATACTGGTCCTACAACTAGGGATCCCTCAGATGGACCAAGTTACACAACTGTCTCCCACACAAGAAGGGACTAGTTTGTCCCACAAGGATGACCCTATCTAAGACTTGTAGTAGTAGTGGTGAGGAGGCCTTAAATGGCCTTCCCTGTAATCAGATTGGTGAATACCCCAACTATCATCATAGAGACCTCATACAGTAATTGATGGAACCAGATGCAGAGATCCACAACCACCAGGGCGAACTCTGGTTCACCAAGTAAGGGATTTTGAGAGCAGGAGATATATCAGCAGTCAGAGAAAAAGTCAATGAATTTGAAAGAGAGCAAGGGTGGGTGCATGGAAGTATGGAGGGAGATGAGAACTGCTGGATTTACATTATAATCTCATTTTAAAACTGTTTAAGCAAAATAATTAAAGTTTTAACAATACCAATAGAAGGGTGGCACTTATCACCTCCAGTTAATATGGTGGGGTTCATGTTAATGGGTTTACTTATGATATAGTTATTAATCTTATTTGATTTTTTCCAAATTAAGTCATGATGTGAGCTGTCAAAATAATGAACCTGTTATTTGAAGTGAGAGAATTAAAATTTATGGAATATGATTGACATGAATTAAAATCTACTAATGAAGAATAAGATGGCTGGAGTTCAAAATGCTCTTGTCCCTCTCAGTTTCTGAAGTCTTCAACAGGTTTAAAGGTTTTTGTGTTCACAGAGTCCACAAACCTGTAACAATACTGTCTCTGGCTACCCTATGGGGCTTTAATTATTCTAAGTAGAAGAAACTATAATATTGTCTGGTAACATGTTAGGGTAAACTTAAGTACTTCCTATTTTTATTTGACTAAAAAGAGTTTTTTCTTAAATAGGGAAGAATTTATTTTGAGTGTTTTTATTTTAAAAAATAAAATTGCTGTATTTCACCATGATCCTGGGCTTATTTTATATAATATGAACTTCTTTCAAATAATGTGACATTGAATGCCAATAATTAGCTTTGCACAGAAACATATAAGAAATTAAACAGCAAAGAGACTCTCTGATCCTGTCTGCAGTGGAACAGGCATATAGATCTCTTATAGCCTCCCTCAGGACCACATTTATTTGTCTTATCCTTAAGTTCCAAAAACATTCCCTGGAAATCTACCAGCCACATAGTCAGTCCATGGAATCAGCAGGTGGGCATCTTCAGTCTTCCTCCTGTCCTTTAATTCCAGTCTACCATCCTATTCCCCATCCTGTACCAGACTGCCTGTTGTGGCCTCTATTTCTAGACCCACATTCTCAAGGGTCTAGGCAGATCCTATTGGCATTCCTTGCTTTCCTCCTACCCGTGGACCACTGTAAACTCTCCCTTATAGTTCACATGAAATCCTAATTATCAGTCCCCAATACCCAAAATCACATTTTAGCCAGAATCCCCAGTGGCCACATATGTATCTCAGAAGCATTTCCTGCCAGCAACCTAAACCACTACAATCTTCTAAGAACCAGTGAAAGAAACTGAAACCAAAGAACAAAACTCTTACCCAACAAAGACAAGATTAGATATCTATTGTGGAGGTTCTTTGTCTCAGCTGGTCCTGGTGCCCTTGGGCCATAAAAAGCACATAGATGCTCTATTAATTATGAAACTCTTGGGGTAGCTCTGTCTTAACTATTAATCCATTTCTATCAATCTATGTTTTGCCATGAGTCTGTGGCTTACCCAGTAATGCCCTAGCATGTTGTGACTTCTTCGGCAGCATGACAACTCTGTGGTGGGCTCCCTCTGCCTACGTTTCCTGTCTGTTTTCCTGCCTCCTTAGCCAATAGTGTTTTATTCATAACCAATAAGAGAAACATATATACAGAAGGACATCCCCCATCAGATAGCAGCCTCTAATATGACAATCATCCTAAGCCAAGATGCCTACATACCAGTGTAAATATATAATCAATAATGGACAGAACAATATTTACTCTCTAGTACATAGTGAAGCAATGCAATAGGTCCTCCCTGAGTAATGAAATAAAGGTGAAGCACAGGACAAAGACTTCAAAATAACATTTTTATATATTTGAGTTGGTTAGAGAAGATATAAATTAATGCATTCGTGGAATATAATAAACAGTGGGATACAATGAAGAAAACAGTTCAAGACATGAAAATAGTATTGATAAAGAAAATCTAAACTAGACTAAGAAGCAACTATAGATACAAATTTCACCAAGAAAATAGAAGAGATGGAAGAGAACATCTAAGTCTTTGAAGACAGAAAGGAAAAAAAAAAAAAAAAAAAGGTATCCTAGGCAAAGAAAATATGCAGAAATTCTGGGACACTGAAAATATCTAATTTAAGAATAATAGGAAGAGAGGTAAAAGAAGTAACCCAAGTCAAGGGTACAGAAAATAATTTCAACAAAACCATAAAAGACAATTTCCAAAACATAAAGAAGTTCATATGAAAGTACTAGAAGCATATCAGAACACCAAACAGACATGAGAAATGAAATTCCCCATAACACCCAATAATCAAAACATTGAAAATACAGAAAAAGAAAGAAAATAAAGCTACAAGGAAAAAGATGAATTAGCACAAAGGAAGAAGACTAATTAGAAAAACTTCTAATGAAGACTCTGAAATGAAGAAGGGATGGGTAGAAAGTTCTACAAACTCTAAGAGACCACAGATGCCACCCAGACCACTACATCCAGTAAAATTTTAAATAAGAGATGGAGAAAGACATTCTATGATGTAACCAAATTTAATAATTATAAATCTTCCTCTGCCACCCCAGCCCCAGCAAAACAGGTGGACATTGCACCCACCTCTAGTAGATTCCCACTGCTCTGGTGCAGACCCCAGCAGCAAGCCAGCATCTGAGAGTCCTGTGGGTTGATCACACCACTGCTGCTCCTACCCACTGGACTCTGTTTGCAAAAGACCCACTCGGCCACCCCCATACACCTACTACACCATCCTCCCCTTGGCCAACCATGCCCAGCAACATCAGCAGCCCCTATAGGTACAAACACCACTTACACAAGTTACTCTTATGAACAAAAGACTAAAATAATTATTTCTATAAGATGTACAGTCCTGGGGGCTCTGACTCTTGGTGTAGACCAGGCTTAGCTTTCCTGCCAACTCTCTCAGCTTTTTTTTTTTCAGTCCATCTCCATTCCTTTGTGCCAATTTTGATTGCTACAAACATTTTATACCAGTGATCACACTGGTGGGACTCAGGTGGGCAATTTTCACTATCTTTCCTGTCTGCCATTACCCTGTTCCAGTCTTACAGTCCTGTAGTAGTCTGTTTGCAGGAGCCCCCCCCCCAATCCTTACCTCCTGGGGACTCTGCTACTTGCTGCAGACCCAGCTAGATCTTTCCTGATGACCCTCTCAGCCTTACCTTTACTCCATCTTCACTCCTTTCTGTGAGCCACCAATTCCTACAAACATATTCTACAAGAGTCCCCAGTGGCTACACTGGTCTGGGACTCAGGTCCAGTTCTCCCTGTTTTTCCTGTCCTTCATTATGCTTTCTCCAGGCTTTCCTAATCCTGTAGCAGCATTTGCAGAAGCCCCCATCCCAATCAAACCCCATTCACTTGAAACTCCAGGTTTTGTTACAGAACCAAAGTTCCCCCTTAACCTCTGTCTTTCTACATTTATTATTTATCTTACTGCAGCCTCTTTGCAGTAGTCTCTCCTTCTGTCTCACCTACATTTTCTGTGGACTCTGCCTCTTGTGTGGATAGATCTTCCTAACTCTTTCCCACCACCTTATTAGCCTTTCCTTCTTGCCCATCTCTATTCCTTCCTGCTAGTGCCCTATCCTCAGAAGTATTCTTTACCAGAGACCCCAGAGGCACCATACTTGCTTAGAATCCAGGTGGATTAACAGCAATCAAAGAATGGAACACCCATTTACCAAGGACAAGACCAGACATCAACACCAAGGAACATCTCATGCATCATAGTTCCAGATGCTTCGACCACAGTGCAATGACACAAACATGAACCCAAGGCAACAAGCCTCCAACAGAAGCCAGCAACCCTCCTTCTGTATGCCTTGAGAAATACAATATAGCTGAAGGACAATACAAAAACTTTTTAAAATAGTAATTATGAATATATTCAAGGATCTTATGGAGGATATGAATAAAGAAGATATTAAAAATGAAGTCTGAAAAGAACGAGAATCAAATAAAAAAATCAAGGTATAAAAGTAAAATTTAGCCATTAATTTATTAATTTATTTTGGGATCACTGAGGTTTTATTTTGCATGTAGAACCACTGAGATGAGGTCTTGCCTGTGGCCACAGTAGAGATTACACTGGAGATATAAGGGCTCCAGACACTAGCTGGGAATTGAGGTGACAAGAACAATGATTTGTACCAATCACATTTGTACAAAGCTGGGGTTTCCTGAAGAGCTCCAGGTGGTCAGGTGTGGTTTTACATATCTAAGGTAATTGTTTTATTTGAACAGCTAGCACTGGGCTGGCCGTGAGCCATCTCAAAGATACCAGGGACAAGGTCTAAGCAGTTGATTGCCCCAGGGATTTCCAGCTCATGCCTTACTTTTCCAAGGGATTCCTGAAGTTCTTGCTGGCAAACTTCCCATCCCTGTCCATTTCTTACTTGAGTCTAAGTACCTGATTGTACTTGGCTGGGTGCTCAGATCAGCAAGGGGCAACAGTCGTGATCTGCCCAGTGCAGTACCCCGCAACCACATCAGCAGTGAAAAGTACCCAAACGGGACATACATACATACATACATACATACATACATATAAAATTTTTCTTATTGTACATATCAATCCCAGTTCTCTCTCCCTCCCACCCTTCCATGCCCTCTAATCCCCCCTCCCATCCCATTCCCTACCCACCTCACAGGGAGGGTGAGGCATCATTTGGAGTAGGAACTAGGCCCTCCCTCCTATCTCTAGGTTAAGGGAATATCTATCCCTCCACAGGGAATATGCTCCCAAAGTCCTTTCTTGTACCAGAAATACATCCTAGTTTCACTATCAGAGGTCCCTTAGACTGCCCAGGCCTTCTAACTGAGACCCATGTTCAGGGGATCTGAGTCAGTCCAATTGAGCTCTTCCTTGTTCAGGTCAGCTGTCTCTGTGGGTTTCTGTAGCCTGATCTTGACCCCTTTTGCTTATCACTCCTCCCTCTCTGAAGCTGGATTCCAGGAGTTCAGCTTAGTGGTTAGCTGTGGGTGTCTGTTTCTGTTCCCATTAGCTACTAGCAAATAAGTTAGTCATCAATCTCATTCTCAGGGAAGGACATTTAAGGTAGCCTCTCCACTATTGCTCAGATTGTTAGTTGGGGTCCTCCTTGTAGGTCTCTGGACATTTCTCTAATGTCAGTTTTCTCTTCAAACCTATAATGGCATCTCTTTTCTTGCTCTCATCTATTTGTCCCCTGACTCAATCTTCCTAGTCCCACATGTTCTCCTCTCCTCCCCTTCTCTTCCTCCTGACTCCTTCTCCACTCACTGCTTGATATACCCACAGTTGGACCGGGCCACTTACACTCATGTAGAGACTCAGTCCCAGTGCTAATGTGGTTTACTTCCAGGGGGAGGCAGGCATAGAACTTATCTGTCATAGCTTTGGCAATCCACTTAGGTTTGGTTACCTTGAGATCATCCCTAACCACCTGCAGGACTGTGCTTCCTAGTTGTCCTGCTGAAAGGGGTTTTCAATGGATAAAACTGGATTCTCTGGGGTGAAGGACTTTACAGGTCAGCCAAGTGTTTATGACTGATGTAGTTATTGGAGTTATAAGAGACTTGAAGTCCAGGTCACATTTGCTGGACCTGAAAAATTCAGAGGCAGCTGTATCCATGCCAAATACACCCTGGCCAGTGTCCCTGGCCTTTGCTATCGCAGCCTTCAGCAGCCCCAAGTCTTCTTTGTTTCCAGGGTTGTTAGGCACAAATCTGTCTTCATCATTCATATTGGTGGTTTCCTTCCATTATCTCTTCTTGATGACATTCTGCAGGTTGTGGCAACCTCTGCTCCAGTGACATGGCTTCCCAGAAACTGGATGCCCCAGGGTGTCAGGATCCTAAACTCATGCATGGCTAACTTGTTGCCAACATGAGAACCTCTCCAGGGTTGCCAGTGAAGTCAGTGATGTCAGGGTACAGGGACACACCCTTTTCTATAGCACCAGATTTATAGACATCCAGGGAAACTTCCTTTCTGTCATTTGCACCAAATTTAGATTTATTTTCAGTGCCATCCACCTCAATTATCAGTTTTTATTTCTTACCGTGTTCCACAACATTCAGTTTCTTTCTACCTAGAGCAGATGCAATAGTGTTATTGATGCTCAAGACCCTTGAGACCCCTTCCCTAGTAGCACATGTTATCATTGTCACAGAGTTCTAGGGCCTTATATGTGTCAGTGAAGGCACTGTTGGTCACAGAAGTTTGGAAGAGACCTTTTGTGGTGCAGAGATCAACTTCAACAGTGGGATTTGCTGAAAGTCAAGGATTTCTCTAGCATGAATCTTGAGAACAGATATGGTGAATTTCTGGCCTTTGGATTTTCACATAGGAAAGAAACATGTTTCTGCAGACACAGAAGAAGACATCCAGTAGAGTTTAAGAATAATAAAAATGGAGTCCACCCTACTTCGGAGACTTCTCGGAGCAACTCTGAACAAAGGAGACCTGACTATCCACACGGGACCACCCATAATTTCCACCAGCTTGGTCTCTGACCCTGCCTCCAGTCCACTGCTGGAGTCCCGGGCCCCTCCCAGAGATCCGCCTATCTCTGCGGGTCCACTCTGAGTTCCTATGGGCAAGATCCTTGACCCCCAAATCCTGGCTCTGCCAAAGAACGAGGTCTCAGCTGGAGAGCCCCAGTTTCCAGTGAGATCCGACTATCCTGCAAAACCTTCTCAAGTTCCAGCTCAGCCCTTGTCCTCTTCCACCGGCTATTGGCCAAAGTTGAAGGACAAGTTACTGGGGAAAAGGATTTCTATTTTTGTTTCCACAGAAAATGAAAAGATGTGGATTCCTTCCAGACTAATGTGGTTTGATCACGCCAGACCACCTGAAACAGAGTACAAGGTGATCCTGCATTCAAAACAGCTGGACAAAGCATCCCTACAGACTACAGCCAGGATTTCTGAATCTTCTTCAAATCCCCCATGACAGCAACCCTTACCAGCAGGAAGTATTTTGGAAAGAACGACGCCCAAATTCCCAAATATTGTGTATAAATGTTTGTTTTCATTTAATTGGACCTTGTTATATAAAATAAAATAATAAAAAAAGAATAATAAAATGAATAATTAAAGAGAACCCAAACTGAAAATTTAGAACATCAAAGAAATCTCATAGCTAACTTCTTGAGAACATTCAACATCTCTTTTGCTTCCTCCATTAACCAGGAATTCCTTATAGATTGTAATACTGTGGACCAGTATGAGTAATAACCAGCTCTGTGCATTGAGTTTCTAAGTTTATATAAGGGTAATTAGATAGCCTGTCCCTGATGGTCACTAACTTGTTCTCTGTAATCCAGGACTATATATCCCTGTTTGCTCTTCCTACAGTGTTCTGCATCAGGAACCTCTTCTATTATATTCACTTCAGGATTCAAGAGTGAACTTCAGCCTTTACCAGGAAATAAGCAAGGGAGGTTCATCATATCTACCACCCTTCATCATAGCCATACAGTCCCACAGTTTAGTCATGTAAGTTTAGAGGGAATTGAGGATGAAGAAGAGAGTCCAAGGTTTATTACTTTTTCCTAATCACACTAACTAAGATAATTTGGGTAGCATGATGGTATAATAACCATAATAAAAATTTGAGCCTCTCTGCGATGATATTATTCAAATTCTCATTGAACTATCCCCAGTGCCTTTTCCCCACACTCCTATAATCAATGACAGTAGAAAATAAGCACAACTTAGCTGTTTCCTAGCCAAAGTAAAGTACTGTAGCTAGCTTAGTAGGGTGATTCTGTAATTATACTTTTGAAGAAAGCTACTATGTGTATAACTAGTAAGGTCTTCCCTGATTGGAAAATCTGAGTTTCATCTGAATAGTTCTTCCAAATTCCAAAATTATGAGCATATGCATAATTTTTATTTTAAGATAAAGAGAGTGGTCAGATATAAAGGGATGAAGTCTTGTGTAAATTACTTTGCCTGATCAGAAGTCAAAATGATCTGTTCCATAAACAGACATTGCATTGTTCTAAAATAAATAAATAAATAAATAAATAAATAAATAAATAAATAAAAATAGGCTCATGTCTTCTTTCCTTCCTGGTTTCTGGATCCTGTTTAATGGAATTTCTACTTCTGTTGTGGTGAAGGGCAGGTAGCATATCTGAGGTGTATTTGGAACAGTCTGAGAACATTGAAACAATAATTCATCTTAGCCTTTTCTAGTTCCCTTGTTTTATATTATTTTCTTTGTACTTTGAAATATGGTCTTGTCTTGTTCCCTGCAGGATTTCTGTGTACCTGCACTCACTTGACCTCACCCTCTGAGTTCTGGGTTCCATGATATATAAAGGCTCCTATCTCTCATTCTGATGTCAGCATCACCCATCATTCTGAGGCTCAACCACTAAGTTGTCAATGAGGAAATGAGGTCAGATCCCGACATCATCTGTAGTTTGGAAACACAAAAACTCAAAAATATATGTGCTTTTAAGACTTACGGATATCTTCCTTTGACTGTATGGTTAATAAACTCATGAAGACATACATATATGCATGGGATGATGAATGGACACTGAAGCCATGAATGTGAAGTAGAGTGGGATGAGTTATATCACTTTGAGAGGTGAAATGGAAGGAAGACATTTTGTTACTATATTATACTTTGAAACATAAAAATAACCAAATAAAAAGTAAAACCAAATCAAAACAAACCACTCCAGAATCAAAGAATGACATATTTGTTTTGAATTATTTTGTCTCTGATATTTATTTATATTTATTTACATGAAGTAGGCCATCTTATTAGTAATTTAAGACACATTAACTATCATATGACCAAGTTTTAGTAAGTATTTTTCTATGAACCTCCATACTTATCCAAGTACCTTTTGTAAATTGATATAACTTACTATCTCTAAGTTTCATATTTTGGTTTCATAGGAACTAAGGAGTCACTGCCACAGATATGAAATGAGAAATATATGTTTTAAACATTAAGTAGACCCTTTCTCCTCTCAAAACATTCACTTAAACATGTTAGGTTTCCTTTGCATTTTCATTCCATTCGGGAATGTGACCTAGAAATTGTTGCAAGATCTTTTTATTTTTTTGTTGTTTGATTCTTTGTCATAGACTTTTGGGTCATCCAATGGTATTAAATAGCTGCACTGTTGGGTTATTAAAATTTGTTGTACATATTCTCACCTGAAGATAAAAGTCAATCTTTTGTATTGTGTGAATTGCATAATTCTATGGTCCAGTGCCCTTTGGAAATACTCCCCTGTAAACACTCATTTTCTGTATTCATAGGATTTTTAATTTGGACAAAGAAACACAATGCACTTTTTATCATTTTCCAAATAGAGATACATTGTTATCTTGTGGTTTTTATGAGCATGTGGTTATAGGAAAAGTTGTAAATGTTCTTTCAGTTGACTGATTCCCAACAATGCCTTCATCTTTACCATTGGAGACAAATAGAAATATATTGAACATGTGAGTGCATCCCATATTGCATTAGTGTAACTAGATATAGTTCACCATTTTTAATGACAGATATCAGGAGGATGTCTTTCATGGGTAAAGTGGGAAAAATCATCATGCAAAATGTATGACATTTGTATGTGATAATATAAAAATTCCAATAATTTATAGTATAAAACATAGAAGGGGTATTAGGATCTATTAGAGTATTGCTCATGTTCTTGCATCACTAATATTTTCTGTATGTAAAACCTTTTACATTTTGAGCAATGCAGTGTATTCTAATATAAAAGTGAACCAGAAATTTCTCTGTAGCTGAAGTAAGAACATGGACATCTATGCACAAGGCCTGACTCACATGGGAATCACTTTACTGCCTGAGGAGGAGGGATCTGAACTAGGGCTCTGTGTCAACCTGGACTGCAGTTCAGAAAAATCAGTGGTATTGTGTAGACATGAAAATCATGTTTTTGTACCAGATAGTTTACTTAGATTTTGTGATGTTCTGTACATTAGCTTTGGAGCATAAAATTTCAACTGCATTTGATTACATTTCATTATTTTCATATCACTGGACATTACAGCAGTTGTGGTCAGAAATTTTCTGTGATAATGTGGATTTAACTAAGACATATTTACAACAGAAATAGGGAATGCATATATTAATTGGTTTTTAAAATCTAAGTAAGTTTTTAACAAAGACTTACTTAAATACTCAAACAAAAGTAGAGAACATTTTTTAAGTCAAAGAAAAAAATAAAACTATAAAGAATTTGGAACCTGAAAATATTTTTCTGGGTAGGAATAATAAATTATTATTTAGAGACTCAGACTTCACTCTGTCAGATATATTCTAAGAAAAATAAACTTGCCTCATGTTATTGTAGTAAAAAGACCTATGTTTAAGTGGTTCAAGTTTCAGTTTTGTTTTGTTTTTTGTTTTTTTTTTTGATTGACAGTTTTCCTAAAGTAAGGCTACTACAAAATACACATTTTGTCGTAAAGGTGATTGCTTTATGTTACTGTGACTAGAGGTCAGCTGTTTTACAGTAATTATGGCCTCACATCATCTAGATTACTGTATTCAATATGGCTCTCATATCAGGTAACACATGAGCTAAGAACAAAAGACTAGAGTATGGCATTTGCCATAACTGAATAATTATTATCGATGTTAGAGTAACCTTGAGAAAATAACCAATATTTGTACTTACTTGACTCAAATTGTAAAGTAGGTCTACATGCATGCTGGTACCAATGTTAATATTTGATTTCCTCTGAAAGATGTTCAAAAAAATAAAAGACAGAATACAGCGTCTGCACCAGAATTCCACTTCATTCAACTCTCAGAGGAACCAGACCTACAGACTGTTCTTTTTGGCTTATTCTTGTCCATGTACATCTTGGCCCTGTTTGGAAACTTGCTCGTCATCCTGACAGTAAGCTCAGACTCCCATCTCCACACACCCACGTACTTTTTCCTCTCCAACTTGTCCATGGCTGATATTGGTTTCATCGCCACCACTGTTCCAAGGGTGATTTTAGACATCCAAACTCAGTTCCCAGTCATCTCCTATGTGGCCTGCCTGACACAGATGTCGCTGCTATAATTTTTGGATATACAGATAACATGCTTCTGGCTATGATGGCTTATGACAGGTTTATGGCCATCTGGTACTCTCTGTATATTATCAGGTCATTATTAATCCCAGTCACTGTGGTATCTTACTTCTAGGGTCTTCTCTCCTTACTGTTACACTATGTGGCAGTTTTAAATTTTTCCAACTGTGAGGATTATATTGAAATTTCCAACTTCTTCTGTGGCCCTTCTGTAGTTCTTAAAGTTGCCAATTTTGATACTTTCACAAATATCATAGTCAGATTCTGTATGGGCACTATCGTTGGGTTACTTCCTATTTCAGGAATCATATTCTATTACTTTAAAATAGTTTCCTCCATCATGCCGTCATCATCATCAAGTGGGAAGCACAAAACCATCTCCACCTGTGGGTCTCATTTGTCCATCATTTGCTGTTTTATGGAACAGGACTAGAAGTGTACTTCAGTTCCTCTCTGTCACTTTCCCCAAGAAGTAATGCAGTGGCCTCAGTGATGTACACTGTGGTCACACCTATGCTGAATCCTTTCATCTGCAGCCTGAGGAACAAGGACATTAAAACTGCCTTAAGGAAGATTTTTAGCAGAGCATTCTAATCATCGATGTTCTTTATAAATTCATCATATATCTATATATTATCTGTACATGTAAATCCCAGTTAATGTCTCACACATTATCACCAACTGATACTTCACAATATTGTAAGATACAGTGGTGGTTATTGAAGTTGTATGTATGGTGGATGGGAAATTTTATAAATACACAAAAATTTGAGTTTGGAGAGATGATACTTTTCTAGGGATGAATGGTGAACATTGTTGAACAATATTTTATAGCATCAGTATAATGAACAACCAAAAGCTACCCACAGGGGTCATTTGAATGGGGCCAGTCTGCTTGAATTGTGTTTTAGAAATGACTGAGAACCAGGATTTTCAACCGGGTTTCCTGAACATGACCTGAACAATGAAGATATGAACCAACATGCTAATTTGGAAGGGGAACGCTCAGTGGGCCTCATCCTTAGACAGAGAAGTAATTTTGACAGCAGGAGACATATCAGCAGTTGGGAAAGAAGGCAATGAATCTGAAAGAAAGCAAGGGTGGTTGCATGTGAAGTAAGGAAGAAGAATTTGGGAGCTGCTGGATTCATAATAATGTCTTATTTTAAAAATATTTAAACAAATCAATTATTTTTATAACATTATATACAGAAGAATGGTAATTATTACCCCCAGATAATATGTGTGGTGTCTGCTACTGTGTTCACATACAATGTACACTGAATTTTGCTAGTTTATTTTTTCCAAATTATTTCATAATGTGAGGTGTCAAAATAGTAAGCCTGTTATATGAAGTGAGAGAATTAAAGTTCATGGATAAGGATTGACATGAATAAAATCTACTAATGAAGAATGAGATGATTGGAATGCAAAATGCCCTTGTGTTTATCAGTTCTGAAGTCCTCTACAGGTTTAAAGATTGTTGTGTTCACAGAGTCCACAAGCTGCATCAACAAGTCTCTGTAGAATATGGAACAAAGGGAGAAGAATATAAAAGTGATTCCATGTGACTTATTTGAGGGGGATTGATGGAATTGTACCTATAAATATATACTTTACAAGTTAAAATTATTTCTTAATATTTTAATATGCTATGTTTTCTTGAAGATGCATTGTTCAGTGATGGCACATTTGTGTTTAATGGTTCCACTTACTATGTAAGTTTAAATAAATATTTTAATAAAAAGCACAATACCATATCTACTACCAAGCTTGAATTGTGTATTAAAAGGAAATCTTAATAACATAAACACAAGTTAAGTTAATCTCATTAAAAAAATAGATGGTGCTATCAAAAGCATGACTTTCCAATATCAGGAAAACGGCTTGGGAAAGAGAAACACAATGACTTTGTCATTTTGCACTATCAATTTTAATTCAACATTTAGATACTGTCCTTGGATTTTGTATGGGGCTTTAGTTATTTTTAACAGAGAAAAGCTATATTATTGCCTTATAACATGTTAGTGTAAATACAAATGATTCCTACTTTTTTTTGACTGAAAAGAGTTTATGTTAAATATGTGAGAAGTTTTCGAGTGCTTTTTTAAAAAATGAAGTGTCCATATTTCACCATAATTGTGGGCTTCTTTTACATAATATTATTTTCTTTCTAGTGTTGTGCCATTAAATGTCAATAACTAGCTTTGCATAGAAACATGAGAAATTAAATAGGAAAGAAACTGTCTTCTCCTAACTCCAATGAAACAGGCAGAGAGATTTGTTACATCCTTCCTCAGGACCACATCCCTTAGACTCAGCTTTCAGCTCCAAAAACATTCCCTGGAAATCCACCAGCCACACAGTTCCTGGACTCAGGTGGGCAGCTTCAGTCTTCCCCATCTCCTTCAATTCCAATCCACTGTCTTATTCCCCACCTTTGTACCAGACTACCTGTTGTGGTCTCTATTTCCTGTCTCCCTACATCCCCAAGGGTCTAGGCAGATCTTTTGGCATATCCTGCTTTCCTTCTAACTGTTGACCCAGCACACTCCCCATTCTGGGACAACCTATTCCTAAATGTTAGTTCCCAATATCTAAAAATCACATTCTACTGGCAACTTCCAATGACCACATATAGCAGTATCTCAGAAACATTTCCTACAAGGCAACCCACAACCACCACACTCTACTAAGAACCGGAGAAGGAAACTGAAACCAAGGAACAAAACACTCACCCAACACAGAGAGCATCTAAAATGACCATCATCCAATACATGCTACCTATACTTCAGTGTAAATACATAATCAATAATTGCCAGAACGATATATACTCTAATAAATAGCAACATCAATACAGTAGTAGGCCCTGAGTAATGCAATATACCTGACACAGGGCAAGAACTTCAAATTTGCATTTAAAAATATGTTTGAGGTGCTTATGATGGTGCAAATTAATCCATTCCTGAAATATACAAAAATGAACAGTGGAAAAAAAATAAAGAAAACAGTTCAAGACATTAAAACAAAAATAGTCATTAAAGAAAACATAAATTAAGGTGAGATGTGAAATAAAAATATTTAGGAAGTAGACTAAGAACTCTAGGAACAACTTTCACCAAGAGAATAGAAGCGATGGAAGAGAGAATCTAAGCAGTTGAAGATGAGACAAAAAGAAAAGATATCTCAGTCAATAAATGCTAAATTTAAAAAACCCAGGCACAAAACACACAGGAAATCTGGGGCACTGTGAAAATATCTAATCTACGAATAATAGGAAGAGAGGAAAGAGAAGAAACCCAGGTTAAGAGCACAGAAAATATATCAACAAAACCATAGGAGAATATTTCCAAAACATAAAGAAAGAGGTTCATATCAAAATACAAAAAGCATATCAGAACACCAAATTTGTATACCCTGAAATGAAGTTCCCCATAACACTCAATAATCAAACCACTAAACATTCAGAAAAAGAATGTTAAAGCTGCAAGGAAAAAGACGAAATAACATGAAGGCAGCAGACCTATTAAAATAGCACCTGGCTTCTCAATGAAGACTCTAAAATAGAGAAGGTACCACAGATACCAACCAGATCACTACAGTCAAAGTTTTAAACAATAGATGTAGAAGGACATTCCATGATGAAACCAAATTTAATATATATAAATCTTCCTCTTCCATCCCAGCCCCAACAAGGCAGTTGGGTCCTGCCCCCAACTCTGGTGGAATCTCCCTGCTCTTATGCAGACCCCAGCAACAAAGTAGTAGTTGAGAGGCCTATGGGCAGGCTGCACTGCCACTGCTGCCACTCACTGGACTCTGTTCCCACAAGTCTCACTCCACTGCCCGAACATATCTCCCCTTGTATCTTCTCTGTGGACAGTCATCTCTGGCATCACCAGCAGACTGTATAGACACAAGCACCATGAATACCAATTAGAAGTATAGGTGCCCCTAACAGCACCAGAACCAGTACCATTTACACAGGTAGATAGAAAAGATGGGTGAACTCCAGTGTAAGAATATATTCAACAATAAATAGGGCAATATAACACCACAAGAACCCATTGGTCTTACAACAGGTAGAACTGAATATACCAAAGGAGATAGAGTAGAAGAAATAAGCTTAAAACTAATTTTATGAAGATAATAGATGTCCATAACAATGAAATGAAAAATCTCTTCAAAGAAATTGAGGAAAAGACAAACAAAAAATCAGAAAAAAATCAATAAATCCCTTAAATCAAGCCAAGAAATCCTTCAAACAGGCAAAGAAAAGAATCAGAAGGGTAAAGGAAACAGTATAAGACTTGAAAAGTGAAATAGAGGCAATAAAGGAAACACAAATCAAGGGAATTCTGGAAATGGAAAATCTGGGTAAGTGAACAAGAACTACAGATGCTAGCATCTCCAGCAGAATGCAAAAGATAAAAGAAGGAATCTCAGGTTGAAGATATGATAGAGGAAATAGATTCATCAGTTAAAGAAAATGTTAAATCAAAAAAATTAATAATCTTACAGTAGTAAAATTCAGAAAAAGGAAATACATACATACACACCACCACCACCAAAGCAAGCAAGCAAGCAAACAAACAAAAAGAATGGGAATCTCAATACTATAACTAATATTCCTTAATATCTTTGGACTCAATTTGCCTATAAAAAAAAAAGGGCACCAGAATGGATACAAAACCAGGACCCATTCTTATATTGCATACAAGAAACACACCTCAATCTCACAGACAGATATTACATCAGCATAAAGGGTTAGGCAAGGATTTTTCAATCAATTGGAACCAAGAAGCAAACTGGTGTAACTATTCTATTGTCTGAGAAAATAGTCTTCAAACTAAACTTAATCAAAAGTGATGAAGGTCATTTCATATTTATTGAAGGAAAAAATCCATCAAGATGAAGTCTCTGTTCTGAACACTTATGCTCCAAATATAAGAGCACCCACTTTTCTAAAAGAAATATTACCTTGAGCGAGGTAACCTAGTCACAAAAAGAGGAACATGGTATGTACTCACTCATATATGGATTTTAGACATAGAGCAAAGGATCACCAGCCAGAAAAACTAGGATACAAGGAGGCACCTGAGAGATTCATACAAGGTCCCTTACAGAAGGGGAAAGAAACAAGATCTCCTGAGCATACTGGGAGCAGGGAGTGGAGAAGGAGTTAGGATAAAGAGGATTAGAGGAGAGCACGTGGGACTAGAAAGATTGAGTCAGGGGAAGAATAGACTAGAAAAATGAGAGAGAGAGAGAGAGAGAGAGAGATACCATAATAGAGGGAGACATTATAGGTTTGAAGAGAAAACTGACTCTAGAGAAATGTTCAGAGATCTACAAGGATGATCCCAACTAACAATCTGAGGAAAAATGGAAAGGCTACCTTAAATGCCCTTCCCTGATAATGAGATTGATGACTAACTTATCTGCCATCATGGAGCCTTCATCTAGTAGCTGATGGAAACAGAAGCAGACACCCACAGCTAAACACTGAGCCGAACTCCTGGAATCCAGTTGCAGAGAGGGAGGAGTGATAATAAAATGGGTCAAGACCAGGCTACAGAAGCCCACAGAGACAGCTGACCTGAACAAGGGGAAGCTCATGGATCCCCAGACTGATAGCTGGGAAACAGCATTGGACTGACTCAGAACCCTTGAATGTGGGTCTCAGAAGGCTTTGGCAGTCTAAGGGACCTCTGACAATGAAACCAGGATGCATCCCTGGTGCATGAAAGAACTTTGGGAGCACATTCCCCATGGAGGGATACTCTCTTAGCCTAGAAGGCTACTTAAACTTGCCTGTTTTGTTACTTTCACCAATAGCATAATCAGATACTGTATAGGTGCTCTATTTGGGTTACTACCTATTTCAGGAATCATTTTCTCTTACTTTAAAATAGTTTCCTCCATCATGGGGTCATCACCATCAAGGGGGAAGCACAAAACCTTCTCCACCCATGGGTCTCATTTGTTCATCATTTGCCTGTTTTATGGAACAGGACTAGGAGTGTACTTCAGTTCCTCTCTGTCACTTTCCCCAAGAAGTAATGCAGTTGCCTCAGTAATGTACACTGTGGTTATACCTATGTTAAATCCCTTCATCTAACGCCTGAAGAACAAGGATGTTAAAACTGCCTTAAGAAAAATTCTGAGCAGAGTATTCTAATCATTGACATTCTTTATGACTTCACTACATATGTATATATATATATGTATATATATTCTATATATGAACTATATATAAATCCAAGTTAATGTCTTACACATTATCACTAGTTACTTCTCAATATTTCCTCATAAAGTGTTGCAAGATGGGCAAGATGGACTGTTAAAATAGTGTTAAAACATTATGAGAGTACCCAATTAATTTTTGATTGAATTTAAGACCCACTGCAAGAGTTGGAACCCATACCTGACATTGTTCATATGGCCAAGAACCTGAGAGTGGACAAACCATGGGACTGGGAGGAAAGCAAATACTACTATTATAATAATGGAAAATAACGATAAATCTCCTGTTACCATCCTGCTATATTCACAGCTCAGACCTATATAGTCATCATCAGAGAAGGTTATTCTCACAGTAAGTGTAACTAACATAGAGACCCACAAGTGCACAATATACAGAGAGTGAAAGATTTTGAAACAATCAGATCCCATATGGGATATTTTAATCAAACCCCTTACCCTCAGTTCTCAGGGATCTATGCAGAATCAGAGGTGGAAAGATCATAAGAGCCAGCTATGACTGATGACTCTAAGAAAACAGTGTCTTCCAGATACAACATGACTGATGTCTATACGAACTACCAAGTTTGTGGCACCATGCACAAATCTTAAACAGGTGGAAAATATAGTCCCAGCACTGAGAGGGGGAAATGCATATGGGTTCCCACTCCTACCCAATGAGTCATGTGCAATAAATATCTGCTGGTAAAGAAAAAGTTAATTTTCTCCAATGAAGTCTCACAGGCTATCTTAACTACACTAAAAGTAGGCTACAAGTATTTGGCCAACACAAAAAATACTCAATAGTATTTTGCTTGTATATTTTGTGGGGATTTTTGTGTATTCCTTTTTGGTTTTTATATGTTTAAGAGAGAGACAGAGGGAAATAGACACACATACAAGCACACACACACACACACACACACACACACAGAGAGAGAGAGAGAGAGAGAGAGAGAGAGAGAGAGAGAGAGAGAGAGAGAGAGAGAAGAAAATGAGAGAGAGAAGAACATCAAGTTGGGTGAGTAAGGCGATGGTAAGCATCTTGGAGGAATTAGGGAAGGTGGAAATATGCTCCAAATACATATATATGATATATATTCCAAGTATATTGTGTGAACAAAGTGTTTTTATTTAAAAATTGTAGAGAAAAAAGATATAAAAATGACTACGAAACTTATGAAATAAAATCAACATCTTTAGTTAGGGAAATTAATGCCAAAACCATGTTATTGCTTTATATATAAGTAGGATAGGAAATAATGATGATGATTACAAAAGCAAAATATGTGCTGGTGAATGTTTTATCCATCATTTCTGGGAATGTAACATGGTTCAGTCACCTTTAGAGGAAGTTAGAAGTCTCTCAAAAAATTAACCATAGCATTGTGACATGACTGAACAGTTGATGCTTACCAATGTATATGAACAATGGAAGTTGTTTTTGTAGTACTTCTTTTCCCAATTTATTTCATGCATATTTAATGACAATAAATATTTCTGAGCACATAACATATAATTTCTACTTGTTTTACATGTTCCAGAATGACAAGTACAAGATATGAATGTCTTTTCTTGTGTTCTCAAGCAGCAGAATTTCATATTATTTTGTGAGAGATTGAATATTACTGGGGCTGGTGAGATGGTTCAGTGGTTAAGAACACTGGCTGCTCTTCCAGAGGTCTTCAATTCCTAGCACTCATAACTCAGGCAGCTCACACATGCAGGCAAAACAAACAAACAAACAAACAAATTAACAAACAAACAAAACAAAACACCCTAAAAAAACCCAGTACATATGAAGCAAAAATAAACAAATCATAAAAACCGCATTAAAAGTTCAAAGATCACTTTTTTGTGTGTGTGTTAGATATAGGATTTCTTCTTTAGTGGCCACATGTGTTTCAAGCTAATTGTATCTTTGTTTACTATTTATCCTACTGTTGTGTATAGTCTAGAGAATGATCCATGACAGTTACACTTTCAGTTTTAAATGAGTATGTTTATTAAGTACATGGAAACCTAAGTAAAAGAATAGCCAGTGACAAAAAGCTAAACAGACAGCAAAACATGATCAAATCAGGTGCTCAAAATATCCCACAGAGAATGGTTAGGGGCTGGAGAAATGGGTCAGAGGTAATAGCTCTTGCTGCTCCTGCCAAGGACCAAGTTCTGCTTCCAAGCACCCACATGCCAGCTTACAAATATTTCTAACTCCAGTTCCAGGGGATTTGATTCTTTCTTTTGGCCTCAGTGGGCCCAAGGCATGAACACTGTGCTCATACATATATGCAGAAAAACATTCATACACATAGAGAGCTTGGACCACCCAGAGCTACAAACATCCAACCTCTGACCCACATAAGAGCACCAGGGAAGTACCATAGAGAGAGGGAGAGACCCCACCAACACCTACTGGAAGAAGCTATGGGAGGATGGTAATACAAGAAAACACCTCACAACCGAAAGGCAAGCACAACACCACCAGAATCTAGGGAATCTACACCAACTAGACTGGAACACAACACAGTAGATGAAGCAGAAGAGAACAACTTAAAAATTATCATCATAAAAATGATAGAGGCAGTCAAAGAAGATGTGAGAAAATCCCTAAGGAAATGGAATAAAAAACAAACAAAAAATTGAAAGAAATGAACAAATTTCTTAAATAAAGTACAGAAACCAAAGAAAAAACAATTAAACAGGCAAAGGAAACGGTTCAAGACTTGAAAACTGAAAGAGAGAATAAAAAAACCACAAATTGAGGGACTACTGGTAATAAAAAAAATGGGGCAAACAATTGGGATCTACATCTCCCATCATCAACAAGTTAGACAAACCTTTATCCAAACTAACAAAAAAAGCAGAGTGAGAACATGCAAATCAGAATCAAAAATGGGAACATAACAATGGACACAGAGGAAATCCAGACAATTTTCAGGTCATACTTTGAAAAACTGTACTCCACAAAATTTGAAAATTCAAAGAAAATGGACAAATTTCTATCACTTGCCAAAATTAAGTGAAGAACAGACAAACAACTTAAATAGACCTATAACCCCCAATGAAATAGAAGCAGTCATGGAAAGCTTTCCAACCAAAAAGCCCAGGGCCAGATGGTTTCATTGCAGAATTCTACCAGAAATTCAAGGAAAAGCTAATACCAATACTCCTCAAACTGTTCCACACAATAGAAACAGAAGGTTCATTGCCAAACTGTTTTTACGAGGCCACAATAACCTTGGTACCCAAGCCTCAGAAAGACACAACTAAGAAAGAAAAGTATGTAAGGGGTATGGTTTTTCTGCTCTCTGCTGGTCTTGCCCCACCACCGTGCCAGCCCCAATTAAATGCACAGAGACTCTGTATTTGATATAATTCTGTTGTCCCGTTACTTGTTTCTTATTGGCTACCTCTGTCTTAATTATTAACCCATTTCTATTAATCTCCACATGGTCTTACCTTACTGGAGAGCGGGGGGCAGACGGTTCTGTTCTCTTCTGACTCTCCATCTTGACTTCTTACTACTTCCTCTTTCCTCCTTGTCTCCTAGTTCTGCCTATCTTGCTTTTCTATTGGCCAACAGAGCTTTATTCATTAACCAGTATGAGAAACATAGTTACAGAATGACATCTCCCATCAAAAGTACAGACCAATATCCCTGATGAACATCTATGCAAAAATACTCAATAAAATACTGACAAAGCAAATCCAAGAATACATCAGAGAAATCATGCCCCATGACCAACACAGGGATGGTTTAACATATAAAAATCTATCAATGTGATCCACCATATAAACAAATTAAAAAAGAAAAACCATATGATCATCTCCCTAGATGCTGAAAAAGCCTTCGACAAAATTCAACACCCTTTCATGATAAAGGTCTTAGAGAGATCAGAGATAATAGAAACATACCTAAACATAATAATAGCAATATACAGTAAACCAACAGCCAACCTCAAACTGAATGGAGAACAGCTTAAGGCGATTCATGTAAAATCAGGAACAAGACAAGGCTGCCCTCTCTCTCCAAATCTCTTTAATATTGTATTTGAAATTCTACCCAAAGCTATAAGACAACATAAGGAGATCAAGGGAAACCAAATTGGAAAGGAAGAAGTCAAACTGCTTCTATTTGCACATGATATGATAGTTTACATAAATGACCCAAAAAACTCTACCAGGGAACTCCTACAACTGATAAACACCTTCAGCAAACTAGCAGGATACAAGATAAACTAAAAAAAAAAAAAATCAGTAGCCCTACTTTATTCAGATGACAAAGAGTCTGAGAAAGAAATCTGAGAAGCATCACCCTTTACAATAGCCTCAAACAAAATGAAGTATCTTGGGGGTAACACTTACTAAACAAAGTGAAAGACTTATATAATAAGATATTTGTACCTTTAAAGAAAGAAATTAAAGAAGATACCAGAAAATGGAAAGATTCCCCCATACTCTTGGATAGGTAGGAGAAACATAGTAAAAATGGCAATCTTGCCAAAAGCAATCTACAGATTCAATGCAATCCCCATTAAAATCCAACCACAATTCTTCACTGACCTTGAAAGGATAATAATCAACTTTATATGGAAAAACAAAAGACCCAGGATAGCCAAAACAACTCTATACAATAAAAGAACTTCAGGAGGCATCACCATTCCTGACTTTAAGCTCTATTACAGAGCTATAGTTCTGAAAACAGCCTGGTATTGGCACAAAAATAGAGAGGTAGAGCAATGGAATCGAATCGAAAATCCTGATATTAACCCACATGCCTATGAACACCTGATTTTCAACAAAACAGCTAAAAGAATACAATGGGGGGGGGGACAGCATATTCAACAAATGGTGCTGGCACAATTGGACCATGGTGTGTAGAAGACTGCAGATAGACCCATGTCTGTCGCCATGCACAAAACTCAAGTCCAAATGGACCAAAGACCTCAACATAAATCCAACCAGACTGAACCTCTTAGAAGAGAAAGTAGAAGGTAACCTTGAACAAAGTATAGGAGACCACTTCCTGAACATAACTCCAAGTGCAGAGATTCTGAGATCAACAAATAATAAATGGGACTTCCTCAAACTTAGAAGCTTCTGTAAGTCAAAGGACACAGTGATCAAAACCAAATGGCAGCCCTCAGAGTGGGAAATGATATTCACCAATCCTACATCCGACAAAGGGCTGATCTCTAAAATATACAAAGAACTTAAGAAACTAGTCAACAAAACACCAAATAATCCTATTAAAAATGGGGTACAGAACTGAAGAAAGAATTCTCAAAAAAGGAAATCAAAAAGGCTGAAAGACACTTAAGAAAGTGCTCAACATCCTTAGCTATCAGGGAAATGCAAATCAAAACAAATTTGAGATACCATCTTACTACTGCCAGAATGGCTAAAATTAGAACCACCAATGATGACTCATGCTGGAGAGGATGTGGAGAAAGGGGAACACTCCCCCACTGCTGGTGGGAGTGCAAAGTTGTACAGCCATTTTGGAGATCAGTATGGCGGTTCCTCAGGAAAATGGGAATTAGTTTACCACAGGACCCAGCAATCCCCTTCTTAGGCATATACCCAAATGATCCACATCCATGCAACAAAGGCATCTGCTCAACTATGTTCATAGCAGAATTATTTGTAATAGCAAGAACCTGGAAGCAACTTAGATGCCCCTTAAGTGAAGAATGGATAAAGAAGATGTGGCACATCTACACAATGGAATACCACTCTGAAGAAAAAAAATAATGGAATCTTGAAATCCGCAGACAAGTGGATGACACTTGAAGAAACCATCCTGAATGAGGTAACCCAGTCTCAAAAAGAGGAACATGGTATGTACTCACTCATATATGGATTTTAGATGTAGAGCAAAGGATCACCAGCCTATAATTCACACCACCAGAGGAACTAGGATACAAGGTGTATTCTAAGAGATTCATATAAAGTCCCTCACAGAAGGGGGAAGGCACAAGGCCCCCAGAGCACATGGGAAGTGGGGGGGGCAGCAAATGGAGAGAGAAGTACGAGAAAGCGAGGGGGAGGGGAGGAAAGCACATGCGACTAGAAAGATTGAGTCAGGGTTGGAATAGAAGACAGAAGAGGGGGGGAAGAGACTGAGAGGTAGAGATAGATAAATAGATAGATAGATAGATAGATAGATAGACAGATAGAGAACCAACATAAAAGAGGGAGCTATTATTGGTTTGAAGAGAAAACTGGACCTAAAGAAAGGTCTAGAGATTTACAAGACTGCTGCCAACTAACAATTTGAGCAACAGTGGAAAGGCTACCAAAAATGACCATCCCGGACAGTGTGATCAACAACTAACTTATCCACCATCATGGAGCCCTCATCTAGTTCCTGCTGGAAATAGAAGCAAACACCCATAACTAAACACAGAGTCAAACTAGAGCCAGATGCAGAGGGATAGGACAAGACCAGGTTGCAGAAACACATAGAGGCAGCTGATCTGAGCAAGGAGGAGCTAACAGCCACTAGACTGATAGCTGGGAATCCAGCATGAGACTGACTTAGGCCACCCTGAATATTGGTCTCAGCTAGAAAGACTGAGCATTCTATGGGACCTCAGACAGTGGAAGCAGGATGTATTCCTGGTGCACTAAAGGACTGTGAGGACACATCCCCCATGGAGGGATACTGCCTTAACCCTTAACCTAGAGACAGGAAAGAAGTCCTAGTCCCTACTTCAAATGACTTGACAGATTTACATGACCCCACCTGATGACATAGCCCTACATTTGGAATGGGGGTGGGTGATGGGTAGGGAGGGTGGTCAGGGTGCATGTGAGGGGGAAGAGAGGGTAAGAGGGAGGAAGGGAGAGGGGACTGGGATCGAGATGTAAAACTTTAAAAAAATAATTAAAAAAAAAAGAAAAAGAAAAAAGAAAGACTGGCACTACCAATGCACTTTTCCTGTCAGTACTATATTCAGAACCTCGCTGTTTTATACATTCCATTCTATAGTTTTATTCTATATTCTCTATGTGTAAATGTGTAATCTCAAATTTGGAATTGATAAAGGTTTTGTTTTGATAAGCAAAAAACAAAAAACAAACAAAAAAAAAAATACAGTAACCTGTGTTGAAAATGGTTCAGCTCCAGCTGTTCTCAAGAGATCAGTGTTCTCACCTTTGGGCTGTCTGGTTTTGACCCCTGTTACAGAGTTCTGGTTCAGCCCATACCCAGATGAAGTAAGTGTGTGTGTGTGTGTGTGTGTGTGTGTGTGTGTGTCGGGGGCAACACTTTTCCCAATGTCAGATCCTCATGGAGCTTAAATAGCACATGGCTCTTTAGCAATATAATATACATTATATCTACCAATAGATATTCTTAAACTAGCTCTTTTTCTTCCTCCTTTGTCTCTCATTCTCTTAACATAGACACACATACTCCACAGCACTTGCTGTGAAAATCTCATTTTTCTACTTTCCACATTTGAACTGGCCTATTAGGGACTGGTGGCTGTATGTTTCTTGGGGTGCATGTTGTGACCACCAAGTCTGATTAAAAAGTGGCCACAGGCACTATATCTTGTTTCAAATTTCTATAAACCTCGACTTTAGTAGCAGGTGGTATGTATGCTTCTATAGGTCTCCACCACAACCTTAGCAGTGGGCTTATCCTTTAGGGCATAAATCTACTACTATTTTAAAAACAATATTTGTCCTATTTAAGCAGACTTTTATTCTAGATGTTCAGGAACACTTTCATTTTGTTTTTCACTCTTGTTGATCTTGAGGATAACATGAGGCAATAATCAATGGTGGATGTTAGATACCTGCCACTCTATATCCCAGAAATCAGGCCACACTCTCCAGTAGGCTGTCCTCTATAAAGACAACACTGCTTTGAGCATTCAGTCTGGGATGGGTGGGTGGATGGGAGGACAAGCAAGACAGTTCCTCTTCCTTTCAATGGCAAGATAAATTCATGGTCCTACTTAGTATCCAACTCTTCCATTTCCCTTAGCATGCTGGCTAGTTTTTGCCAAATATAGTCACATTGGAAGAAGGAAAGTCAATTGAGGAAAATAGCTTCTATCATATCTGTCTGTAAGCATGTCTGTGTGTCATTTTCTTGAGTGATGATTGATGTGGGGAGGCCCAGCTCATTTTGGGTAATGCTGCCTTTGGTCAGGTGGTTCTGGGAGGTATAGGAAAAGTAGCTGAACGGGAGCTTAGAAACAAGCCAGTAAGTGGCTTTCTTCTACTTCTGTTTCTGTTCCTACACTAGCTTCCATCAATGATGGACTGTGATTGGGATGTATAAGTAAATAAACTCTTTCCTACTAAGTTGTTTTGGGTGATGGCATTTATCACAACAGTAGAAAGCAAACTATGATGCATGTAGATTATGTCTGACAAATCAGATTGTGAGGGACTTCCTGTCCCCTGAAAATCTATAATGGTAATAAACCTTTGTTCTGTAGGGTGTTTCTGAGGGCCACTTAAGGGCTTATCTCTCCTTTTAAAATTCACATCATGCTGTGTATTGCAGATATCTCTCTTACTTTCCCACTTCAAGCATATCTCTTAAAGGCAAGGCTGCCCCATCCTTCATGGCACCACTATGCCTCTGCTATGAGGTCCTTTGAATTCACTCCCACTTCAAGGCCTGATGGTGCCCCCTTCCCACTATGGTCACAAGACTCTGTTTCCTAATGGGGCAGTCTTGTGTCAGCTCCTTTCTGGAACCTGATGCTCTGACATTCTGATCTCTGACTTATAGCAGTGAAGGACTGGAAAGAGACTGTTTTCCAACCTATGCAACAGGATATGCGACTATGTGGAATTATTGTCTTCAGCTGGTTTCCTGAGAAGGGGTTTGCCTCCCTCCAGGATGAGACAGAGTGAGAACCTAACTTGGGGAAGCACTAATGGCTTGTTGTTTGGGGTCCACAGCTGTTAACTCTGACTTTCTTGGCAATGGTAATGCATGGTTATTCTATTTAGAGAGATAGACTTGAAGGAAGAAATGCATTTAAAATGAAAAATATATAAAAAATAAAATGGTAAATTTAACAGAGGATACGATGATATTTGTACTTATGGAATAGATTCTGGCCTTGGTCCACTAATTTCATGATCAATGGAGATCAAAAATGGTATTGGGAAAATGTCCATTCTGAAACCTGTATTCACACTTGAGTATAATACTATATGATATACAGAATATCCTTTCATTCACACCTACATTTTCAATGCCACTTGTGAAGGCTTCTCTGTGCTAGCCATGGCCAGAGAATCAAATAAACAGGATTTCAATCCTCACTCCCTCATCATTTTCACTCCAAAGAGAGCTTGTCAACTGATCTGGAAATAAGATCATTACATTTGTTTTCCTTTGAAATCATTTTGTTAGTTTCAACACCTTAAAAAGTCAAACAATTTGCACTTGATTTCTGCTTTCAATTTTCAGATTTAGTGTTTATGGATATGGACACTTAGATAAAAGTGGTGAAATCAATAGAACCTGGGAATGTCTAAAATGTTTTTTAACTAGTTTACATAGACACTTATGAACATATGAAGGATTTTGGGTATAGATTTGCATTCCAGTACAAATCCCATACTTACAGATAAAAGTTGTTCTCATGATCAATTTTAAGAATCTTGCTTAGCTTCTTCAAACTTTATTATTCACCCTGAAAATTTAGACTATTAATTTATATGTCACAAGTGTTATCTGAAGGTTATGGTATTAATGTATATATTTGTTCATATAAACATCAAAATGAATTTAGTGAAATAATTAGACTTTGTTTTTTAATACCCAGTCAGTGGGGCTTCCTCTCTGACTGACTCTATGGATGACTCCTATTGCCACAGTTTTGTCATCCTGACTCCATCTTCTGACACCAGCACTCCAAGGAAATTTGGGATACCTCTTCTCCTATGTGACTCAATAGGTATATCTGTAGCTGCTGTTTTTAAAATTAATTTTATTAATATTAATTTTCTAATCCAAACTAAAATGTTCTAAAACTATCTACCCTCTCCTTGGATAAGGCAGGGTACAGTGAAGGGCATGTGGTTTTTATCTGTAATAGTTACAATGAGAAGACCTGAGAGGCTACCATATAGAAAAACACTTTATTTCAAATTCTACAGGAGATGGAGTGGAAGCAACAAGGAGGACTTAAGACTGGGAATTTGACTAAGCTTAAGGTAAAATTTACTATACAAAATCACTTGGGAGATAAAGATTTCAGTAGACTTGTGCTGAAAATTGGAGTTGGTGAAAAGTAGAGAAAATTTGAGAAAATGCTTCAGAGGGTAGAGTTAGTGTTAAAGACAACAGGGAAATGATCACAGATTTCAGAGTTGCTAAGGGGAGTTTCAGAGCTGTACCCAACTCTGCTGTATTTACGTTTTTGGGGGGAGAGTTTCGAAGTTTTGTGATAGTTATTCATTATCCTACTCCATTAGCTGCCTTGTGTTTTGACATCCTCCACTTTCATGGAATCAATGTCCTCAGCTTATAAATACCTAAAACCTCTTCAATTAAGAAAAGTCTCTAAAACCTTTTAGGTAATTATCTACTATCTTATTTATTTATTTCATAAAAAATTATTTGCTTGCTTGCTTCTTGTAGTTGATATCTATACTTAGGATCTGGTGGAAGTTTATTCCCTTGCAGGCCATTCATCACCTCATAATAGTCATTTCTGAAAAAAATCCTTTTTAAAATATAAACTTATCAGGGTATTTGTAATGGATGTTTTTGGTTGTCAACTTGACTACATATGGAATGAACTAAAATCCATGGTGTTTCAGCTAATTTAAAAAAATTATCAAGACAATTTGAGCATCCCAATTCACCTATTGTGAGAAACAAGAATTTGGTGACTCTATGTAAAACTTTTGATGGTTTGTGGGAAAATAAGGAAAATAATCATGCTGGTTGGTTGTTCCTAGCATCTTTAGATGAACTGACAAAGGAACAGGATGAGCTCTGTGATAAAAGTAAAAACTCAACTCTAGAATCTCAGAATATAGTAAAGGACAACAATGAACTCAGTGAAGAATGGACTGCCTCCAGATGTGTATAATTGTGCAATATTTTCTAAGGTGACCTGGAAGAGAAGCTTTTCTCCCCCACAACCCCAGCCATAGAACTCAAGTTTCAGAAAATAAAACTGAAGGCCTAATTATAAGACTAGCTAAATTATAGAGAAAATTTAAGTCCTGGCCTCATAGTATGCCAGCAGTAAAGGTAAGGTCATTAATTGGTAAATAATGGAATCCTGGAACTTGGAGTAAAAATGTGTAGAAGGACCCTACTGTGGCTGAGAACTTGAACCCCCAGATTATTTTTCATAAATTGTTTAAAAATAATTTTTTTAAAGATTTATGCATATGGTGCTCTATCTGCATACACACCTGCAGGCCTGAAGAGGTCATCAGATCCCAATAGATGTTTGTGAACTACTATGTGGTTGCTGGGAACTGAGCTCATGACCTCTTGAAGAGCTATTAATGCTTTTAACCACTGAGCTATCCCTCCAGCCCTAAGGGTTTATCTATTTTGATGAGTCTTTCCACCTTTAGGAAAAGATGCCCCACCTAGAATTCCATCACCTGAAAGCTCCTCCTCCTCCTTGCCCTCCATTTACCTGAGGAGGTTAATTCTTCTTTGTCTCCTAAACAAGAAATGGGTTTCCTTGAAGTAGATACCAGGCAAGACAACACTGATGTTCCTCAGGGCCTGCCGATAGTTTCTTCACATCTATAATCAGACTTAAGGCCAAGAAGACTCCTAGAAGGGAGATATAAAGTGTATTCCATATGGAGGTATGCTATACCACTAAAGAGATGAGTAAGTTTGCTAATTTATTCAAGGGGAAGTCTGGTGAATATGTATGTGAATAGATTTCAAGGATGTAGGACAATGGTAGAAGAAACATAAAATGGATCAGGCTGAGTTTATTGATACAGGCTCAGAGAGTAGAGATTCTAGGTTTAATATGGAAGCTCATACAGTTAAAATGGTGCCAAAAGGTTTGTTTGATGGGTTGGCTAAAGCAAACAAAGATAATAGAAATAGAAACAAAAGGAAATACAAATAATGAAACAAAAGTTGGTTCTTTGAGAAAATCAATACTATGGACAAGCTCTTATCCAAACTAACTAAAAGACAGAGAAAGAATATTCAAATTAACAAAATCAGAAACAAAAAGTGGGACATAACAGCAGATACCAAGGAAAGCCAAAGAATAATTATGTCATACTTTAAAAACCTGTACTCCACAAAATTGAAAAATCTAAAAGAAATGGACAACTTTTTTTTGATAAATAACCCTTATCAAAGTTGAATCAAGATAAGATAAACAACTTAAATAGACCTATGACTCCCACGGAAATAGAAGAAGTCATTAAAAATCTGCCAACCAAAAAATCTTAGAGCCAGTAGGTTTTATCACAGAAGTCTTTTAAAGAAGAGTTGATACCAATAATCTTCAAATTATTCCACAGAACAGAAACAGAAGTAACACTGCCAAATTCATTTTATGAAGCCACAATTACCTTGATACACAAAACACAGTTTCAACAAAGAAATAATTATAGGCCAATTTAGTCATTAACATAGATTCAACAATACTCAATAAAAATACTTACAAATTGAATCCAGGAATATATTAAGAACATCATCCACCATGATCAAGTAGACTTTATCCCAGAGATGAGGAGATGGTTCAGTGTATGGAAATCTGTCATTGAATAATAATATAAACAATCTGAAAGGCAGAAAACACATGATAATCTCACTAGATGCTGAAAAAGCCTTTGACAAAATCCAACACCCCATCATAATAAAAGATCGGGGATACAAGGAACATACCTAAACATAATAAAGGCTATATTCAGTAAGCTAACAGCTAATATCTAATTAAATGGAGAGAAACTCAAATTAATTCCACTCAAATCAGAAACAAGGCTGATACTCTCTCCATGACTATTAAATACAATACTTAAAGTTCTAGCTAGAGCAATAATACAACAAAAGGAGAGCAAGGGGACACAAATTGGAAGGAAGAAGTCAAAGTATTGGTATTTGTAGGTCATATGATAATTTACATAAATCTTCCCAAAAATTGTACCAGAGAACTCCTACAGCTGATAAACACTTTTAGGGAAGTGGCTGATTATAATATAAACTCAAAAACAAACAAACAAAAAACATGAGTAGCGTTCCTAAATACAAACAACAATGTGGATGATAAAGAAACCAAGGAAATAGCATCCTACACAATAGCCACAAATAATATAAAATGTCTTAGTGTAACTGTAACCAAGCACATGAATGACCTGTAAAGAGCTTCAAATCTTTGAAGGAAGAAACTGAAGAAGATATCATAAGTTGTAAAAATCTTCCAGGATCATTGATTGGTAGGATTTGCATAGAAAAAATGGCCATCTTATCAAAGGCAATATACAGATTCAACATAATCCTTATGAAAATTCCAAAACAATTCTTAATTTATTTTTTACCTTCCAATCCCAGTTCCCCCTCCCTTCTCTCCTCCTCTTCCCCCACTTACCCCCCTTCCAATCTGCTCCTCAGAGAAGGTAAGGCCTCCCCTAGGAAGTCTATTAAGTCTGTCTTATCATCTTGTTTAGACAGGACCAAGGCATCTCTCTACCCTTTACACCTCTCTGTCTAGGCTGAACAAGGTATCTTCCCTATATAGAATGATGGGCTCTACTAAGTCAGTTTGTGCATTAGTGTTAGATCTTGGATCCACTGCCAGTGTCCTTATATATTGTCCCAGTTGCACCATTGTCACCTATATTAAGGGAGTCTAGTTCGATCTTATGCAGGTTACCCGTTTGTCAGACTGGAGTTAGTGGTCTTTCACCAGCTTGAGTCAGCTGATTCTGTGGGTTTTCCCATCATGGTCTTGAGTTCTTTGTTTTTATTATCTCCCCTCTCCCCACATACACTTTGATTGTACTTCTATAGTTCCTATGCTTATGCATTCAAGTGTATTTCACACTTTTTCTTCTATGAGGTTCAGTGTAAATGGATTTATATTGAGGTCTTTGATCCATTTGGACTTGAGTTTTGTGTATGGTGATAGATATGGATCTATTTGCATTCTTCTATATGTTGACAGCCAGTGATACCAGTGTTCTTTTGCTGCACAGCTAATGCCTAAGAAACACAAACACGAGACTCAGCGCCCACGTGGAGTTTATTGAGAGAAGGGAGAGAAAGAGGGAGTAGCTGGTGGCCAACCGAAAGCAGAAAGAGAGAGAGAGAGAGTAGTGGGGGGCAAGAGAGAAACCAGAGAGATGAACCAGAAAGAGTGGTGCTCTTGGCGCGCTTGCTTTAAAAGGGGGTCTTGTGCATGCGTAACTGAGTCCTCTGGCAGCCAGGTAAAGCTTGAGCCGCCAGGTAAAGCTGATATAGCAATGACACAGCCATGAGCGTCCCGCCCATTGTCGGGGCGGGGGTCAGCTGGCTGCTAGTTCCTAACAACCAGCACCATTTTTTGAGTATGTTTTCTCTTTTTCTTTTTATATTTTAAGCTTCTTTGTCAAAAATTAGGTGTTCATAGGTGTGTGGATTTATGGGGCCTTTGATTTGATTCCATTGTTCCATCTGTCTGTTTTTATGCCAATACTAAGCTGGTTTTGTTACTATAGCTCTATAGTAGACCTTGAAGTCAGGGATGGTGATGTCTCTAGATGATCTTTTATTGTACAGGATTGTTTTGGCTGTCCTGCTTTTTTTTTGTTTTTTGCTTTTGAACTAACACATTTATTTATAGACCCTGAAAGAACAATACTGAACATGATATGGAAACAAACAAACAAACAAAAACAAGGTTAGCTAAAAAAAATTACTGTACAATAAAAGAGCTTCAAGAGGTATGACCATTCCTTATTCAAACTCTACTACAGAACCATAGTAAAAACCAAAACCACATGTATTGGCATAAAAACAGACAAGTTGATCAATGGAACCTAATTAAAGACCCAGACACATGTCCTCACACCTCTGGAAACCTGACTTTTGATTAAAAAAAAAAAAAGCCGGAAATAAACAATGGAAAAAAGAATTCATTTTCAACAAATGATAAATGATGCTGATCTAACTGGATGTTAGCTTATAGAAAAATAAAAATAGATTCCCATCTATCACTCTGCACGATATTCAAGTCCAAGTGGATCAAAGATTTCAATATAAAATCAGATATACTGAACCTGATAGAAGAGAAAGTGAAGGATAGCCTTGAATGCATTGGCACAGGAGACAACTTCTTGTACAGAACACCAACAGCACTGACAATAAGTGGGACCTCATAAAACTGAAAAGCAAAGGACATTGTCAACAGGATAAAATGAAAGCCATAGAATGGAAAAAGATTTTCACCAACTCCACATTTGACAGAGGGCTAATTTACAAAACAAATAAAGAACTTAAGAAACTTGACATCAACAAACCAATAATCTAATAATCCATCTGAATGGATAATTCTCAACAGAGGAATCTCAAATGAATGAGAAACACTTAGCCATCAGGGAAATGGAAATCAAAATGATGTTGATTTCTTACACCTAAAGGAAGCTCCATCTTACCACAAGGACATTTGTTCAACTATGTTCATGGAAGCTTTATTAATAATATCCAGAAACTGGAATCAACCTAGATGTCCCTCAACCAAAGAATGGATAAGGAAAAGGTTGTAGGTTGCACAACATTACCCAGCTTTTAGAGACAATGACATCTGCAGCTGCAGAGCCCTTGGTGGCAACTGAAGCCACAGATACCACCCCAGAACCTGGCATCAGTAGGGCCATGGACCTAGACATGACTCTAGGCAGCAGCAGCCTGAACCCAGATGTCACCATGGTCCAAGGTGGTAGTGTAGGCCATTTGGACCAGCATGGCCCCTACAGCAGCGTGGACCTCAGACATCAACATGGCCCCAGGTGGCAGCCTAGACCCTCTGCACTGGCATGGTTTTCAGTGGTCCTAGGAGCCACAGACAGCAACACAGATTCTGCATGCAGCAGGGCTATGGACACAGACATGGTTCTTGGATACAGTACTGGTCTGGATGATACCATGACCCCATTGATAGCCCTGGCCACCTAAATTGGCTTGGCACTGGCAGCAGCACAGCCCTCAGACACCAACATGGTCATGGGTTGCTGCTTAGATCTCTGGCATCCACATGGGCTTTGGTGGCAACCTGGGCCAGGGATATTAACACAGACCTGGGCCATGGCAGGATTATGGACCAAGGCATGGTCCTTGGCAGAAGCCTAGGCCAGGTTGTCACCATGATTGCAGGTGGCTATTCAGGCCATCCAGATTGGCATGGGCTCTGTGGCAGTGTGGCCCTCGGATACCAACATGGCCCTATGTGGTGGCCAAGATCACAGGCTCTTTCAGGATCCCCAGTGACTACTAGAGCCACAGACATCAACACAGGCACCCTTAGTTACTTTAGGGCCCCAGACCAAGACCTGGACCTTGGTCATAGTCCAAGGTCAGACATCTTGCTAGATTTAGGCAGCTGGCCATTCACATCAGCCCATTCCTTTCCACCTCCACCTCTCCTGATCCACCTCTTTCCTCAGCCCACAGACATTTCTGCCTCTTCCTCTCTTCTATCTCCCTACCCTGGACTCTCTCAACCATAATGATGCCTAACTGCCCAGTGTCAGGGCTCTTGTTTGGGTCATAGGTAGAACCTGGTCAAACACTGCCCACCTCATTCTCTCCTATGCCTGGGACTAGAGACCTTGGGCAGTAATTGGTACAATGGTGCCTGATTGCCCAGCAGGAGGGAAGGGGCACCATCTGTATCCATCACTGACTCAGGTCTGGGTTGGGTGGGCAACTCCAGGGTGATTGTGTCCCATTGCAGACCCAAAAGTCTGTAAGGGGGTACCATCATGAAATGATTCCTAATGATACTCTACTGTACTTCTAGACTGGAGTGCAGCATAATCATCATCATAGAGGCTTTATCCAATAAGTAATGGGAACAGATGCAGAGACCCACAGCCAAACATTAGATAGAGCTTGGGGAATTTCTGGGGAAAAGGGAGAGGAATGATTGTAGGAGTTAGAGGAGTCAAGAACACCAGAAGGTAACGGCCAACAATCAGGACTTGTAGAAGCTCACAGAGACATAGCTGATAATCAGTAGCCTGTATGGGTCTGACTTAGGCCCTCTGCATATGTTATAGTGGTGTAGCTGGTGTTCTTGTGGGACCTAACAGTGGGAGTGGTAGTTTGGCAGCTTTTGGGACCCTTTTCCTCATACTGAGTTACTTTGTCCAGTCATAATATGAGGCGATGTGCCTAGTCTTATTGCAACTCCACGTGCCAAGACTGATTGATATCCCTAGGAGGCCTGCCCTTTTCTTAAGGGAAACAGAGGAAGAGTGGATCTGGGGGAGAAGGGAGGTGTTTGGAAAGAACTTAAAGAAGATAAGGGAGGGGAAATTGTAGTTGGGGTGTAATATTATGAGAGAAGAATAAATAAAAATATTCATTTCTATTATAAAATATGTGTTTCTTTTTATCACTGAATGGTATTCCACCAGTGATTATGCCAGTTTATTTATCCAGTTTTAATATTAAATATGTGTTGATCAAAATGCTGTTGAAGATATACAGCTAATCAAAGGATCCAGGGAATGGCCCAAAATGTAAAATATACTTTACAGAAACTGAGAACACAGGTCAAATAATTAGAAACATTTAACAAATTATGTAGGATATCATGTTTTCACTAAATGCAATCTATGCTTAATATTTTCCTCTTCAGACTTATCTTCAGGTGGCAGGTACTTATATGTTTTCTTGGAAGAACACTAAGCTGGAGACTGAAGTTATAGTGATAGAACATATTATCTACTTTATGACTTTAGACAAGCTGTGTATCTCCAACACCTGCTTTCTCTCCTAAGAAATTGATTACTTGCTACAGGTCAATTGCATGATGCCTTCCAGCTCAAAAGCTCTCACACTTGTAGAACTGCAGCTACATTTCTGATTGAGCTTAAGAGAAAGCTCTTCAGGTAGAAACAGAAAGAGTTGCTTCACTCAACAGACTAATTCCGCACAGTGATCAATAGACTAAGTTTCCTGTGCACACGTTGTTCTCTCTTAATGATGAGGGAAGCGTGGCACAAAGGAATAGGAATAGAAGACATCCATTTGCCTCTGCTCTGCCAGGTTTACTGACACTCAAGAGGTTAGGCATTTAAAAATAAGACACATAATGTTCTAAGAAGGGGCAAACCGAGAGTTGGTTACTTTTAACAAATTGCAGATCCACAGAGATTGTCTGTTAAGATGAACAACCCAGAGGAAAACATGACTTTTTAAATTAATCTCTTGTGTTTTCTTTTTTGGATCATACCAACATCACAGATAAGACATATGATGCCTCTTGTGGTTCATTATAGCTTCCCTCTCATTAATTGTCCTCTGTCCTCAAAACACTTCTCTAGGGCAAAGAAGAGTAGCTAACAGAGAGGGCTGAGTTTCTCAGGGGACCTCATTAAATGTGTTGCAGTTATAAGGTGATTAATTCGTGCAAATGAATTAGCATTGTCAATGAACCCTTCATTATATGCGCACACAGGAGGGAGAGAATCACAAAGTTTAGTCATACCCAGAAGAATACTGTGTGTCAGTTAAAAGTTAATTCTGCGAGACGGAAGAAAAAGGAATCCCTAGATCCATCACTGTAATTTCAGAAATATTAAACACGAGAAGATAGAGTATTAGATCTTTGTAGAATTTGAACAAATTGTTTCTGGAACAGAAGTAAAAGTGCCTTGTCACTTAGGGAGTCTTACCAGTTCCAGAAACTGTTCTAAGCTGCCTTTGTCCACCTGGTGAAACTGTGTCAACATCATGAAGTCGCTTATACATGTTCAGAGGCTGAGTGCTTTTAGCCCACTGTGTAGAGCCCATGAGCCCATGGGAGGGAGGGTGAAGCTAGGCTAAGATCTTGAATCTAGCTGAGTTAATAAATTAATTAATATGGATATTGAAAGTCAGAAGGATGCAGGTGTTTATGTCAAAAGTTTAGGTTAGATTTTGGCTTGTTGAATGACAAGATTCCTAAGTAAAGAAAATTGAGCTTATCTCTTAGCAAGTCACTAATTTCCTTTGTGCTCTTGAGTTAGTAGAACTGGTAGTAAATGACATTGCAGAATTTTTGTGTGGATTGTAATGAATTGTAATATGCTTGCAACTTACTTATTTTTAGGTGATAAAGTGGCTTTAGCAACAACTCTCAGGCAATTGTAAGAGAGTTGCAAATCCATAGGTCAGCAATGGGAATCATTCTCCTAGAAATGGGTAATGCACACTTGGGTGACTACATGCAGGACCGCATCAGATTAGAGATTTATATGAAAATAAATAGGGGCTGGGATGCAGCTCAGTGGCAGAGCATGTGCTTAGCAAGAATGCAGTACTGAGTTCAATTCCAAACGCCAAAATAAAATGACAAATAATAATTTAAAAAACAAAGATAAAAGGTTTACATGCTCCCTCAGAGTATATATTAATACACAATATAAAAGATGCTCAAAGATATAAGTAGTGCCACTTGAAAAAGAACAAAACTTTAAGGCTGATAGTGTAATCTTAGAGAATGCCTGTAGAAGTGAAAAAGGTCATGGATGAATAAAAAGATATAGTTTTAGAAGTACCGGGTGTAAGGATTCAGGCATTAAGCTGGCCTGGCCCTGTCACCTGGCAGAATGCACTCAGGCAGTACTCTGGTCAGCCCAGGATTCCATGAGTACTAGTCTGCAGGCTCTCTCTTTCGGTTGGCTACCAGCTACCCCTCTTCTACTGTCACCCCCCCCAACCAGCTACCCCTCTTCTAATGTCACCCCCCTTCTGTTCTCGCTGCCTCTATGTGTCTTCCCTTCTCCCTCACTCCCCTGTCTAAATAAGCTCCTCATTCAAGCTCCATCGGCCTGGTGTGATATTCCCTCTGCCTCACCGCCTTGGTCACCCTCACCTGCTATGGAACCTGCTATGTTCTCCCACATGGCCCTTTACCTTGGGACCCCACTCACTTGGGACCCTCACTTGGGACCACCTCACCCCCTTCTCCACATTTATTCTTATAACTGTAACTAAAGAACAATACCAGGTATTAATGTAAACAAAAAAAAAAAAAAACTATTCTTTCTTCAAAGGGCTTATCACAGTTTATTTGAGAGCTAAATGTGAATGTCTATAGCCAAGGAACACAGATTTTGGTTACTTCAAACACCATATTCTAATATAGTAAGTTTTTCAACAAATTTTTACAGTAACAGAATTAGGAAGGAAATAAATAAAAACACTTTAAAAATGCACTTGTGATTCTTGGTCTTGAGTTAAGAATCCTAGACTTTGGAGGTAGAGAGCCTATACTCTTACCACAAACCTCACCTCTCTGACCTGCGTGAGCACCACGCTTCCTGTGCCAAGTCTTCTTTCCTGGCAGGGACCCCAGATTCTTACCACAGACTCCACTCATCCCTATAGACTCCCCTCTGGCCCTGATATCCAAGTAAAAACCCTAGACTCACATTACCAACTACACTAATTCCATTGCTACCCTCCCCAGCCACCCTTCTACAGGTAGGGACCTTAGACTCATCACCAACTCCACCAGCTCTACCCAAACTCACAGCCTGTCCTAGGTCCTTTGTTAGAGATAAGAGTCCTAGGCTCCTGTTGTCAACTCCAAAAATCCTTGTGGCCCACATTCCAGTTGGCCATCTCTAGGTAGGGACATTAGACTCACATGGCTAACTGCATTTGACTGTGCTGCATAACAAGTCCTAAGACCCTTCTTCAGACCCCTCAAGTGTATTGATATATTATTTACAATTTATAAAGCTTGCCTGAGGATTCAAAAAGTAAAGCTAGCCACAAGCCACAGAGCCACGCAGTAGTGATACACCTTTAATTCCGGCAGTCATACTAGCAAGCCACAGAGCCAAAGCAGTGGTGGCACACACTTTTAATCCCAGGACTCAGAAGACAGGCAGATGGATCTCTGTTAGTTCCAGGTCACACTTGGCTACATAGTTCTGGCTGTTACAAATAATGTTACCATGAACATAGTTGATGAGATGTCCTTGTTGTATGAATGTGCATTTTTTTGGGGGTATATGCCTAAGAGCGAAATTACTGGATCTTGTGTTAGACTGATTCCCATTTTACTGAAGAACTGCCATACTGATTTCCAAAGTGTCTGTGTACAAGTTTGCACTCCCACCAGCAATGAAGGAGAGTTGCCCTTTCTCCACATCCTCTCCAGCATAAACTATCTTTGGTGTTTTTGATTTTAGCCATTCTGACAGGAGTAAGATGGTATCTAGAGTTGTTTTGATTTGCATTTCCCTGATGGCTAAGGATGTTGAACACTTTCTTAAGTATCTTCCAGCCATTTTGGATTCCTCTTTTGAGAATTCTCTAATAAGTACCTTACCCCACTTTTTAGTTGGATTATTTGGTGTTTTGGTAACTAGCTTCTTGAGTTCTTTGTATATTTTGGAGATCAGCCCTCTGCCAGATGTGGGGTTGGTGAAGATCTTTTCCCAGTCTGTGGGCTGCTGTTTGGTCTTGTTGACTGTGTCCCTGGCCATACAGAATCTTTTCAGTTTCAGGAGGTCCCATTTATTAATTGTTGATCTCAGTGTCTGTGCTACTGATGTTATGTTCAGGAAGCATTCTCCTGTACCAATTTGTTCAAGGGTACCTCCCACTTTCTCTTCTAAGAGGTTCAGTGTGGCTGGATTTATGTTGAGGTCTTTTATCCATTTGGATTTAAGTTTTGTGCATGATGATAGATATGGCTCTATCTGCAGTCATCTACACACCATCATCCAGTTATGCCAGCACCATTTGTTGAAGATACTTTCTTTTTTTCCATTGTATAATTTTAGTTTCTTTGTCAACAATCAGGTGTTAGTAGGTGTGTGGGTTAATATCAGGGTTTTTAATTCAATTCCATTGGTCTACCTGTCTATATTAGGGCAAATACCAAGCTATTTATGAAATAGGATTTAATAAAGAGATAGATTCTCTGAAGAAAAGCAAAAAATGAAATAAAACTCAACTAGAAAAACTCAGGAATTAAAGTGAAAGATCCAGAGAAAAGCTTCACTAATAGACTGGATCAAATGGAAGAGAGAATATCAGAACTTGAAACCAAGGTAGACGATCTGGATTACTCAGTAAAAGAAAATATAAGATTCTACCCTGCTCATAAATAGAACGGATCACAACTTTGAAACACTATAAAAATATCAGTCCTGTGAATTACAGGTATAGAGGAACAAGAAGATTCCCAGGTCACTCTATGGCCCAGAAAATATGTTCAACAATATCATAGAAGAAGACTTTTCTAATGTATGGAAAGAGATGCCTAACACAGTTTAAGAGGCATTGCAGAAAACCAAATAAGATCAGAAAAGAAGCTCTCCATATTATACTACAGTCAAAACAATAAATGTACAGAATAAATATATTGAAGGCTGCAAGAAAGAAAAACAAAATTACATATAAAGGAAGACCTGCCTCATTTTTCACCCCGCCCCCAGTGGACATCACTGAAAACTTCAAGAACTTAGACTAATGCTGTACAAGCTATTAAAGTCCACAGATGCTTTCTCAGAATATTATACCTGGAGAATTACCAATAGTAATTCAGGGATAAAGGAAAACTTTCCATGATGAGAAACATATTTAAAGGGTTGGAGAGATGGCTCAGTAGTTAAGAGCATTATCTGCTCTTCCAGAGGACCCAAGTTCAATTTCCAGCATCCACATGGAAGCTCATACCTGTCAATAGGTATAGTTCTAGGAGACCCAACACTCCCACATAGACATAAATGCAGGCAAAACACCAATGCACATAAAATACAAACCAAACCTTATAAAATAGATTTAAAAATTTATGATCAATATAGAGGATACTGAAAGGAGATCTGAAGACAAAGTCAAGCCTACTCAAGAAGACACAAGGAATCAATAATTACAGAATATTAAAATAAAAGTGGTCCAATAACACACCTCAAAGAAATAGCATGATAAGAATTAATACAAACCATTCATAATTCTTAATATTAACGGTATCAACTTTCCAATAGAAATACAGGCTAACAGATTGTATTAGAAAACAGGATAACATATCAGATTGTTTTTTTTTTTTTTTTGTTTAAGAAACATACCTCATAAGAAACAATAGGTAGTACCTCAATGATAAAAAAGAGTACTTAAAGAAAATTAAACAAAGAAAAAAGCAGGAAGCACTATTCTAATATCTGATAAAATTGACTTCAAGACATAACTAGTCAGAAGAAAAAAAAGAAGGCACTTCATACTTAATAAAGGAAAAATCACAGTCTGTTACAATCTTAAGCATATATGTACCTGTCACAGGAGGGCGCAATCTCTATAGAAGAAGTATTATTAGGTATAAAACAGCAGAATTATCCCTACATAATAAAAGAAAATTATTTTTTTCATTTATTTTGCATGCCAACCACAGTCTCCCCTCCCACCTCTCCTCCTCTCTTTCTGTTCCCTCCCCACACCTCCTGTCTACACCCCCCCCCCCCCCATCCACTCCTCTTCCATTCAGAAAGGGCCATCAGTGTGTGATTTCAATACTCTACTCTTACCGATAGGTCATCTGAAAAAAAGCAAACAGAGAAACTCTAGGGTTAAAAGGCATCATAAATAAAAAAGATCTCAGAGATACCTTCAGAACGTTACATCCAAATAGTAAGGAATAAACATTATTTTCCATGGAACATTCTCCAAATCAGACTACATGTTAGGACACAAAGAAAATCTCAACAAATATAGGCAAATTGAAACTATATTCCATATTCTGTCAGACCACAATGGAATAAAGCTGGATATCAACAGCAATTAGAAACATGGGAAAGGAAGATCCCCCATGGAAGACCTCACCCTCCCTGGGGAGCAGAAAAGGGATGGGAGGGGGATTGGGTAGGGAACAGGGGCCCTGGGGAGGGTGAGGGAACTGGGATTGACATGTAAAACAAGCTTGTTTCAAATTTAAATAAAAATGAAGGCAGTTCTGAGAAGAAAGTTTACAACACCTCCACAAAAAGAAATAATAAAAAGTAAAATGTGGATGGGAAGAGACAATAAAAATTAGGGATAAAATTTATGAAATAGAAATGCAAAAATGACAAAGACTCAATCAAACAAAAAGTTGGCTCTTTAAAAGTTTAAGCTGGGGTGTGGTGGCACATGCCTTTAATCCCAGCACTCAGGAGGCAGAGGTAGGATATGTATGAATTCAGCCTTGTCTTCAGAACAGGTTCCAGGACAGCCAGGGTTACACAGAGAAACCCTGTCTTGAAAAACCCAGGAAAGAAAAAGAAAATTAGCAAGAACAATCCACACCACCAGAAAAGCTAGGAAATAAGGAGAATCCTAAGAGAGACATATATTACATGGTCCCCATGAGAAGGGGGAAAAGACAAGATCTCCTGAGCAAATTGGGAGCATGGGGGGAGAGGAGAGGCAGTTAGGAGAAAGAGAAGGGGAGAAGAGGAGGGGAGAGGTGGGCATGAGGGAGCAGGAAGATTGAGTCAGGGAAAGAATAGAGGAGAGCAAGAAAAGAGATACCATAATAGAAGAAGCCCTTATAGCTTTGAAGAAAAATCTGGCACTAGGGAAATGTCTGGAGATCTACAAAGATGACTCCAGCTAACAATCTAAACAATAGTAGACAGGTTACCTTAAATGTCCTTCCCTGATAATGAGATTGAGGACTACCTTATATGCCATCCTAGAGCCTTCATCTAGTAGCTTATGGAAGCAGAAGCAGACATCCACACCTAAACACTGAGACAAACTCCTGGAATCCAGTTGTAGAGAGGGAGGAATGATGAACAAAGGGGTCAAGACCAGGCTAGAGAAACCCACAGAAACTGCTGACCTAAACAACGGGGAGCTCATGGACCCCAGTCAGATGGCTTGGGAACCAGCATAGGACAGCCCCAGACTCCCTGAATGTGGGTGTTAGTTAGGAGGACTGGGTCATCTATGAAGCCTCTGGTAGTGGATCAGTATTTATCCCTAGTATAGGAATGGACTTTGGGAGCCCATTCCACATAAAGGGATACTCCTTCAGCCTAGACACACGGAGGAGGGCCTAGGCCCTGCCCCAAATGATATGACAGACTTTGAACATCCCCCATGGAAGGCCTCAGCCTCCCTGGGAAGCAGAAAGGGAGTGGGGTTGGTGGGGCAGGGGAGGAGGGGAGGGTGAGGGAACTGGGATTGACATGTAAAACAAGCTTGTTTCAAATTTAAATAAAAAATTATCTAAAAGTGGAAAATAGATCAGTGGTTCTCAACCCATGGACTGTGATCCCTTTGGGGGTTGAATGACCCTTTTATAGGGATTGCTCTAAGACCATCTGCATTATCATATATTTACATTATGATTCATAACAGTGGCAAAATTACAGTTAAGAAGTAGCAATGGAGTGCAAGATCTGCTGCTGCTGAGGAGAGGAGCATCAATTGCAGCACCATGGTAACTCAACCTAAGAACCTTGCGGGCTGATGGGATTTGCCACCTTCTAAATCAAGTGTACAGAAAATCGGTGAAAGGAGGATTTGAATTCATACTTATGGTTGTAGATGAATCTGCACTGGGAAAGTCAACATTAGCTGTCACTGACTTCACAAAACTTTTAGTGCACTATAACTGCAAAGTAATTAAAATTCATCTAGGAGGCACTAACATTTGGATTAATAATCAGTATTTATCCCTTGTATATGGATTTGGGGAGCCCATTTCACATAGAGGGATGCTCCCTCAGTCTAGACACATGGCAGAAGGCCTAGACCCTGCCCCAAATGATGTGACAGACTTTGAAGACTCCCCATGGAAGGCCTCACCCCCACTGGGGAGAAGAAAGGGAATGGGCTTGATTTGGTGGGGGTGATAGGGGAGGATGGGAGGGTGAGGGAACTGGGATTGTAAAATAACCTTGTTTCAAATTTAAATAAAAAGTAAAATAAATAAGTAAAACATTATCAAAACAAAAAACAAAACAAAATGTTTAGCAAGACTGAGAAGAAGCCTTTAGCCGAATTAACAACATCAACAACAAGGACTCCATACTTTGATTTAAGAAACTGCTTTTTCATCAGCTGGAGCTGAAGAATTGGCAAGAACCTCTGAAGAGCAGCTTTTGCTTTGCAGGGACAATCAACACTGGCCAACAGGGGCTCAAGCATCAGCTGTGGTTAAGAAGAGCATTGTTGAGGCAAAATCTTCTGGGAAGTGTTAGGGACAGCACACAAAAGGTGTGGTCCAGAGGGAGTCAGGATGTACCTTGTACTAACCACTGAACTTGGTAATGGGTAAGGATTTCCTAGGTGGGATTGTTTTTAAAGGTATGAAGGGGTTCTGGAGAACAGTTGATGCACTGTACTATGTGAAAAAGTTAGAGTCACTGAAGAGAGCTCAGGGGAGGCTATTGCTGAAGGTGCAACTCAGTTGTAGCAGAGATCCCAGCATTTTGGAGATGTCACACCCAAGGGATGACCACCAAGGACAGCAGCAACTGTAGAGCAGAGCTGGCCTGAGCTTAAGAGACAAGCTGAATGTGCTGCTGAAAGTAGAGGTGGAGAAGTGAGCCCTTTGGGGCCCAGAAGACTGAGTGATTTGAGCTGTGCCCTGTTGGACTTGGGTTTTGTTTTTACTCGATTGTAACTATGTCTTGATTCTTCCCTCTCTGACTAAGAAAAGTTTAACTTATTTTTGATATTAAAGGAGCCCACAGTTGAAAGACATGGCTAAGTGGTTAAAAGCACTTGGTGCTTTTGTAGAGAATTTGGGTTTTTATTCAGCACCCACATGGTGGCTCACAACCATCTGTAACTCTAGTTGCAGGGGTTCCAATATTATTTTTCTGACCTCTGTGAGCACTAAGTATGTAGTGCATATATGTAATATAGCAAAGCACTCAGACATATAAAACAAAGAAGCAAGAGATGGTATAGACTGCTGTGCTATATCTCACAAGGGTCCCGAGCATGCGATTTTTCTCAGTAAGGTCCTGTGGTGCTTGCGTTCTTCTTAGCTAACTTGAATACTTCAGTTTTGGAGTATAGATATGAACACATGTGCACACACATTCTACACATGCTATGCATATAGAGTATGTAAAATACATGTCTCAGCTTTTGAAAAGTTCAGCCTGCCAGGGTGCTATTTATCCCATAAATTTTGAAAAATTTATGGCTATGTTCAGTGTGGTTTCCCAAGTTGTGATCTCCTTCCTCTTCCTTCCTCTCATACTCTATTTGTTCTGTGACACTTTTGCAGTTGCTACATAATAGAGAGCAAGGATGATGGCAGAGCAGGGGATGGAGAGGATTTTGTTTCCGACTAATAACAGGTGTGTGTGTGTGTGTGTGTGTGTGTGTGTGTGTGTGTGTGTCGTTGTGCCAAGCTGGCCCTAAACTACTTGTCATTTTCCTTCCCCAATATTCTGAGATACTTTATATTTATCAAGAATGTAGGGGTAGGGTCACTGGTTTTGATAACAAGGAAAGCAATACATGGTGCTCAGCCTGAGGAGGCTAGATGTTGGATGGGAGGTGCTTCTGTGTGGAGCCTCAGAATTTGTTGGTAAAATATTATGAAAAGGAAAAAAAATTAATTAGAGTGTTAGAGATAAAGCTCATGTTTAGTTAACATTTTTTCTTTATCTTTTTGTTCTCCTTTCCTGTGTGTGTGAGAGAGAGACTGAGAGAGAGAGAGAGAAAGAGAAAGAAAGAGAGAGAGATTCTCTGTGTAGCTCTGGATGTCCTGGAACTCACTCTGTAGATTAAGCTGGCCTTAAACACACAGAGATCCACTTGCCTCTGCCTCCCAAGTGCTAGGTTTAAAGGCCTGCACCACCACTGGCTTTGTTAACATTTCCTAATCAGGAGTGAGAAGTTTACTAAAGGTTGAAGAGAATCTGGGGACTAAATGTCCAGGATACAGCCAGGCATCACAAACTTAGGTTTAGGTATTTTCACAGCTCTGAGTATATTATAGGTGAACACACAGTCTCGTGTGTGTGTGTGTGTGTGTGTGTGTGTGTGTGTGTGTGTGTGTGTGTGTGTCTTTTATTGTGGTTTATAACATGATTTATGAAAATACAGAATAGGGCCCTGAGAGATGGCTCAGGGCTTAAGAATATTTGCTGCTGCAAACTTGGGAGAGCAGGCCCTCCATCTTGCCTGGGTAGCACAATTGCACCAATCCTGTTGGCTGAGATGTGGGTGAACCAGCCCTGAAGTTGTGAGCATGGAAGAGCTGTGTCTATTTCTCATCTGTCATGTGGCAGCATGGATGGAGAGAGGTGCCTGAGGCGGGTGAGAGAGCTGGCCTTGAGGTCGAATGAGTGGGAGAGCTACCCTTTCCTCTCATCAGCTGCAGCACTTGGGAGAGTGGCCCTGATATCATACCTGGGCAGCACAGTAGCTGGACCTGAGGTGTAGGTGTGGGAGAACCAACCCTGAGGACATGAAGGCAGGAGAACTGGCCCTGTCTCTTTCTCATTCTTATAAAGAAAGTTAAAAAAAGAACACTTGCTGCTCTTCCAGAGGATCCGAGTTCAATTTCCAGAACCCACATGGTGGCTCATAACTACCTGTAACTCCAGTTCCAGGAATCGGACACTGTTTTCTAGCTTTAGTGGGCCCTGGTCACATACATACACACATACGTATATACATATATACATACATACACACATACATATATATATATATACACACACACATATATATATGCACATACATATGCACACATATATACACAGATACACACATGCATGTATAGACACACACATACACAATATATACATAAAGGGAAAACACTTATTCACATAAAATGAAAATAAATAAAAAAATCAGAATATATGACTGATATTTCTATCTGGTCTCCCCAGCTTGGTGTTGGCACTCTTCACATGGCAGCTCATATTCCCAAGAGCACAGAAGTAGAATTTCTTCCTTAAGATGGCATGTCACTCTCCCTGTGTTCTATTGGGTGCTTGTATCACAGAGTACAGTTGGTTGAGGGAAGGGACCACCCAGACTATAAATCGAAAATAGGAGCCATTGGGCATCACTACCAGAAGACTATTGCAATAGTTGTTTTAGGTGGACCTAGAGAGCTATGATGAATAAGATGGATATAGAAAGCCAATTGAAACAGAGTGTCGTGTGTATGTTTATGATCTCAGCACATGGGAGACAGAGGCAGGACAATCATGAGTTAGAGGACAGTTTCGGTAACATAACTCTATCTCAAAAATAAACAAACAAAAAATAAAAAGCAAAATTCACTCAAATCTCAAAACTAGCAGGTAGCCATAGTTTATGATCTGGCATTCATATCTTTATAACTTAATCATGTGAGAACATTAATTATGCATATGTAATGATGTGGCAATATGTGAACTGATATTTAAAGGCTATTTTGTGTCTTTTGTTACAAGGGGATTGAACCTGGGCCTTTTGAATATCCTGGCCAAGGCTTTGGTTAAGTCTGAGTGTCAGTCTTTTAAGGCCTAGATCATGTCTTTCTGGGTGTGCCAATTTTTAAAATTGAAAGTGGATAATGGGGTAGGTATTTGTAAGCATTGTAGTTCAGAGAGAAAGGTATCCTGACAGTCCAGAGCCAATAAAACAAAACAAAACAAAAACAAACAAACAAACCCCACAAAGTCACTGTAAGCACAGAAGTTTACAGTTCTGGGGAAAGGTTTCCCCAGTGCTGGTGTAACAATTCTGCTCCTCTAGCAAAGGGTTTTCCCAGCAGAGCTATTAGTGCTCTGCTGGGCTCCTCTATGGAGAAGTGTTACACTGCTCACACCCCCTTCCCCCCACCAGGGTAACAACTCTGCTCCTCTAAGAGAACATTTCCTCAGTGAAAGTGTTGCAGTTCTGCTTTCCTCTGCTCCAATCCAGTGAAAGTTGTTACAGATAGGCTCTGCTCCTGCAAAAGTGTCACACCCCACAACAAATCTCCCTTCTAGGAGGGTGGCTACCTCTAGGGTCAGAAGCAGCAGCAAACTGAATATCATACAGTGTTTATAGGGCTTAATGGAGAGGGGCTGTAGAACTTGTATTGTTGGGTTTTTGTGGCCTGATTCTGGGGCAAGGGCAGAGATTGGTGGGATTTTGTGCTCAGGGATCTCAGAGATTGGTGGTGTTAAAGCTCAAGGATTGGTGTAATTCTTCAGCCTGACTTGGGGCAAGCTCAGGGATTGCTGTGCTTTGAAGCTCTGGTCTTGGGGTCAAGTTGGGGTCAGGGTGTTTTTTCCTAGGCTCTTTTTACCCTACAGTATTAAAAACATAAAAAGAGTAACAAAATACGTTTAACTGGTAAGTACATACTATGGGGTAATATAATTGTTTGTCTTTTCTTTTTCAGCTTTCCCTTTTTCGGTGGAGTTTCTAACTGCTTTCTTTCCTTCCACTTATCTTAATAAGGCAGATGCTTCCATTTCTGCCTTAGGATCTCCCAGTAAGAGCATATGGTGTTCCTGTTCCAGTGTGGCCTGGTTGTTTATTTGCATTTACAGTGTGTGAGTTAAATTTTCATATTGTGAGCTCTCTGATCACTGATTTGCCTGTACATTCTTTACCACCATTGAAAACACTTTTGTCTCTAGGGAGAGCTGTTGAATTCACCAACCCTGTAGCTACTCAGGCCCAGAACAAGAGCTATGAGTTGGCCCACTCCAACATCCGCCCCATCTATGAGCTTCTGGAGCATATGAAGGCACCAGTCATGCAGACTCAAAGCTGCAAGATCTCCACAACACAGGGCAACAGCAAGACATCCAACAGGAGTTCCAGTGAGGGCCCAGCATCGATAGTGTAGCAGAAACTAGAGGCCTTGAACCAGACCAATGACTCTTTGCAATGAACACATGTGATATATAGATGTATAGATACATGTAGATAGGTAGATAGAGGGGTTTCTTTGTGACCCACTGTGTCACACGACAGCTTTCCCTTTTTTCTCTCTTTTCTCCTTTTTCTCTTAAATTTTATTTTATTCTGGGGGTAGGTTGCAAGGGCAGAGGGTTGAAACAATGGAACAGGGAATTAAGTGAAAGGGAATGGCATGAAAGACACAAAGAATAAATAAAAAGAAAAGAAAATGCTTTGTCTTGATCTTCACTCACATCAAAGGCTTTCACTAAAGTTCTGGAGATCCTTGGCTGGCTCTGTTATTTATGATGAAGTAATTTAAAAAGCAGTTGGCAGGAGGTTCATGCCAGAGGCACCAGCATCAAGCAGGTGAGAGGCAGCACTTGGTGGAGAGCTGTCAGCACCAGGGTATGGAATTTGCTGTGGGTTTCATTTTATAGCTCACTAAAAGGCTTACCTTTCTTATTGGGCTAGTGTAAACATGGCTACAGAAATTTCTTTAGTCAGGTGTGTTCATGTATATTAGAAGGAAAGACAGTTTGACTTGATGAAGGGTAAGACAGTGCCTTAGTTGGATGCCTGTTGACATCTGTGAGAAGTAAATCTGCTTCAGGTAAATAATATGGCTTTATCAGCAGCTGCATTTCAACATTAAATTCTTACACCTAGAGAAGCCACAACTCAACAGGAAATAGCCAGATGGAGTCTTTCAATGTCTCTGACCATAATCCCCAGACCCTCCTAATTTCATGTCTATTTTGTGTTTCTTTCTCTGTCAATAGCATAGGTTATCCATTAACTTGGAGAAGAGTTTTGAGGAACTTGATAACATTTTGATATCTTCTATTTGATTTGCTTTGATTTAGTTGCATATGTTATTATCATATGCATCAACAAATAATGTCTGTCCCAAATACTTAGCACTTCGTGTGTGACGAAATGGTTGAGCAGTGCAAGCTCACTACATCCGTTCTTCCATTGTAAAACATTGTCATTTTTTCATTGGACATCTTATTGGCTTACAACAAATTATTATTATTATTTTCTCCTTCAACTAGGCATATTTCTGAAAAGTTCAGAAAATCAAAATCAAATACACTTTTAGTGTATTGTCTCAGTGTTAGGAACCAGGTTCTCCCCTCCCCCAGCCTTCCTTCAGTGACTCAGTGCCAGCAGCTATGTCCTCACCACCTGTTAAATGAGACATGTGTTCCCTTTAAAAAGGCCACACCATCATGACCTGCTCTCTATCTCTGTCTTTCTTGTTTCCAATAAATCTTGTGTGAGATCTGTGGCATGGTGTGATTTCTGTGGCATTCCTTGGCCCCACCAGCCAAGGTACTCTCTTGCTGCTAAGCCCTACCTAACACTAAGGTCATGAGGAATTAAGTCAGGCTGTACTGGGTAATAGCTCCTAGCCATAAAGAAATGCTTCGTTCCATCATGACCATTCCACCTGCAGAAAAAATATGCATGGCTTCTAAAAATAACCTGCTTTGCTCCAGTCAAACCACAAAAAAAAAATGTGCAACTTTTTGATAGCTATGTGTATATGTTTGTATGTACATGTGATTATATGCATGCATGCATACTTGTCCCCCAGCCTCTCTAAGTGCACTCAAAATTCATCTCTTGGAAAGGATGAAGCTCCTCACTGTTCCAATAAAACAGTTTTAGCTGGTTGAGATTGTCTGCCTCTGTGCTTCACTTTTCCTATAATACCACTTCTAAGAAAATTTCTCACATATTCTCAGTCTCTGTTATTAGAAACACATGAAAACTATACAGAAAACTTCAGAGCAAATTAGAAAGCTTGTAAACTTTGGTTGAAGATTTACAGTCTAAAAACCAAGGCATAGAGGTCTCCTTGTTCATGAGAATAAACACCCTCCCATCTGTTTAGCCTTCTACCTGTGAACCCACTGGAAGGACAGTCAAGTGGCAATTCAGAAACCTCAGCCAAAATAGGACAAAGGTTTTATGTCTGGATTCTGAGTTGGTAGAGAACCAGCTGTTGGTGGGGGAATCTCTGTAACAGACTTCCAAGACTATTGATTAGCAAATCATATTTAGGGACAAACCACCTAAATGAAAAAGAAAAGACATTCCTGAAAGAGACATGTACTTGTTTATAGTCTATTAGTCCTTAGCCTAATATTTTATATCATCTTTGGGATAAGTAAGGCACATAATCTCAGTGTATCCATTACCTCTCTGTTGCTGTGATAAAATACCACGACCAAGGTAACTTATAGAAGGAAGAGTTTATTTGGGTCTTATAGTTCAGAGGGTCAGAGTCCTTGATGGCAGAGTGGAGGTACAAGGCAGTAGGCAGTTGAAACAGTAGCTGAAAATTCACATCTTGAATCACACACAGGTTGCAGCCACCAGACTGGAGATGTTGCATGGCTTTTTCGACAGGACAAGACAGTAAAGAGGTCCCTCCATTTTGCATTCTTGCCAAGGCCATTCCAGGTTTAACTAGAATCTGATCTTGATGGAGATCTATTCTAGGACACAAGATCAAGGTGCCCCAGCTGACTTAGCTTCTGTTAAATTGCCTGCTTCAGTAAACCTTCACCTCCAGCTAACTGCTTATCCAAGCTTCTATTAAACTGCTTACTTCTACAGACCCCCTTTGACCCCCATCATGCAGCTGCTGAGCAAGATGCCAAGATGTGGTTTCTGTTTTCAAAAATCCTATGCTCTATACACTCAGTGTTATCCTTAGGACCTGAATCCCTGAGTATAGTCCCTGCTGGCTGGAATAAAGACTTTCAATTGGCTATAAACTGTGTCTGAGCTGTCATCTTTTGTGGGCTCCCCAAAATAATTTGAAGTCTCAACATTTGCCCCCAAGGACAGCCTTCCTACATAGCCACCAACTAGGGATCAAGCATTCAAGTGATTGAGACTATGTGGGGACATTTTGTTCAAATGGCAACACTCAGATAATCTGTTTCACAAGAGGAACAACTTCAAAATCAAGTCAGATTTCTCATCACATTTTGAAGGCTGACTCCCTTGTTGGAGGGAACTATTGTTATTAACACATGGAGGCTTTTCTCCTTCCTCCACCCTGCAGCTGTCTGTAATAGTTTGTGTCCTACTGCTGTGACAAATGCTATGACCAAAAGCAATTCACAGAAAGAAAAGGCTTATTTCAGCTCACAACTTAAAGGTTATACATAGTCCATCATTGAGGGAAGTCATGGAGGAAACTCAAGATAGGAACATGTAGGCAGGAACTGACTCAGAGACCACAGAAAGCTTACTGGCTTTCTACTCATGGCTTATTCAACTCAATTCCTTTTACAACCCCCAACCACTTGTGGAGGGATGGCATCACCCATGGTGAGCTGGACCCTCCCACATCAAGAAATACCCCAAAGATTTGCTGACATGCCAGTCTGACAGAGGCATTTTCTCAGTAGAAGCTACTTCTTCTTAAATGACCCAACTTGCATCAAGTTGACAAAAAACTAACCAGCACAGTAATTTAGCCACATTTATTGAAGGACCATCCACAACACTACCTATTCCCTAGGATTGAGAAAATACCAAAAATTGAAGGAGCAAATCCTGCAATATCATATGTATGACATATCTTGTGAGTCTCTGTCTCTTAGTCCAATATTTATGATTAAATTCTTCCCATTGGAAAGTGTAGTTTTCCTTTGTGAGAGCTGAATCAAGATGACCTACCCAGATGGCTGTTATTGTTACCAAATTTAAAAGTAGAAGAGGAGGAAGAACTTCACACTTATTTTCTTAATATACTAAACAATACCAGTTTCCTGATTTCAAACAGGCTAATCCCATTGTTCAATAAGCATTACTTAAAAGAACTTAAACTTTATTCCCAGCTTGCTTAGAACTCAGCAGTGTGCAGAGAAAACGCAATGCAATGCTGTACTCTGTCTTTTCATTACATTTGCTTTCTGCTATATGATACCAGTTTTGATATTTGACACACTTGGGACTTATTTCATTGACTTGCTACTTAGTATGCCAGAATATCTTAGAGATGCAGGATCAACAATGAGAGCAGCTGGAGCAGCAGGAAGGAACTGTCCACTAGGTGGTAGAGCATCTCTGCTGCTACAAATATACAAAGGGACATTTTTGTTGACTGCAGGCTTATGTGCAGACAGTTGAAGAACCTGCAGTGCTGTGGAGGACAGAGGCAGGGAGCTGGCCACAGAAGCCTCTTTCCTGGCTGAAGTTCACAGTCCCCAGGGAGAGCTATGAGGACACTGACTGGATCATTTGTCCTGTGCTTGTGGCTGCAGCTCAACTGTGAGTGAGAGCTTTTGGGAAATGAGGCATTTTTGGCAATGCTCATTATCAGTGTGAGGAGCAGACTGGTTCCTCCAGATTGCCTGAAATCACTGTGGGAGGAAAAACAAAGTCTGGGGAATGGTGACCTGATGGTCAGTCTTTTTGCTGTTTCCTTTGCACAGGTGTGAACAGAGGAGAGCAGCTGGAGCAGTAGACTTCTCTCCTGAGTGTTCAGGAGGGAGGAGCTGCCTTTATCAACTGCTTCTACACAGACACTACTACTTCTTTCTTCTCTTGGTACAAACAAGAGCCTGGGGAAGGTCTCCAGTTGCTTATGAATGTCCTTTCAAATGTGGATAGAAAAGACGAGCAAGGACTCATTGTCCTGCTGAATAAGAAGGACAAACATTTCTCCCTGAACATCACAGCTGTCCATCCTGGGGACTCAGCCACATACTTCTGTGAAGCAAGTGCATAATGCTCCTCAGGCACCCACTGCCTGACATAAAACTGACTTCAGGGCTGGAGAAAAACTTTAAACATTTTTTGAAATAGAAAAATTTTCCATCTTGTAGTTTTAGCATACAAACAAAACCCGACAGTTAGCTTCAAGTTGACCTGAGAACATGTTGAAGAAAATTTCACTGAACATGATTTATTTTTAAAATTTAAAAGTTCTGTTTCTTGTATATGAGTTTTTGCCTGCATAGATTTGTGTGCCTAGTGCTGGCTAAGGCCAGAGATGGCATAGGATATTCTGGAGCTGGAGTTAACAAATGATTATGAGACACCAAGGAGGCTCTAGGAATCAAATTTGGGTCCTCTGGAAGAGCAGCAAATTCTATTAAACCTTAGCCATCTTTTATTTTTCAATATTTTGAAGGCCACATGGCTAAAACACAATGAATGAGAAGCAGCTGTGTATTACATGGATAAGGACAGGTGTATAATGCCCAGGATAGCCAAATTTGAGGCTATCTTGGTTTTTCTTACTATATAATATCTTCATTTCAATTTATTTGTTTGTTTGTGTTTTTGATATATGGTCTCACTAGCCTGCAACTTGCTATATAGACCAGACCAGCCTCAAACTCAAAAAGATCTACCTGCCTCTGCCTCCCTAGTATGGGAATTAAAGATATGTACCATCTTGTCAGGCACTTACCATATACTCTTTAAAAAGTTTTCTTGTTTTTAACAATTGCTTACATGTATACAATGCATCTTAATTATATCCACTCCATGTGCCCCTTTTTGCTCCCCCAATGCCTAATACATCTTCCTCCTACCTTTGTGTCTCCTCCTTTTGATTACTGTCTGAGTCCAGTTAATGCTGGAGCAGTAACTGATCTTGCCTTAATCTCGTTCAAGTGCCCATAAATTCAGTGATTTCACAAGTGCAGTGGGCATATTATGTCCAGAAGCCATCATTTTACAGCATTTCACCATATTCCTGGCCCTTACACTCCTGCTCTATTTCTCAGATGGTCCCTGAGCCTTGGGCAGCAGTTGATATAGATGTCCCAACATAGATGTCCCATATAGGGATAAAAACCCTTGCTCCACACCCTCAACAGCATGAGATGCCTCTTCTGTTTATGATCTTAGCTGTTCTGACAGGTGTAAGACAGAATTTCAAAGTCATTTTGATTTGCATTTCTCTGATAGCTAAGAAAGCTGAACATTTCTTTAATGTTACTCAGATATTTGAGGTTCCTCTGTTGAGAATTCTCTACTTAAATATGTGTTCCAGGTTTTTGTTTGCTTGTTTGTTTGAGACAGGGTTTTTCTGTGTGTAGCTCTGGCTGTGGCTACCACCACAAGTTTAAATCTGCTCTCTGGACCAGGTTGGTCTTGAACTCAGAGATACACTTGCCTCTGCCTCTTGAGTGCTAGGATTGAAGGCTGCACCACCCCCACCTGGCCTCTGTATTCCCTTTTGAAAAATTGGATTATTAGGTGTGTTGATATTTGTCCTATTGGCAGTATCCTTTGCATTACAGAAGCTTTCTGGCTTCATGAGGTATCATTTATTAATTGTTGATTTCAGTACCAGTGCTATTGGTGTTCTGTTCAGAAAGTTGTCTCCCGTGCCACTGGTTCAAGGCTATGTTTTCTTCTGTCAGGTCCAGTGTATCTAGTTTTATGTTGATATCTTTGATCCACTTGGACTTGAATTTTAGACAGAATGCTAGATATGGATTGATTTGCACTCTTCTACATTCAGTTAGAACATCACAATTTGTTGAAGATGCTTTCTTTTTTCTATTGTATATTCTTACTTCTTCATAAAAAAAATCAGGTGTCCATAGATGTGCGGATTATTGTCTGGAACTTGGATTTGATTCAATTGATCAACCTTTCTGTTTTTGTGCCAATATCATGCTGTTTTTTATTGCTGTTTTTCTATAGTAGAGCTTGAACTCATGAATGGTAATACTTCCAGAAGTTCTTTTATTGTACAGGACTGTTTTAACTGTCCTTGATTTCTTTCTTTTTTTTTTTTTCCAGGTGATGTTGAATATTGTTCTTTCAAGGTCTGTAAAGAATTGGGTTGGGTTTTTGATGGTAATTGCAGTGACCTTGTAGATTGCTTTTGGTAGGAGAGTCATTTTTACTATGTCAATCCTTCCAATCCATGAGCATGGGAGACCTTTCCATCATCTGATATCTTCCTCAGTTTCTTTCTTCAAAGACTTGAAGTTCTTGTCATACAGGTCTTTCACTTGTTTGTTTAGAGTTACCACAAGATATTTTATATTATTTGTAGCTATTGTATTGGATGTTGTTTCTCTGGTTTCTTTGTTGGCCTATATGCCCTTGGTACATAGGAGGGCACTGTTTGTTTTTTGTTTGTTTGTTTGTTTTGCTTTTGTTTTTTGTTTTGAGTTAATCTAGTATCCAGTTACTTTGCTAAAGGTGTTTATCAGCTGAAGGAGTTTCCTGGTAGAATTTTATCATCATGTCTGCCTTCTTCAGAGTCTGATTATCTGTATGTGGGCATTTCTCCTGTTCCCAGGATCACACAACTCTCAGTCATGCTCTTCTCTGATCTTGTTTGTTTTATTAAGATGCCTGTATTTTATTCTTCTTCATTAGAGTGTACACCAGTGTCTCCTCCCTTTTATGTGTTCTTACTATTCATTTTCAGTAAAACTTTAGTCAATGCTTATGGATTTATTTTGAACTAAATTATAGAAATCTAAAAATAGCACATGATAATAAGTATCAGCTTAATTAGAGGTTTAATCTCCATGATGCATCACTTTTAATTGGTTCACTTACTTCTCTCCCCGTTTCATCGAGATTGTCATATCTTCTGACCATCTTGAATTTTCTGAAGTCACCTTTGTTGATGGTGATAGTCCGCTAGGGGGCACTGCAGGCTTCTCAGAAATGACTTTCTGAAGTGCCTAAAGTGGTTGGACAGTCAAAGAAACGAGAGAGCATGTGAGGCTGTCAGCCACAGATAGCAAAGTTAATTCCTGGTTGGTAGCTTTGCTTTTCTGAGGAGTCCAGAAATCCACTGTGAGGATAATTTCTTGAGGAGCTATAAGGAAATAGAATTTTACTGGTCAAGGTGATGTCTGAAACTCAATAGAAGACACCTTACTTTGTGACTTAAAGTTTTAAAATTTTATGATGAAAATCCCTGGAGTTCACTGATCTGGGTTCATTCCAATATCTGTTATAGCCAAACTTTCCATTATCGTCTCTCAGACTATCAGGAACAAGAGAGGAGGAAAAGTAACAAGTCACAAAAACAGAAGAAGACAACAGAGAGAACACCACTGAACTTGACCTGCAGTGTGGGTCTGCAGGGTGCAGGGAAGGGACTGGAGAAGGAGGACAGAGGTGGAAAATGATCCGGGTGAGTGTTGTATGCAGAACCTGTTGTTTTAACAGGTGGAAATTTCTTTGGAAACATTTCTTTGCAAATGTTGACCTGCTAATTTCATGAAAGTGTATGTACTCCTCAGCCACATTATATTCCTTCAAAGAGTTTACTTTTACAAGAGTTTTCATACAACTGCTTTCTCAAATTCTGTCAAACTATGGAATTAAAAAAAAAAAAAAAGACTTACTGTCTTTATCCCTCTATGTTCTGTGATGTATCTAGACCTCAGCTCTTCCCTTCTTAAAATTTCTCTCAAACTTTCCTACTCCAACTGTGACAACAAACAAACAAAAACTAAAAAACACCCAACAGACACTCCTTCAGTTTCACACTGTAGGTGGCATGGCCCCCTGTTCCTGCAGGGTTTTCATCACAGCTCTGCAGCAGTTACTGTGAGGCCACACTGGGCTGCTGTGGGTGTGGTTTTCCATCAAGATAAAAGAGCTCAGATTTTATTGGTGTCTGGTGAATAAGGGAGAGCCTGCTCCCTGCAAGCTAGACAGTGTCTGGAGCTGGGTGAAGAAGCCTCAGTAGTTTGACGGGATCCTTGGAGAGGAGCCTGGGAGCTGTGCTGGGGCTGCTGTGGGTGTGGATTTGCTGTGAGTTGTGGCTCTCCCAGATAGGCGAGGAGTGATCCAGAGCTGACAGTAGGAATGGGTAGAACTAAGGGACCCAAAGCTCCTCATGGCTGTCTCCTGGGATATAGGACAGGGTGGAAACTGCGAGATGATGCTCCATCATGTGGTTTGTTTTCGTTTCTCCAAGCAATTGTGAAAGGGATGCAGGTGGAGCAGAATTCCCCTGTCCTGAGTCTCCACCAGGGAACAGGCTCTGCTCTAAGATGTAATTTTTCTACCAGCACAAGAAGAACCAGCACTGGTTCCGACAGAATTCTGTGGGCAGCCTCATCAGTCTGTTCTTCATGACTCCAGGAACAAAGGAGAATGGGAGGTTAAAGTCAACATTTGACTCTAAGGAGCGCTACAGGACCCTGCACATCTGGGATGCCCAGCTGGAGGACTCAGGCACCTACCTCTGTTCTTCAGAGGCATAGTACTCCCAGCAAGCATGCAGCCTGGCCCCAAACTGCAGCTAGGTGTGCAGCTACAGCCTTGTCAAGGAGACTCCTCAGGAGGCTTTGCACAGCTGTGGGGTTTCCAGTTTATGCTTTATCTGTCTCCTCCACTAACACTAGACTGTTCAGGATTGCTGTGTCCTTATAGATCCCCAGATAGACCCATTGGCACACTGCTCCTAAATTATTGTTCTACAAATGCTCTAAAGAGACTTTCTGTTGAGCGAATAGAAAAGAGATGACCCAATGTGTCAGTCAAGTTTAGATTCTGATTTTTTTTTTTCAGAAGGAATGAGATCTGTCCTATTTCAGGCCATGCCCATCTATACGGTCTCTGGGTGCTCTGTAGAACCCCAGAATTAGTGATGGTTTATTTTGTTAATGACTTATTGCAAAATGAGAGCATATTAATGGACCTATTATAGGCTGCTATATAACATCTAGGACAGTTGTTACCAATCTTGTACAGTTTAGAAATTCTCGTTCTGAAAATTGAAAACTTGAGGCCTCATTGCAGTGCAAATGTCCACAGGTTTAGAAGTAGATGTGAAGTGTCAAAGGTAGTGTTTTCTGATTATTCTTTCACATAACACATTTTGATCATACTCAGTTCTTCACCAGTTCTCAGCAGATCCCCTTCTCCTCTTACTCATCCAGCTGCTCACAAAACAAAACAGAACCTTCAAGTACAGTTTGTACTGTCCAAAACTCTTGGGTGTGTGGTCTTCACTGGAGTGTGGTTGACCTACTGGGACCATACCCTTAAAGAAAGTAGATTTTTCCCTCTTCTAGTAGCTATCAATTGCCAACATGTCCTTAGTTAGGGATGGGAATTTTCCTATCCTTCTCACGCTGGGATTTTGTGGAGGTTGAGCTTGTGTAGGTCTTGAACATGCTATTCCAAATTCTCTGGGATCATATAAATTAATTATCCTTATAATTTAAGATTTAATGATAAAATGCATGAGTAGTAATTCTGAATTACATTTAAATTATATTGGTTTGAATGAAAATTGCCCCCATAGATTCATACATTTGCATGCTTTGTTCCTAGTTGATGAACTGTTTGGAAATCATTAGGGAAGTATGGCCTTGTTGGAGGAACTGTCAGAGGAGCTGGGTCACTATAAGTGGGCATTGAGGTTAAAAAATGCATACCAGGCTCAGTGTCTCTTTCTTTGCCTTCTGCCTACTTACTGATCAGGATGGAAAAATCTCACACCTATTTCTTCAGCATCATGCAGGCCTGCTACCATGCTCTAGGCCTTGATGATAATGGACTAATCCTTTGAAATTTTAAGCGATCGCCTACTTAAATTTCTTCTATAAGCTGTCTTGGTCACAGTGTCTCTTTACAGCAATAATCAGTAACTAAGGTACAGATCATGAAGCCATTTTCACTTTATCTGGTCTCCACTTACACAACTTACAAAAATGTTTCAAAAACTATTAGATCAGTAGTATATAAGCTTATGTTAAAAATGTTTAAAAAACTATTAGATGAGTAGTATATAAGCTTATGTTTACAGTAGAGAAGGTTCGCACAAAACTCATATGTATGACTAGTTAAATGATTTCAGAAAAGTTGTTCCACTATAATCATCAAACCTGGATTTTATGATTCCCGAGTTTTCAACTAATTCATTATATGTGTCTGCTGCTATTTTCACAGTACATAAATAGCCTTAAGAGCTCAGATGTCAGCTTTGTCATTTCCCAAATTCAGAAGTTGTCAAATATCTTTTTGCAGTTTACATTTCTGAGGAGCACCTGACATCATCTAAATAGACAACTTGAAAAGGAAGTTACTAAAAGAATAAGATTTTAAACACTAGTGAGTGAAACTGAACAGGGTGAGGCCAGAAAAGTCGCAGGTTATCATCCAACATTGTACCAAAACCGAAGATACACTAACAGAACAATGGCACTATTTTTATTACAATTTTTATTGTTTTTTGAATTTTTCATGCAATATATTTTGGTTATATTCTTTTTCTCCCTCAAGAACCCCCAGATCCTCCCATCCTCCTACTTGCCAAACTTAATGTTCTCCTAAATAATTCTCAAAAACCAAGAAACCAAGAAGATAAAAACAACATATCTTCCAAATTAAAACCTTCTAAAGCATAACAACAACAACAAAAACATATATACAAAAATGTTTGTGTTGGTCAACTACTCCTGAACTTGAGGACTGTCCTAGAATGTGGTTAATATTTATATTGTTACTCCACCTGAGAAAATCAATTTTCCCTCTCCTATCAGGTATCAAAATGTTCCTGGGTTTGGGATAGGGCTGTGTCCACTCCCCCTTGTGGAATTTTGTGAAACTTGAGTTTGTTCATGTCTTGTGCATGATTTTACAGTCTCTGGGAGTGTATGTGTGCATAGGCAATGTCTTCAGAGAATGTTGTTAGAGACAAGTAGGTGTACTGAACTGAACTTGCACTGGTCATGGTAGTGGTGGCTTGTAATCTTGTAATCTCAGCAATTGGGAAGCTGAAGTAGATGAATCGTAAGTTAAATGCCAGCCTAAATTTCATAACAAGTATAGTCTTAATTCAACAAGATGGAGTGTGTCAGCTCCTCTAAAAGCAAGTGAAAGCCAAGAGGTGATGCAAAAATGGTTCTGTTGTACCAGTTTGATGTTATCTGAAAGTCTTCTAACCTTAGACCAGTCTTTCATAGGGCTTGTGCTGTGCATGTGTCAGTTGTGTCTAGGCACCCCATGGTTGTTCTCTGCTGTGTAAATAGTTGTGTTGTTTTCTTTTATGGTCTCCCACTACTGCAAAAAGAACCTTCTTCAATGAGGTGCAATTATCTGTGGGCATAAGGACACACATTTAGAATGCAGTTAGGGATTATGTTGGCTTAAGAAATTGGCAGTGGGAGGTTCTCTTTAGAGTTCATGATCCCTCCAGCCATGAATGGTTGCAGAAGCTGACAATAATAGGCATGAATTCGCTCACATTGGGTGGGCTGTACGACCAACTCAGTGATTGTTGGGTATCTCCAAAATATGAATGTCACTACTGAGGATTTGGGTGCTGGTCATTGTTGTGGTTTATAGGTATCACAACTGGATCGGACAATTGACAGCCTTTTTCCCTTGGCAGATGTCAGAATATCTTTGGGTACTGTGAGAGCTAGTCTATAGGAAATAGATCCCTATGTCAGTTGTAGCCCATTCTTCCAACTCCTATATCCCAAGTGTTTAGTATCTTTAGGAATTGGAACTCATCTTCATATTCTGTGAGTCAACTAAAGACAATCTCAATAATCTATGTTGTTTTGGGAGTTCTGTCTTGGAATGTCCTGACCAACCACTTGAAAAGTGGTTTCTCATAGCTGGAGTTTTGCTAAATGGTCTATGGTTCTTGGGGGAAGCATTATCACCCCAAGTGGTATAACATCCTTTTAATTATTTATATATGCACATACAGTTATTTATATATTTTATTTAACTTAGGGTAAGAAGAAAAATGATATGATTGTCTGTTGCCTTTTCAATTGCCCTTAATATGATTTATTTCTCCTCTCTATTTCTCTCTGTGTTTGGTTCAGTCTCTACTCTCCAGTTAAAGCCCCTTCACTTTTTCCATTTCCACATCATAGCACCTGTATCCTGGCATTGCTATCTCGAGAGCTCCTTTCCCCCATTTCCTCTTGGTCCCTTTTTACATTTTTGGTTTCTTTAGCTTACTGTAGAGGTTATACAATCTAAAGATTTAGGGCTAGGAACCACAAATAAGAAAGAAGATGTATAATTTGCTTTTCTGGGCCTGTCGTACAATTGAATATTTTCAAATTCTGCAAATTTCATTTTTCTTTACAATTGAAAATATTCCACTGTGTATTGGAACCGTATTTTCATTATCCACCAGTGAAGGTTATTTAGGTTGTTTCTAGTTCTACTTATTGTGAATAGAGCAGCAGTACACATGGTTGAGCAAGTGTCTGAGGAATAGCATATAGTTGGAAACTGTTATGTGTTCTACGCAGTCCCCTGGACCAGTTTCTTTTGACCCACTGTGTCTCTGCAGCCACTTATGAGATAACCACTCAGAGACTATATATATATATATATATATGTATATATATATATATATATATGTGTGTGTGTGTGTGTGTGTGTGTGTGTGTGTGTGTGTGTTGGGGGGGGGGTCTGGCCAGCAGCTTATTATTACTGACTCTCTCTCTCTCTCTCTCTCTCTCTCCCACTCTCTGTGGCTTACCAATAATGCTCTAACATTTTGCCTCCTTGATGGCTGTATGGCATGGCATATTTGACTCCTCATTCCTTCCCTCTGTGTCTTTATTCAGATTTCCCACCTGTATTTACTCTGCTTAGCCATTGGCTGAAACAGCTTTATTCATCAAGTGATAAAAGCAACATGTATTCACAACATACAGAAGGATGTCCTACATCAGTAGGATATTGAGTCCTTTGGGCATATGTCAAGGACTGATATAAATAGTTCATATTGTAGATTTAATTTTAGTTTATTGAGGATTTTCCACACTGGTTCCAAGAGTGGCTTCAACAGCTTGAATTCTGACTAACAGTAAATGAAGATTCCCTTCACACATCCTGCCTAATATTTGTTCTGCTGCTGATTTTGTATAATCTGACTGGGATAAGATTAAATCTCACAGTAGTTATAACTTCTATTTTTCCTAATTTCAAAGGGTAATGTCCACTTTTGAGGTATTTCTCAGTCCTTTTTATTTCTTCTTTTTGAGGTAGTCTGTTAAGATTCATTGTTTCTTTGTTCTTTTGTGCTTGAATTCTCTGTATATGAGGGCTATTAATCCATTATCAGATGTATTGCTGTCAGAGATTCTCTCTGATTCTGTGGCCTTCATTTTCTTTTTCTTTTTTTTCAGTTTTCTTTTTTTAAATTTTTTAAAATTTATTTTATATAAAAAGTCCATTTAAATGAAAACAAACATTTATAGACAATATTTGGGAATTTTGGCATTGTTCTTTCCAAACTACTTCCTGCTGGTAAGGGGCTCTGTCATGGGGGATTCGAAGAAGATTCAGAAATCCTGGCTGTAGTCTGTAAGGCTGCTTTGTCCAGCTGTTTGGAATGTAGGATCACCTCGTACTCTGTTTCAGGCAGTCTGGCTTGATCAAACCACATTAGTCTGGAAGGAATCCACATCTTTTCATTTTCTGTGGAAACAAAAGTAGAAATCCTTTTCCCCAGTAACTTGTCCTTCAACTTAAATTTTGGAGTCAAAGCTTTTTTTTTTTAAATTTAATTTATTATTTACATGTCGATCCCAGTTCCCTCTCCCTCCCTCCCTCCCTCCTTCCCTCCCTTTTATCCTCTCTGCCCTCTCACATGCACTCTAACCACCCTCCCCTCCCATCCCCCACCCCAATTCCATATGTAGGGGAATGCCATCCAGTTGGGGTCATATAGATCTGACAGGTCATGTGAAGTAGGGACTAGGGCTTCTCTCCTGTCTCTAGATTAAGGCAGTTACCCCTCCATGGGGGATGTGTTTGCAAAGTCCTTTTGTGCACTAGGGATACATCCTGGTTCCACTGTCCGAGGTCCCTTAGACTGCCCAGGCCTTCTAGTTGAGACCCATGTTCAGGGGGCCTGAGTCAGTCCCATGCTGGCTTCCCAGCTATCAGTCTAGTGGCAGTTAGCTCCTCCTTGTTCAGGTAAGCTGTCTGTATGTGTTTCTGCTGCCTCGTCTTGTCCTCTCCATCTGCATCTAGGTTCTAGTTCGACTCAGTGTTTATGTATGTGTGTTTGATCCTGTTTCCAGCAGGCATTCGTTGAGGGCTCCATGGAGAAGTTAGTTGTTGATCTCACTCTCCGGGAAGGGCATTTATGATAGCCTTTCCATGGAAGCTCAAATTGTTAGTTGGGAGCAGTCTTGTAGTTCTCTAGACCTTTCTTTATGTTCAATTTTATCTTCAAAACAATATTGGCTCCCTCTTTTATGTTTTCTCTCTCTCTCTCTCTCTCTCTCTCTCTCTCTCTCTCTCTCTCTCTCTCTCTCTCTTTCCTGTCTTCTGATCCTAACCAGGTTCAATCTTCCTGGTCGCACATGTTTTCCTTTCCTCCCCCTCGTTTTCTCCTACTTCTCTCTCCATTCGCTGCCCCCCCCACTTCCCCTGAGCTCTGGGGGGACTTGTCTCTTCCCAGTTCTGTGAGGGACTTTATATGAATCTCTTAGAATACACCTTGTATCCTAGTTCCTCTGGTGGTGTGAATTATAGGCTGGTGATCCTTTGCTGTAGGTCTAAAATCCATATATGAGTGAGTACATACTGTGTTCCTCTTTTTGTGATTGGGTTACCTCATTCAGGATGGTTTCTTCAAGTGCCATCCACTTGCCTGCGAATTTCAAGATACCATTATTTTTTTCTGCAGAGTAGTATTCCATTGCGTAGATGTGCCACATCTTCATTAACCATTCTTCAATTGAGGGGCATCTAGGTTGCTTCCAGGTTCTTGCTATTACAAATAGTGCTGCTATGAACATAGTTGAACAGATGTCTTTGTTGCATGGATGTGAATCCTTTGGGTATTTGCCTAAGAGGGGGATTGCTGGGTCCTGTGGTAAACTAATTCCTATTTTCCCGAGGAACCGCCATACTGATCTCCAAAATGGCTGTATGAGTTTGCACTCCCACCAGCAGTGGAGGAGTGTTCCACTTTCTCCACATCCTCTCCAACATGAGTCATCATTGGTGTTTCTAATTTTAGCCATTCTGGCAGGAGTAAGATGGTATCTCAAAGTTGTTTTGATTTGCATTTTCCTGATAGCTAAGGATGTTGAGCACTTTCTTAAGTGTCTTTCAGCCTTTTTGATTTCCTCTATTGAGAATTCTTTCTTTAGTTCTGTACCCCATTTTTTAATAGGGTTATTTGGTGTTTTGTTGACTAGTTTCTTGAGTTCTTTGTATATTTTGGAGATCAGCCCTTTGTTGGATATAGGATTAGTGAAAATCTTTTCCCAGTCTGTGGGTTGCCATTTGGTCTTGTCCACTGTGTCCTTTGCCTTTCAGAAGCTTCTAAGTTTGAAGAGGTCCCATTTATTAATTGTTTCTCTCAGTGTCTGTGCCCCTGGAGTTATGTTCATGAAGCGGTCTCCTATACCAATTTGTTCAACTACTTTCTCTTCTAAGAGGTTCAATGTGACTGGATTGATGTTGAGGTTGTGGCCTTCATTTTCATGAGGTATTTTTAGCTGTACAGAAGCTTTTTGAGGTTCCATTTGCCAATTGTTAGTCTCAGTTTGCGGCAAGTGGAGCTTTATTCATAAATTCCTTTTTAATACCTATATCCTGTATTGTACTGACCATACTTTTTAATAGCAGTGTTATGTTTCATATTGAGGTCTTTGACACTTCTAGAGTTAGTTTTTATGCAGTGTGATAAACCTGTTTCTGTACTATTTGCTGAGGGTGCTGTCTTTCCTCCACTGTGTACTTTTGTCATCTTCCTCAACTATCAGATGGCTGTAGTTGTGTCTAATCCCATCTGTCCACTGATCTACCTGTCATGCTGGTTTTTTTTTTTTTATTACTATAGACCTGTAATATGAGTTTAAATCAGCTACGATAATTTCTGCAGCATTCGTGCTTTCCCCTCTGGATTGTTTTGGCTATCTTGAGTCTTTTTTTATTTTATTTTTTATTATTTTGGTTTTATATCAATTTTAAGATTTTTCCCCTATTTCTCTGAAGACTATTGTGGGGATATTGATTGGGATAACATTGAATCTGTAGTTTGGCAGAATGACCATTTTCACAGTATTATTTGTAGCAATTAATTATTATAGGCGGTCTTTCAATCTCCTTATTTAGAGATACAAAGTTTTCATGATAAATCTTTTACCTCCTTTGTTAGATTATTCCATGATGTTTTATTATTATTGCTTTTACAAGATTGTAGGGAGTGACTATGGCAATGATCTTTTTCTCAGTACTATTGTTGTTGGTGAATTGTATAGTTTCTCAAGTTGACTTTGTATCCTGATGCTACTCTGAAATTATTGATCATTTCCAGATTTTTTTTCCACAGAGCTTGTGGGATCTCTTATACATAGTATCATAATTTCAGCAAATAGGAATAATTTGACTTCTTTTCCTATATGTATCCATTGAATTTTCCTCTCTTATACTGCCTGCTGTTTCAAGCACTATGTTGAAAATGAGTGGGGACATAGGCAGGTCTATCTTACTCCTGATTTTGATACATTGCTTTGAGTTTTCTACATTTAGGATGAAGTTGGTTAAGATGATATGTAGCTTTATTTTGTTAAGACATGTTTCTTCAGTCCCACTTTCTCAAGAATTTATCATGAAAGTTTTCTAGATTTTGTCAAAGAATCTTTCTACATCTATTGGTATGATCATGCGATTTTTAAAAAAACTTTTATATGACTTATTATATGTAGTGAGATAGTCCTTCTGTGGCACTGATCATGCCCATTGGGGGGTGGAGCCATGGGCGGAAGTGACCTGTGGAAGGAGGTCAGAGAGAGAGCCAGGAAAAGCTCTCTTGTTGGCAGGACTCGGACAGGAGAGCAACGGGTGGAATTTCCTGGTGTTCATCTGTCTAGGTTGTAAGTTATTTTTCCCTGAATAAACATCTATTTGGCCTATTAGTCTATCCTGATCCTTATTTAACTGTGATATCTGGTGTCAGAAGCGGGATTAGGATTTTTAGGGGACCTGGGTTTCACCCAGGCAGCAGATGCCGCTCCCCTCCCCCACCTTCCCCAATGGGCAGGGTCCCTTGCCTAACCAGGTGGACTTATCACAGCTTTGGGACATTTGCCTCTTCCTTATGGCAAAGGAGATCTTTGCCGCCAAAGTGGACCTGAGAAGGCACTCACCACTTCTCATTTTTTGCCCATTTTCGCACTGCACTTTGCATTCGCGCAGAGCTGCTCGGCACCTGCCCTGCTTGCACGTTTTCCCGCCTTTAGACTTGCGGTTCCAGCAATTCCACAAGTTTCCTTTTAACAAAATTTTGCTTGCCATAGTTTGTTAAGAGCTATTCTACAGGGACCGGGATCAGAAGAATCATCTGCTGCCGGACGATATTTGGCAGTACACTTCCGGGCAGAACCGGGATCAGACTGGTCTCGGCAGCTAGGCGCTATTTGGTGGTACACCTCCAGGCTTAACTACCACAAGCTGAGATCTACAACTAAAAGCATCAAAGTTCCAGGACAGCAGAATTACACCTAAGGTAATTGTAACATCCTTTGCAATTTAAGCTGCTATAATATCTGAGATCAATTGTTCCATACCTATGGCAGATAATTTTACAATGCAGGACATTAGGAATTATTTTACTTCATATATAGAAGGGATTTTAGCAGAAGAAACTTATGACTGGACCAATATGTACTTTTATTTTGTAATAGCAATGGGTTTCATCATTAACATGATATTCTTAAAGAAATGGTTTGAGATTACAGCAAACAATAAGGAACTTGTACAAACCATAGGAGACTTAGTAACAAGGATTCGAAACATTGAAAATGTTAGAATTCAAAGCATAGAAAGTATAGAAAGAAAGGTTCAGAATATTGAAGATGGCGTTGGAGAGCTGACAGGTAGAATACAAACATTGGAACATGAAAATGACCAAGTAAAAAAACAGAATTTGTTTCATGTCAGATACCTCAATAACCAGAACAGAAACAATGCAATGCATTAACATGCTAGTAGAAACAGCTCGTTCCTGGTCGGAGGAAGCTACTAATAAGTTTAAAAAACTGGAACATCAGATAGAAAGACTAGATGATAGAATCTCTTCCATGTCTGAAGATAATGGCAAGCTAGCAGATAGAACATTGTTTCTGGAAGGCAGTTTACATGACATTCAGATAATATCTAAGGATGAGAAGATTAAAAACATGGAATCATTTGTAGTTGGAGAAAGTAAGAAACTGACTGATGCAATGAAGTCTCTAGAAAGTTATTTGATTCAAGAAGTTCAGACACTTAAAGAAACAATGGTGAATAGATTTCAGGCTCTAGAAGACCTTCAGTCTGATACATCAGAAGAAGAAATACAGGTAACAGGGCATGAAAAAGACTTAAAATTTTCCACACCATTTAGGGTCAGGGGAGCTTTCTCTGTATCTATTAATGAAAAACCAGCAATGAAAAAACACCCAAAAGGTGTTGTTGCATATCAGTGGGAACCAATATGTATGAAAGATTTAAAAGATATAAAGGAAGCAGTAGTCTCTTATGGCATGCACTCACCTTATGTGAAGCAATTAGTAGAATCATGGGCAAGGGATAACAAGATAACCCCTAAGGATTGGGATCAATTAATATCAGCTGTCCTTGAAAACTCCTCTCAATTAGAATGGAGGGCTTTATGGAGAGAGGAAGCAAAAGCTCTTGAACTTCAGGGCTTAAAGAAAGGTTATAAAGCTCCCCAACATAAAATTCTTGGGGAGGGTCTTTATGCTGACCCAGAAACCCAAGCTTCCTATGATGAACATATCTTGTCTCTATGCAGTATAGCAGCTTTGAATGCTTGGGGTAAGGTTCATGAATTAGAAGAGAGGATAGAACCCTATACCAAAATAAGGCAAGGACCTAGAGAATGCTTTAGTGTCTTTCTAGAAAGATTATCTAGGGCAGTACAATTAGAGGTAGCAGACATAGATGCTAGGCGAATACTCATAATCTTTAGCTTATGAGAATGTGCATCCTCAATGCAAACAGGTGCTTTGGCCTTTAAAAATGCGATCAGCACCCTTGGATGAATGGGTCCTATATACAGGCAACATTGAGTATAATGACAGTAAGACTGAAGCATGGGTAGGAGAAGCCATATCTAAAGGTCAGAGAAGACATCAAGATAACAGAGTTCCTTACTATGGTGACTTAGAAGCTTGGGTAGGAGAAGCCATCTCCAAAGGTTTGAAGTGATATCAACATGTCATATGTTATAACTGTGGTAAGATAGGATATCTAAAAAGAAATTGTAGGCAAAGCTTCCCTAGAAATAACACTACCAGGAATGAATCAAACAGAAGGCCTCAGCCGCCTGGGTTATGTAGAAGGTGTGGCAAAGGCAGACACTGGACAAATGAGTGTAGATGGACCAGAGACAAGCAAGGAAATCCTTTACCATCAGGAAACTCCTTGGGGGGCCTCTCAAAGGCCCCCACGTCACACGTGGTCTGAACATTCCCAGTCACAGTGGAAGACAATCTCCCACAGGACAATTAGAAAATTCTGTGCCTATTATAAAAATTCATACTGCTCTGGATGACAAACTAGTAACGAAGTTGAATCAAACATGACAGAAGGAAATAAAAAACATATATTTTGGCAAACCACTATAAATAGTCATAGGCCTAGATTGATAGCTAAGATGAATAATAGACTGTTTGACGGTCTACTGGACACAGGGGTGGATGTAACTATCATATCTAATAAATCTTGGCCTCGAAGATGGCCCCTGCATGAGGTAAATGTTCAATTCTTAGGGATTGGAACCCTGTCTCAGGTAAAACAAAGCACAAGATGGATTGAATTTATAGGACCAGAAGGACAGAAAGGAAGGTTGAGACCATATGTGGCTGATGTAGTAATAAATTTATGGGGTCGTGATCTATTACAGCAATGGAATACACAGATTAACATTCCTCCAGTATTAGATAGGAACCGTAAACGACCTCATGATTGTGGAAAAAATATTATAAAGTACTATACAAGACAGATACCAGCCTGGATAGGCTGTACAAAAACAGAACACAAGTGCTGAACAAACAGAAGAACCAAAAGCCCTACCCTTACAATGGCTAACAGAGGAACCTGTCTGGGTAGGACAATGGCCTATGACCTCTGAGAAGTTAGAAGCTTTAGAAAGCCTGGTTCAGGAACAGCTAAATACTGGACATATTGAGGAATCAACCAGCCCTTGGAATTCTCCTATATTTGTGATCAAAAAGAAATCTGGTAAATGGAGAATGCTTACAGACTTGAGAGCCATCAATAAAGTTATCCAGCCAATGGGCTCTCTACAGCCTGTAATGCCCTTGCCTTCTTTGATACCCAAAGAATGGCCTATTATAGTTATTTATTTAAAGGATTGCTTCTTCACTATACCTTTACAAGAACAAGATAAAGAGAAATTTGCCTTCACGGTACCTAATTACAATAATTCTCAACCGGTGAAGAGATATCGATGGAAGGTTTTGCACAGGGAATGCTAAATAGCCCCACCCTGTGCCAATATTTTGTACAAACACCGCTAGAAATAATTCGTAAACAGTTTCCACAATCCATAATCTATCATGACATGGATGATAGATATATTGTTAGCTGACTCTAAAGGAGAAATATTAGAAAAAATGTTTGAGAATGTAAAGGAAATTTTACCTCACTGGGGATTACAAATTGCACCTGAAAAAATACAAAAAGGAGAGTCTATCAACTACTTAGGATATAAAATAGGTCTACAGAAAATTAGACCACAAAAAGTACAGATCAGAAGAGATCGCTACCAGACTCTTAATGATCTTCAAAAATTACTAGGAGAGATTTCTCAACTGTAAACCATTATTGGAGAAGAAGGGCATGATTTGAAAAACCTGAAAATGGCCCTAAAAGGAGATAAGGACTTGAATAGTCCATGAATACTATCAGCTGAAGCTGAGAAGGAATTAGAGTGGGTAGAAAAGAGGATACTAGAAGCACATGTGGACCGTGTGGATCCAAACCTAGACTGTATTCTGGTTATATTACCATCTAGAGAATATCCTTCAGGGATTTTGATGCAGAGAGAAGATATCATATTATAATGGATATTCCTACCACATAAACAGAATAAAAAACTAAAAACATATATAGAGAAGATCTCTGACTTGATTATAAAAGGTAAATTAAGACTTCGGCAGCTAATAGGAAGAGACCCAGCAGAGATTATAGTACCTTTAACTAATGAGGAGATTTCCTCCTTATGGAAAGATAACGAATATTAGCAGAGAGCTTGCAGTAACTTTTTGGGAACGATTAGCAACAACTATCCCAAAACTGAGAGAATCAAATTCATAAAGAAAACGATTTGCATCCTTTCACACATTGTAAGAAAAACACCTATTTCTGGAGTTCATACATTCTACACTGATGCAAACAAATCAGGTAAGGCAGGATATAAATCAGGAAAAATTAGCAAAGTGGTTCAAAGCCCTTACAATCCTGTACAAAAGGCAGAATTGTATGCCATTCTCATGGTACTTATGGATTTTAAAGAACCGGTCAATATAGTTACTGACTCTCAATATGCAGAGAGAGTCGTTTTACACATTGAGACTATAGAATTTATTCCTGACAATACAGAATTAACTTCATTGTTTATACAGTAACAAGATACTATCAGAAAGAGGACTCATCATATATATATATATATATATATATGTATATATATATATACATATATATATATATATATATATATATATATATATATATATATGTATATATCACATCAGATCCCATACGGGTCTGCCAGGTCCTCTAGCACAAGGCAATGATGAAATTGATCGTTTATTGATAGGAAGTGTGCTAGAAGCCTCACACCACGTGAACAGCAAAGGTTTAAAAAAGGATTTTTCTATCACTTGGGAACAAGCCAAGGAAATAGTAAGGAAATGTCCTACTTGCTCATTCTATAACCAAACTCCTTTACCACCAGGCAGTAACTCTAAAGGTATAAATAGGAATGAAATATGGCAAATGGATGTTTTTCACTTTGCAGAATTTGGAAAATTAAAATATGTACATCACACTATAGATACATTTTCAGGGTTTCAATGGGCTACTGCTCTGAGCTCTGAAAAGGCTGCTTCTGTTATCACACACCTATTAGAGGTAATGGCCATTATGGGCATACCTACACAAATAAAAACTGACAATGCTACAGCATATGTCTCCAGCAAATTGAAACAGTTTTTTTTAAGTATATAGCACATAACTGGTATACCACACAATCCTACAGGTCAAGCAGTGGTTGAGAGATCCAATCGTACTTTAAAAGAAATGCTCCATAAGCCAGGATGTATCCCTGGTGCACAAAAGGACTTTGCAAACATATCCCCCATGGAGGGATAACTGCCTTATTCTAGAGATAGGAGAGAAGTCCTAGTCCCTACTTCACAGGACCTGTCAGATCTACATGACCCCAACTGGATGGCATTCCCCTACATATGGTATTGTGGTGGGGGGTTGGGAGGGGAGGGTGTTTAGAGTGCATGTGAGAGGGCAGAGAGGGTAAAAGGAAGGGAAGGAGGTAGGGAGGGCTGGAGGGGAGGGAGGGAGGGAGGGAGAGGGAACTGGGATCGACATGTAAAATAATAAATTAAAAAAAAAAAAAAAACAAAACGCTTTGACTCCAAAATTTAAGTTGAAGAACAAGTTACTGGGGAAAAGGATTTCTATTTTTGTTTCCACAGAAAATGAAAAGATGTGGATTCCTTCCAGACTAATGTGGTTTGATCACACCAGACTGCCTGAAACAGAGTACAAGCTGATCCTACATTCCAAACAGCTGGACAAAACAGCCCTACAGACTACAGCTAGGATATCTGAATCTTCTTCGAATCCCCCAAGACAGCGCCTCTTAGCAGCAGGAAGTAGTTTGGAAAGAACGACGCCCAAATTCCCAAATATTGTGTATAAATGTTTGTTTTCATTTAATTGGACTTTGTTATATAAAATTAAATAAAAAAATTATATATAAAAAAATAAATTAATAAATAAGTAAAGGAAACAAAAAAAAAAAAAAAAAAAAAAAAAAAAAAAGAAATGCTCCATAAACAGGCAGGAGGAACCAAGACACCCAAACAGAGATTACATAATGCTTTATTAACATTAAACTTTCTTAATGCTGATGAAAAAGGAAAAACAGCTGCAGAAAGACACTGGACAATAGAAAAAAACTTCTGAACTAAATCAGCCAGTGTACTTCAAGGATGTATTGACCTCAGAATAGAAAGCAGGATATGTGTTACGTTGGGGTAGGGGTTTTGCATTTGTATCTACAGGAGAAGAAAAACTATGGATACCATCTAAGTTAATCAAGATCCAAATTGAACAAGAGAAACATCTTAATGGAGAGAAATGACAAGTCATCCAACAAATTAGATCACATGAGGTGTGCGGAGGCCTCTCAAAGGTAGGGGAAGTGTTCTGTTTTTGTTCTTACAGGAAAACAGAGAAAACCTATCATGAAACAGCCAAAAGACACTGAACATGTAGTTACCTACAGAAGAGAAGACAGCTCTTCAGAAACAATCACTTAATGAAGCAGAATCTGATATATGGTAAAAAATATTTAATTGTAGTATACTATTTCTATACAGAAATCTATTTCTGTCTACTATCTAGTATTCCTGAAGTCCCAATTCATGTAAACCAATGCTAGCTTTGGAGTTGGATTTGGCTTTCCTTCTCTAAATTCAAGCATGTTGTTAAGATTAAATTCATGGTTTCTGCCTTAAATCAAGAAGTTAATTGGTGTAAGGCAGAAGAAAACAAAATCTGGGGACTCATTCCTTATGCAATTTTCTCTCTGAAATCCTAATTTTCTCACATACATTTTAATGCTTATTGATGTCTTTCCTTAATGCATACCTTAAAACTTGAAAATTTACTTTAATATTGATGTGTAACTTTTCCACAAGGAATAATAACGATTCCTAACAGCAGTCTTTGAACTCTCCAGAAAGAAGATGGGGCCCCACATCATCGTTTCCACTTGACTCAACCTGATGCATCTGAACTACAAACATCACCCTAAAACTGGTTGAGACTGTTTTGCTGGAGACAACTCATGAGTAGCTAGCTATAATGGTGTACCTTTTTATTACACCCTGGCCGGAGTTTCAAATAGAACTACAGTCAAGAATTTTCTGCCACACAGTGACTAGCTACATATGTCACAGCCAGTTCTGTTGAGAAATTTGGTTGCTAAAAATTTTCTTTCTACAGGATCCATTGGAGCAATCAATCATCATCCCATTTCAGCAGGAAGTAACCTTAAGATAACGACGCCCCCTTTCCCTACCCTTGGAATTTTGGGATAATAGTCATCGTCTTTGGGTTGGTTTTAGTTATTTGGGATTGGGTGATGCTTATACTCGGGTTTATCTTTTAGACAGGAATAGGGAATGGTTGGGAAAGGTATGGTTTAGATGGGATATAGGTAGATTAGCCTATTTTCTTGAGAATTTGAGTAAGAATGAGATAGTATTTTACAGCTTACATTGTTGTGTATTCTTATGTAGTAAGCTATGTAAAATTAAGTTCATATTTTGTTATATTGTGTTAAATCTTTCCACTTACAATGTTTTATGCACATTATTTTTTTTTACCATATTCTATGTACGTATATTTTTCTTGTATTCAAGACATTTTGTATAATGATACAATTTGGGATATTTATCTTGCTGCCCTTTATAGTTCTACCTCTTGTCTTGACACTTATACTCTACCTCTATTTTAGGGATTTACATGTATGTATATGTAAATAGTTATATTGTTTAAGTATTTATTCCTGCTTTACTCAGGGAAGTTTTAATCAGTCTTTTTAGCTAAGTTCCCGAGTATTACAGATTATCTTCACTCACATTTCCTGTACCTATGAGATTAGTCAGATATAGATGCTTAATCTTCAATCACTTCATAGACATGCAGAACATGGCATTTAAATGTTTTAATATTAGTACTCCATTGACATGAGACACTGTTGCTCCTGACAGCACCGTGCACTTTCCCAAAAATATGTTGGACACTGTTGTTGCTCCTGCTGGAGTTCAATCTCGCCTCAGCTAATGGCCTGTTGGGCAAAGAATTGCCCCCACCTTGACCACTGATTTGGACATGCAGTCCTATGTGCTTGCAGGAGACAAATATAGAAGACTGCTTGACCTTGCCAAGTCAGGGTAAGACAGCCATTCTACCTCCCTGCTGTTGTTGTGGTCTGTCAAGTTCTCTTGGCCTTAGCCAAATCTGGGTGTACCAACATGGCTGTGAGACCTAGGGTGACTGTTCAGGTGGCTTGCTGTTTCTGTCCTAGCTGCACCTTTTGGAAGTTGTCCATCCGCATTTCCTGTCTACTCTAGTATTGTTAATTTCCTTCTCAGGTCTGGATGAGGTTGAAGATTAAACTATCACAGCTATTATTCTCTCTTCCTAGTTAGATATATTAGGTGCTAGACTTACGTTTTCCAGCTTAGGACAACTCTATTGTAAACTCCATTATGCCCTCACCCTAGGACTAGATATGTAGGTCATTTTGTTCTCAATTTTCCTTTTCTTAGAGCACACTTGTTATTCACTGTTCTGTATATAGTTTTGTATTAAGCCTAAATCTTTTCTTTAGACTAAAAGGGGAATTGTAGTTAGATAGTTCTGTGGCACTGACCACGCCCATTGGGGGGTGGAGCGATGGGCAGAGTGACCTATGGAAGGAGGTCGGAGGGGGCCGGGAAAGGAGCTCTCTTTCTGGTGTGACTCGGACAGGAGAGGATCGGGTTGAATTTCCTGGTGTTCATCTGTCTTGGTTGTAAGTTATTTCTCCCTGAATAAACATCTATTCAGCCTATTTGTTTATCCTAAGATGGTCATTTCGTATTCATCGCAGGAGAAATCCATCAACACAAAGACTCAATTCTGAACATCTATGCCCAAATACAAAGGCACCTACATTCATAAAAGAAACACTACTAATACTCAAAGCCCATATAACCTCACACACTTATTGTGGGAGACTTCAACACACCACTCTCACCAATAGACAGGACCACCAATTTGAAACTTAACAAAGAAACAAAAGAACTAACAGAAGTTATATCTCAACTGCGTTCAACAGACATCAATAGAACATTCCATACAAATACAAAAATACAAATGAATATAACTTCTTCTCTGCTCCACATGGAACCTTCTCTAAAATTGACCACATACTAGGTGGCATAACAAACCTCCACAGATACAAGAGAATTGGAATAGTCCCCTGTATCTTATCAGACCACCATGCTTTAAAGTTGGAATTCAACAACAACACAAATCCCAGAAAACTTACAAACTCATGGAAACTTAACAATGTGCAATTGCACCACAGCTGGGTCAAAAAAGAAATAAAGAAAGAAATTAAGAACTTGCTAAAATTCAACAAGAATGAGGACACAACATACCCGAACTTATGGGACACCTTGAAAGCTGTGTTATGAGGGAAGTTCATTGCACTATGTGCCCATATGAAGAAAACAGAGGATAGTCACATAAGAGAATTAACAGTACACCTGAAAGCCTAAGAACAAAAATAATCAAACTCACCCCATAGGAGTAGACGCCAGGAAGTAATCAACTTGAGGGCTGAAATCAACAAAATAGAAACCAGGAAAATAATACAAAAAAATCGATGCAACAAAGAGTTGGTTTTATTGAGAAAATCAATAAGATAAACAAACCTTTATCCAAATCAACGAAAAATCAGAGAGAGAACATTCAATTAACAAAATCAGAAAAAAAGGGGAACATAACAATGGACACAGAGGAAATCCAGACAATTTTCAGGTCATACTTTGAAAATTTGTATTCCACAAAATTTGAAAATTCAAAGGAAGTGGACAAATTCCTGGATAACTATTACTTACCAAAAATAAATCAAGAAAATACAAACAAATTAAATAGACCTATAACCCGCTGAAATAGAAGCAGTAATCGAAAACCTTCCAATCAAAAAAAGCCCAGGGCCAGGTGACTTCAGTGCAGAATTCTACAAGACATTCAAGGAAGAACTAATACCAATACTCCTCAAATTGTTCCACACAATAGAAACAGAGGGTTCATTACCAAACTCTTTCTATGAGGCCACAATAACCTTGGTACCTAAGCCTCAAAAATACACAAATAAGAAAGAAAACTACAGACCAATATCCCCGCTGAACATCGATGCAAAAATACTCAATAAAATACTGGCAAACCCAATTCAAGAATACATCACAGAAATCATCCACCATGACCAAGGAGGCTTCATACCTGGATTTCAGGGATGGTTTACCATACAAAAATCTATCAACATGATCCACTATATAAACAAACTGAAGAAGAAAAACCATATGATCATCTCCCCAGATGCTGAAAAAGCCTTTGACAAAATTCAACACCCTTTCAAGATAAAGGTCTTGGAGAGATCTGGGATAACAGGAACATACCTAAACATAATAAGAGCAATATACACCAAACCAACAGCCAACATCAAACTGAATGGAGAGAAGCTTAAGCCAATTCCTCTAAAATCAGGAACAAGACAAGGCTGCCCTCTCTCTCCATATCTCTTCAATATCATAATTGAAGTTCTAACTAAAGCTGTAAGACAACAAAAGGAAATCAAGGGGATCCAAATTGGAAAGGAAGAAGTCAAACTGTCTCTATTTGCAAATGATATGAAAGTTTACTTAAGAGACCAAATAAACTCTACCAGGGAACTCCTACAGCTGATAAACACCTTCAGCAAACTAGCAGGATACAAGATAAACTCAAAAACCTCAGTAGCCCTACGTTTTGCAGATGACAAATAGGCTGAGAAAGAAATCAAGAAGCATCTCCCTTTACAATACCCACAAACAACATGAAGTATCTGGTGGTAATGCTTACCAAACAAGTGAAAGACGTATATAATAAGAACTTTGTGGCTCTAAAGAAATTAAAAAAGATTCTAGAAAATGGTAAGATCTCTCATGCTATTGGATAGGTAGGATAAAAATAGTAAAAATGGCAATCTTGCCAAAAGCAATCTACAGATTCAATGCAATCCCCATTAAAATCCCACCACAATTCTTCACTGACCTTGAAAGGATAATAATCAACTTTATATGGAAAAACAAAAGACCCAGGATAGCCAAAACAACCCTGTACAATAAAATATTTCAATAGGCATCACCATCCCTGACTTTAAGGTCTACTACAGAGCTATAGTTCTGAAAACAGCCTGGTATTGGTACAAAAATAGACAGGTAGACCAATGGAATTGAATTAAAATTCCTGATATTAACCCACACACCTATGAACACCTGATTTTCAACAAAACAGTTAAAAGAATACAATGGGGCAAGGAAAACATCTTCAACAAATGGTGCTGGCACAGTTGGATGGTGGTGTGTAGAAGACTGCAGATAGACCCATGTCTGTCGCCATGCACAAAACTCAAGTCCAAATGGATCAAAGACCTCAGCATAAATCCAGCCACACTGAACCTCTTAGAAGAGAAAGTAGGAGGTACCCTTGAACAAATTGGTGTAGGAGACCACTTCCTGAACATAACTCCAGTATCACAGACACTGAGATAAACAGTTAATAAATGGGACCTCCTCAAAATTAGAAGCTTCTGTAAGGCAAAGGACTCAGTGGACAAGACCAAATGGCAGCCCACAGACTGGTAAGCTTTTCACCAATCTTAATCTGACAAAGGGCTGATCTCCAAAACATACAAAGAACTCAAGAAACTAGTCATGTGTAATTTTGGTAGGAGGATGGGAGGGGAGGGTGGTTAGGGTGCATGTGAGGGGGGGAAGAGAGGGTAAAAGGGAGGAAGGGATGGAGGGAGAGGGAACTGGGATCGACATGTAAAACAATAAATTAAATTAAAAAATTAAATAAAAAAAGATAAAATAGGAATGGAAGAAATAGAAACTCTTCTTATGGAACCTGCAGTGTGACACAGTAAACCCTTTCTACTATACATCTTCATCATTACTGGTTTGGTTCAATACCTCTTGTCTCTGAAATTCTATCTACACTGGATCTCTCACTGGAACTCTACCTAGGCATCCCATTGCTGCACTGTGTGATGGAGATCCTATAGTCCTGGTTCTGCAGGACCCATCTTCTTACCCCAGCATATCGCAGATGGGGTGGACATTGGGTTGGGACAACACTTAATCCTGCTTCTGGGCCTGGGTAGTTTCAGGGATGGCCAGCCCATCAGTTCTTCCCTGTCTTCACCAGCATGGTGAATTCTCCAGCATTGCCCTGGCTAGTTCACCCCTTGCAGAGATGAGCAAAGGGTGGGGTCAGGTCTCTTGCTTTCCCATCCTCAGGGGCGGATCTCCCACACCTGTACCTTCAGAACCAGGAGTACGTTTTTAAGGTATTTCATTACAATGTTCTGAGTTTCTTTGCTGTTTGTTTACCTCTGTGTTAATTTGTCAGCTGTATTTCTTTTGATTAACTGGAACAAAATTTTGTCAATCTTGTTTATTCTTCAAGAAACAATTCTTAAATTTTTTGATTATTTTAAAATATTTTCTCTAATTCTATTTCATTAACTTCTGCTCCGATCTTTTTAGTTTGTCCCATCTACTTGGTTGGTGTGTAATTTGTTCTTATTTTTCCAAATATTTGCATCATTAAATAATTTATTTGTATTCCTTCAGATTTCTTTTTAGAATGTAGGTAGTTAGAGCTATAAATTTTCCCTGTAGGTCTGCTTTCATGTGTCCCAGAGAGTTTTCTCCTACTCCTTTTATTTCATTCAAGGAAGTTTTTCTTGAGTCCTCTTTTGACTAATTCATTGTTCAGTAATGGGTAATTTAATCTTCAAGAGTTTGTGAAACTATAAAAGATTAGTTTACTATTGATTTAACATTGTAGTTGGAAATAGTGCTCAGATTTATTTTAGTTTCCCCGAATTTGTTAAGATTCATCTTGTGTCCCATTTATAGTCTGTCCTAGGAAACTCTTATGCACTTCTGAGTAGAATGTGTTTCCTTTGGTGTTTTGGTGGAATACTCTGTTGTTAGGTTTATTTGATATATGATGTCATCCAATTATGACATTTATGTTTACCTTTTGTTCTGATGATCTGTCTGTTAGAAAAAATGGGGGGGGGATTGAAAACAGCTACTATCAATGGATTACTGTTAGTATGTGACTTTAGTCCAATAGTAGGTTTGGTAGGAAATTGGGTGCCCCTGAGTTTAGTGAATTTATGTTTAGGATATTCATGTCTTCTTTTGTATCTTTGTAATTATGGCTTTGTATTTCTTTCCTCCTTCTTTCTACTATGCTCAATCCTCTCTGTGGCTGAAAAACAAATACCTCTTGTATTGTTCTTTGGTATGATTTGTTGCATAGAAAAAATTTTACACCATTCATACCATGGAAACTACTTTTTCTTTCAGTCACGGCATTTGGGTGATGTGTCTTTCCTTTGGGGGAAGTTTTCTACTTTAACATGGTTGAATATCTGCTTTATGACATTGACTTGGATTCTTTTTCTATGGTTATAATGTGTTTATCTGGTGTCTTTATGTTCTCAAATTTTCTATGCATTTTTAAAAAATGTCACTTCAAGTAACGTTTTTTCTCTTCCTGATATTTTATCCTTTACTTAATCTATTCTACTTGTTAGGCTTTCACCTGAGTTTGCTAAATGTGTTGAGCTTTTCAATTAATCTCCATAGCTTGAGTTTTGTTCAGTATTTTATTTCTTTATTAAATAAAGTTTTCAAATCATGAACACTCTTAGTAGTCATTTTTTTTCAGGTGTATGTTTTTGTTTTCTTGAACCTCCCTCAGGAGTTTAATTTCTGATTCTTCAAGTATCATTGTCCACTCTAAGCCTCTTCAGATGATCATGTTTATGACTGTCCTTTTAAATTCTGTGTCCTGGGTTCATCTAGGTAATCCTTATTGGCGAAAATCTTCATAGAACTGGTGTTTTGTTTTTCTTTGTGGGAAGTGAGTTATCTTGGTCTTTCATAGTATTTGTGTTTGTAATATGACCTAGGCATGTAGACACCCTTCACTGTGTCTGATATTGTAGAATTTTGTTTCTGGTTTTTCTGTTGCTCAAGCTTAGTTGGTTTTAGATCAGATTTGAAGGGTTGGTAGGTCAGTCATTCAGACAGAGATACTGTGATAGCAGGGATGAGACTGATTCTAATTCAGTGGTTATCAAGGGAGTATGTGACTCAGGTTTCTGTATGTGTGCTGGTGTAAAAGCTGTTCAAGCCCTGCTATGCCTGGGAGTGTGGGTTTGAAACACAGAGGTTCTGAGGAACTTACCTGTTATGAGCAGTTTTCCTGCCGGCATGGTCCCACAGCTGCACCAGCCTCAAATAACACATAGAGATGTTATATTAGATATAAAGCTGTTAGCCTGTTACTAGCATTTCTTATTGGCTAGCTTTGTCTTAAATATTAACAGATTTCTATTAATCTAAGTATTTTCACGTGGTCTTATCTTATCAGAGAGAGGACATAACATTCTTCTCTCTTGGTCCTACATTTTGAATCTTCTCCTACGTCTCCCTGAATCCTCCTTCTCTCTTAGTCCTGCCTATCTTGCGTTCCTATTGGCCAACAGTGTTTTATTCATTACCCAATATGAGAAACATATTTACAGAATGGCATCTCCCATCATTTCCTCTTTCTGTCTAAAATAAAAAGAAGGGTTTTAACTATAACATAGTAAAATATATAAGAAAACAGTTATCAATTAAGAACCACAGTTAACAATATTTAGTCCATTAACATTTAGCAAGATTTAAAGAAATATCCTATCATCTATCCTATCTTTGTGAGTCTAAAGTCCTATATGTAACTTATCTTTAATCCTAACTAGGGAAAACTGTAACTATAACTATCTGTCTTCAACTCTATCAAAGACCACAGATTATTATATAAACTCTAGAAATGACAGAGAAAGCTTACTACCTGATCAGTCACCTAAAGTTCTGTAATTTTCTATCTTCAGTCTATAGGCCATAGTGTATCTGGCAGATTCTTCAGCAAAGCAAGAAACTTTAAACTGTCTGCCTGTATCGGCAGTTAGTCAGTCATTTTTCTCTGTGTCCTGCAGACTGTCTGGCAGACTCTTTCATGAAGCAGGAATCCTGTAGCAATGTCCATCTTGTATCAGCAGTCACTTTTCTGTGGGGCCTGCATGTCCAGTTTATACAGCATAAAGTCAAACAGTCCAGACAAGAGCATTATCTTGCCCAAATGGCTAGTCTTGCCATATTGGAGGCAAATTCCATAACAAGTTGATTTGATGTCCATCTTCCTTTCTGACGCAGGTGGTGTTGCCAGGATCAGTTGTCCTTTACTGTTAAGAAAAACCCTAAACCATTTTAAATGACATATTTTGTTGGTCTTTGAAAGGTTTGAAGAATGCCTATTTATCACAAATACATCTCTGTATAGCTAGAAATCCTAACTAACTTAACTATAAGTTTTGACTATTATAGATAACTCTTATAATCTGTGCTAAATTATACATTACATTTCTAAATGAGGTATATAAGCACAATACCTAGACAAGAGGAGAAATATACATATCACAAAATTGACCTTAAGTTTGTATCAATAAATGAAAATATATTACAAAACAAAAATTCATATCTATACCATAATCTCCTTTATACTTTAAAGAGATTGGTTGTGGTCATTAACCATTTGTAACCAACCTCATATAAATGAAAACAGACATTTATAAATAATATTTAGGTATTTGGGCGTCGTTCTTTCCAAACTACTTCCTGCTGGTAAGGGGCACTGTCTTGGGGATCCTAAGATGTAGAAATCCTGGCTGTAGTGGTCTACAAGGCTGCCTTGTCCCAGCTGTTTTGAATGTTGGATCACCTGGGACATTGCTTCAGGGGGTCTTGCTTGATCAAACCATGTTAGTCTGGAAGGAATCCACAGCTTTTTTTTTTCCCCCTGTGGAAACAAAAACAGAAACCCTTTTCTCCAGTAACTTGTCCTTAGTCTTAAATTTTGGAGTCAAAGCATTTTTAAAATATATAAATTGGATTAATTCAGCAGCATTTGTTTTAACAGTTGTTGCTATTTCCTCAGCAGTCAAACAATACAACGATAACAGAACAGCATATAGTATCCAGAATTTTTTTTTGTGCTTTCCATATTTATGTGGCTTTTTTATTACTCTATTTATTTTGTTTTTATTTTATTTTTTTCATTTTTTGAGAGTGTTTCTCTGTGTAACTTTAGCTGTCCTAGAATTCACTTCATATACCAGGTTTACTTTAAAATCACAGAGATCCACTTGTCTCTGCCTCCCAAATGCTGGAATTAAAGGCGTGTGCCACCACACACAGCTACTTTCTTTTTATTATTCTTTTTGAAACCATTGTATCCTGTTTTCTTTTTCTCTCCCAATCCTACATATATTTTAAAACACACTGTAACCTTTAGAGGTTTTTCTTAATCTGAATCTGTCTTTACTACAAATGGTTATCTTTTTCTGGTGAAAAGTCTTTTATCTGGTAAACAACATTGGTCAAATGAAAGCCATAGCTGTATTAGTCTCAGTCTATCAAAGATGGCGGCAGGTACCTTTACTGCCAGAACTGAGAGCTTGCTCACTGCCTTGGCCTATGCTGCCATCCAGCAGCATGTTGCTGGCTTGGGGATGTGGTCAATGCCATTGCCAGCTCTCATACACACCAGAAAGTTGTTAGCAAAGCTGTTTAAAACCCTTGTGTTTTTTTTTTTTTTTTTTTTGTTTTTTGTTTTTGTCACTATGCTGAGTCAGGAAATCTCCCTAAAAGGAGCCGTGCAAGTGTCTTTGTCTCTAGCAAAACAGAACCCAATCGAGAAAAATGCTAGTACCAAGAAGCCTTGCTTGTCTCTGTTCTTTTGTTTCTAAAACCCTTTCTTAAGCTTTTGTTAAGTTTTGAGTGAAAGTTTTTAGTAGCCATGTTGCCAGTGCCATTTTGTTATGATCAGGGTTTCCCACTAGCCTTGTCTCATTGCCGCACCAGCCCCAAATAACACACAGAGACACTGTATAAGACATAAAGCTGTTGGCCTGTTACTAGCATTTCTTATTGGCTAGCTCTGTCTTAAATATTAAGACATTTCTATTAATCTAAGTATTTCCATGTGGTCTTATCTTACCGGAGAGAGGGCCCAGCATTCTTCTCTCTCGGTCCTACATTTTGAATCTCCTCCTACTTCTCCCTGAATCCTCCTTCTCTCTTAGTCCTGCCTATCTTACTTTATTCATTAACCAATATGAGAAACATATTTACAGAATGACATGTCCCATCACTTACCAGTATGGGTTGGTATGAAGGCTACAGGAACCAAAATAGTCTTTCTGGAAGTGTGGAGAAGACCTGACTGGATGGGCCTGGGGCAATGAGCTGGCTGGCCTGGTGCACAGGAGCTATAAACACAGCTAGACCTGAGAATGTGAAAATAGAGCGGGCTATTGGGGATCTGGAGCACTCACTTGGTTAGGCTGGTTCACAGGTTATGTGTCCCATCAATGTTTGACAGTGTGATACTCACATGGGTGAGTTGGAAGCAAGTACACTCACCTGGTTAAGCTACTGCACAGTCTGTGTGATCACATATAGGCTTGGAAATGTAGAGATGCTGCAGTTGCACTGGGATCTCCTACTGAAGTTTATATTTATTATTTTTATTTTTTAAATAAATTCTATTTAAATTAGAAACAATCTTATTTTATATATCAATCCCTCTCCCCCCACCCTTCCATGGCCCCCAGCAAATTTCCATCCCATCCCCCATCCCTCCTCAGGGAGAGTGAGGCTTTCTATGAGGGATTATCAAAACCTGTCAAGTCATTTGGGGTAGGACCTAGGTCCTCCCTCATGTCTCTAGGCTAAAGGAGCCATGGGGAATGGGCTCCTGAATTCCTTTTGTGCATTAGGGATACAGGATACATCCTGGTTCCACTGCCAGAGGCCCCATGGACTGTGCAGTCCTCCTAGCTGACACCTACATTTAGAGGGCATGGTTTGGTCCTATGTTGGTTCCTCATCTGTCAGCCTGGGGTCCATGAGTTCCCACTTGCTCAGGTCAGCTGTTTCAGTGGGTTTTCTCAGCATGGTCTTAACCCCTTTGTTTCTCACTCCTCCCTCTCTGAAACTGGATTCTAGGAGATTGACTCAATGCTTAGCTGTGAATCTTTGCTTCTGCTTCCATCATCTACTGGATGAAAGCTCTAGGATGGCATTTAGGGTAGTCATCATTCTCATTATAGGGGAAGGGCATTTAAGGTAGCCTCTCCACTATTGCTTAGATTCCTAGTTGGGGCCATCCTTGGGGATCTCTGTTTATTTCCCTAGGCCAGATTTTTCTTTAAACCTATAATGGTTCCTTCTATTGATGTGTCTCTTTCCTTTCTCTCCTCTCATCTCCCCATTCAATCTTCCTGATCCCTCATGTTCTCCTCTTCCCTCCACTTCTCCCCTCCTCTTTCTCCTACTTCCCTCCCCACTCCCCCCCCAGTTTCCATTTTTTCAGGAGTTTGTGTTTCTTTCCCCTTCACTGGGGACTGTGTATGTCTCCCTTGTGGTCCTCCTTGTTTCCTAGCTTCTCTGGTGGTGTGGATTGTAGTTCGATAAAACTTTGCTCTATGTCTAATATCCATAAATGAGTGAGTGCATACCATGTTTGTCTTCCTGAAACTGGGTTACCTCACTTAAGATGGTTTATTTTCATTCTGTTCATTTGCCAGTGAATTTCAAGCTTCCATTTTTCCCCCCCAGCTGGGTAGTATTCCATTGTGTAAATGTTCCACATTTTCTCCATCCATTCTTTAGTTGAGGGGCATTTAGGCTGATCTAGTTTCTGGCTGTTACAAATAATGCTGCTATGAACATAGTTGAATAGATGTCCTTGTAAGAATATACATACTTTGGGTACATGCCTAAGAGTAGAATTGCTGGATGTTGAGGTGGACTGGTTCCCATTTACCAGAGGAACCACCATACTGATTTCCAAAGTAGCTGTACAAGTTTGCACTCCTACCAGCAATGAAGGAACATTCCTCTTTCTCCACATCCTCTTCAGCATAAGCTGTCATTGGTATTTTACACCTTACCCATTCTTTCAGGAGAAAGACGGTATCTCAGAGTTGTTTTTGATTTACAGTTTCCTGATGGCTAAGGATGTTGAGCAATTTCTTAAGTGTCTTTCAGCCATTTTAGATTCCTATATTGAGAATTCTCTTTTTTTTTCTGTACCCCAATTTTTAATTAAATTATTTGGTGTTTTGGTGACTAGTTTCTTGAGTTCTTTGTATATTTTGGAAATCAGCCCTCTGTCAGATGTGGGGTTAGTGAAGTTTTCCCTATTCTGTGGGCTGCCGTCTTTTGCCTTACAGAAGCTTCTCAGCTTGAGGAGGTCCCATTTATTGTCTATCTCAGTGTCTGTGCTACTTCCTGTGTTCAGGAAGTGGTCTCCTGTGCCAATTCGTTCAAGGGTACCTCCCACTTTCTCTTCTAAGACGTTCAGTGTGGCTGGATTTATTTTTAGGTTTTTGATCCATTAGGTTTTGTGCATGGCAATAGATATGGATCTGTCTACAATCTTCTACATGAGTAAGAGGAAAAACCAGCTAGATGCACGCAGTTAGAAATCTGACCACAGGGAGGCAGTGTCCCTCATCTGATGCACAGGAAATCATCTGAGTGAATTCTGAATAAACAGCCTTTTCTTATTGGTTGGGCATATGATCCAACATGTATGATTGTTATAACAATCGGAACTTGCTAGATGCTCAGTTGGGTAGAGACTGAGCACCTACAATTGATTTGAACAGAAAGCAGAATGAAGACAATCATTCTTATTTTATTCATTTTTATCTGGCTGCAGCTGGAATGTGAGTTGAGGATTGGGGAGCAGGGGATATAGAGTGTGTTAATGGATAGTCCTTCGCTGCCAGAGAAATGGCTTTATTCAGGTTTTCTATACTTAACCATAGGAAAAAAATAAGGAAGCACGATGGCTGGATAACATTTGTTCTTTCTCTCTATGTGTCTGCATAGGGGAGAGCCGAAGCGAGGAAGTAAAACAGCATCTTTCCACCCTGAGTGTCCAGGAGGGAGCTGACACTGTCATCAACTGTACTTACTCAGACAGTGCCTCAGTCTACTTCCCTTGGTACAAACAAGTGCCTGGGAAGCATCCTCAGTTCATCATTGACATCCGTTCAAATGTGGAAAGGAAGCAGAGCCAAAGAGTCACACTTCTATTGGATAAGAAAGACAAACAGCTATCCCTGTACATCACAGACACTCGGCCTGCAGATGCAGCCACCTACTTCTGTGCAGCAGATGCACACTGCTCCCCAGACACCTGCAGCCTGTCTTCAAACCTGCCACCAGGAGTGGAGTGGCACCTTTTTTTGTTTTTTGTTTTTTGTTTTTTTTTTCTATGACAGGCAAGTCTAGGACAGCATTTGCCACATTGTTTATTTGAGATTGGAAACTAACATATAGATATTCAAAATGTATAAGATAATGCCCAAGATTACCCAGAAAGTTTAGAACATATTGTTGATTGCTGCTTAATAATTACTTAAAATTAACATTTATTGTCTGTGTTAAACATGTATTGTGTACTATGATATCTTGCTTTAATTAAACAGTGGAAAATGAATAGTTTGGTGAATAAATGCACAGAGCAACGTCTGAAGTTAAGGATAGCCTTCATTTCCTTTCTACGTGAGCTGATTCTATCATGTCTGTGTTCAGCAGTCCAAAAGTTCTGTGTACTATCACTGAGGAATTGGTGATATTCTGTTTCAAAACTATGCTGTAATGATTTTATATTTGCCATTCAAACTTCCCTCATGCGTGAAAACCAGTAGTCTCAGGATCATAGTCCCTGACATCCATGGGCTTGCGAGTCTTTAGACAGATGCATTCTTATCCTATCTGTATAATTTTATAATTTGATATACCCAAGAGACCATATATTTAGCCACATAATTAATTTTGCTTCTCTGGAAAGTTTGGATTTATAAGGGAGTCAAAAGCAATTGTTGACATTATTGCACATCAATAACCATCATGTCATGACAACCCACTGGGTGCATTAGTGGCTCATATACCTTAATGGTAACCAAATAATTCCTAAGTAGATTTAGACCTACTCAACAACAGGGATACCATGTCTTGTACTGGAAACCTAGCTAAATACTCAGTGCTAGTGAAATTATGTTTTTTTTAAGCAGAGTTTACAATCACTAATTTACTATCCCAGTATAATACCTAAAAAAACAAAAAACAACTATAATACCCACAGATATGCATAGTCTCCAACTCTCATCAAGGAAATTTCTCTTTGCAGTAGATGGAGACTACTACAGAAAACCATTCAAAATGCAGAGTTATGGAGTCCAGTTTCAAAGGATACACCCTCTTCCAATTTCTAAAAAGGATTTATTAATTACAAATACTATATATATATATATATATATATATATATATATATATATGTGTGTGTGTGTGTGTGTGTGTGTGTGTGTGGTATACAACATATGAGTTTGGTGTCCATGGAGGTCAGAAGAAGGCATCATATCTCCTGCTGCTGGAGTAACAGATAGTAGTGAGCTGCCATGTGGGTGCAGCAAGTGCTCTGAACTGCAAAGATGTCTCTCAAACTCCAGGCTTTTAATTTTTAAGGTAAGACTTACTAAACAGGAATCTGGACAAATGGCTTAGCAATTAAGAGAACTCCCTGCTCTTGCAGAAGACTGGATTTCAGTGCCAAGTAATCACACCTGGAGGGTGCACAACCTCATGCAACTTCAGCTCTAGGAGTTCCAATGCTCTTTTGTCTCCATGGATGCCTGCATTCCCACACACACCCATACACAGACATACAATCATATATTCAAGTAATAATAAAACAAACTTTAACGTTTCTTTCATAAATCCTAAATTAATTTAAAATTGCATGGAAGTACAAAACATCATAAAATAGACATGGCCACTTCTTGATTGGCTGAAGTAGAGTTATGAAAGTTCAGGGGGGATGGCCACCACTCTGCAATTCCTCCCTTAGAGGAGAGGACCCAGGAGAGTGCTGTCTGCCCATTCCCCAGCTTCTGTGCACTGCAGGGACAATCAGACTAGACAGGAAGCCTGGTCAGGGCAGGGACTTGGTTTATTGCATCAAGTAGGACCTTATATAGGGTTGGGGTAGGGGGTAGGAATCTTAGGATGGGGGTAACGTGACATGAAGAGAAAGGGCCAATAATATTTTGCCAAGCTAGCAGTTAGCCAGGCAGGAGGCAGTCTTACATCAGGCTTTGCTGAGTCACTCCCATGTGGAGGTTACAGGCCAAAGACAGGTGGCCAAACTTTAGCCAGGGTCAGGAAGTTCCACTAGGCCTTGAATCCTGGCCTTTTGGCCTTTTTAGGCCCAACATGAAAGCCCCTCAAGTGCGATATAATGGAGTTGTATCCTATGAGAAGAAATTAATATTTTTAGCTCACCTCCCTATAGACAACTGTCAGCTATTTGTCAAGAAGATAAAATTATGCAGTCTGAATGTCATCAGATCTAATAGAAATTTCAGCACAAGTCTGCTTCAGTCAATCTAGACAATTCTGAAATTATTTGGAGACAAGGAGCATAGGCTTTGCTATTACACCTGTCCTAGTTTGTTTTCTGTTGCTGTGAGGAAGGTAATCTGACAAAAAAGAAAGTGCACTCCCTCATTACCTCTCATTATGGATCCTACCTTCACATCTTTAGTTATCTGTGTTTAAAGTGGAGTCAGTGTAGAAGCAAGGAAACTACAATAGGGCCACTGGGAGAGGAAAAACTATCAGAATGCAACAGTGACATGACAGTTTTTAGGGGCAACTGAATACCTTCTCATTGGACTTGAGGCCTACTTCTAGGGAGGAGCTACATACCCAGTATGTCAACCTGTACAAAAGACCATGGCTATGGAAATATAAAAAAACAAAACAAAACAAAAAAAAAAAAAACAAAAGAAAAATGGAATGAACAAAAAATGTTGTTTTAATACATGATTCTACATCTTATATAAAGACAGTGTGAACATCACTCAAACCACAGAAGTTATAAGTGAGGAAAATGTAGATGGGCTCACATTTATTACCTTGAACTATAAGAGACAATGGTTCCGAGTAAAGGCTGGCATTTACAGGTTACACTTATAACTAAAAACAACCAGAATTAGGAATCATGTAGGCAAATGTTGGAAAGAATAGCTTTGTGAGAATAATTCTGTAATTGAAGATAAATTTCTAAGACAAATATGGCAGGTGTAAGAGCTAGAGTCATGGGTAAAAGCTTTGCCACTTGAAGGAAGGAGCTTTTAGTTCGTTCTTCCTTCCTTCCTTCCTTCCTTTCTTTTTTTCTTTCTTTCTTAAAGCAAAGGGTTTATTTGGCTTACATGTCCTCATCACAGTCCTTAATGAAGAGAAGTCAGGGCAAGAACCTGAAGCAATGGCCATAGAGGAATGCTGTAACTAGACTCCACCAGGCTTATGTTTAGATATACTTCTTTTTTTCTTTCTTTCTTATTTTACATATAAATCCTAGTTCCCTTCCTTTCTCTCCCTCCCTCCCATTCCCCCCACTGACCCCCCCTCCTGTTCCATTCCCCCATCCACTCCCCAGGGAGGGTGAGGCTTTCCAGGAGGATTCATCAACAATCTTTCAAGTCATGTGAGGTAGGGCCTAGGCCTAGGCTCTCCCTCATGTCTCTAGGCTAAGGGAGCATCCCTCTATGGGGAATGTGCTCCCAAATTCCTTTTGTGAACCAAGGATACATCCTGGTTCCAATGTCTGCCCTTAGACTGCCCAGGCCTTCTAACTGAGACCCATGTTCAGGGGGACTGGGTCAGTCCAATGCTGGTTTCCCAGCTATCAGTCTGTGGCCCATGTGCTGGAAGGAACTTTTCCTAAGACACTTTTGTGAGCTGGCTGCTTGGGATGCTTTGTCAGGTCAACAGAAAGAGTCACAAATATCTCCCCAATGCCAAATGATACTCATCTTTGTGATTCCTAACAGCTCACCCCACTGGTCACAATGACATTTACAGAACAGAGCTAAGAAAAAGGTCATAGCTTATGTTTGATACAAAAAATGGTACAACATGTGAGTCCTGCATTCCAGTCACAACTGTGTGTGTGTGTGTGTGTGTGTGTGTGTGTGTGTGTGTGTGTGTGTGTGTGGCTGTCCTGTACAGTTAATCATAACACATTGTTTAAAGACACCAGTGACCTCCTAAGTAAATGGGCAGCACAATCCCATTGTATCAAAATTCTGGGAGGTAAAAAGAGCAGTTTCTAGTGATTACACATTCTTAGGACCAGTTTATTACGACTCTATTTCATAATAACTATAAGCTAGTTTTACTTATAGTTATTACTTACTTTATTTTATGTGCATGCCTGTTTTGCCTTCATTCCTGTTTACCTGTGTGCGTGGTGCCCACTATGAGTGATCTAAAAATCAAACCTTTGTCTTCTGCAAGAGCAAGAAGTGCTTTCAAGTGCTGAGCCATCACTCTAGCCCTCAAGATATCTTAATACAAATTTGAATTAGTGAAAACCAACTTGGAAAAGTCTATTTTTCTACCTTCAACTTATATGGTAAAGATCAAAACAGAGAAACAAGTTGCACCACTATAAATCTTTCATGTCAGGTAGAATCCTAAGAATGACAACATTGAATCTATCAATGGCCACTGCTTAATCCTTTATGTTGATAAGGGCCATTTAATATTTGACCTGTGCCTTATGAATGATTTCAAGGATGAGAGCACATCAATGACTTCTGGGGAGGTAAACAAGAGACCCTAATTCGTTTCTGTCCACCAGAAGGAGGAGTTTTCTAACACAAAATCATTATCTGTGTCTATCAGCTTCCTAAGTTAATCATTTGCTGTTATTTCATCACATGTCAGTGTGGAGTCATTACTTTGGTGATACTAAAGATGAACAATTCTCCAGTTTTAGTGACTGTGATGCTACTATTCATGCTTGGTAAGTGAAGTGACTTAAAATTTGCACTTTTTCTTCTATGATGTCAGAAAGATATTTAATCATCTTTGTCCTTAATGTGACACAGATATCCTCTTCTTCCTCCAGGGAGGACACATGGAGACTCAGTGACCCAGAAGCAAGGTCATGTGACCCTCTCAGAAGGTGACTTTCTATTTATTAACTGCACTTATTCAAACACATCATATCTGACTCTTTTCTGGTATGCCCAATATCCTAGAGAAGGTCCACAGCTCCTCTTTAGAGCCTTGAAGGCCGACGAGACGGAAAGCAGCAGAGGGTTTGAAGCTACATATGATATAGGATCCACTTCCTTCTACTTGCAGAAAGCCTCGGTCCAAGAGTCAGACTCGGCTGTGTAGTACTGTGCTCTGAGTGACACAGTGGTGAAAACCACATGGGGAGCTGAGCACAAACTCTGAGAAGCAAAAGAAAGCCTGGCTTCTGATCATCTGTCTTTGAGATGATTCTGTTTTCTGCACAGTGTGCTCTGTGTGCCCCAATAATTCTCTGGACGATGAACATCACAAAATGGTCACAAGAAGTAGATGTTACCACATCTGGATTTCAAAGGGGAGACTGTAACCCTAACATGAGTGTTTTCTTATGGAGGGTCACACAGATTTCACAGCAGAGCCATGGGAAACAATGAAATGGTCATGTGTCTTGACCAGCATATGTACATCACTGTCTTCATATTGTTGCATGTCACCTGTAGCACAAGTTATTCACAGAGATCTAAATGCACCAGAAAAGATGGCATGTAGATAATGTTTACTTAACACTATGGAAGGAGAGGTTATCTGAGGGTATAATCCATAAAAATGTTAGCAGAAGACATTCAGGAAATGTGGAACACCAGGAAAAAAAGCAAACATGAATAATAGGGATAGGAAAAGGAGAATACCAGATCAAAGGCACAGAAAATATATTCAACAAAATCATAGAAGAAATTCCTTTCAAGATACAAGAAGTTTACAAAACACCAAATAGACTGGACCACTTTCCCCCAAATAAAGATCTCTTGTCACATAATAATACAAACACAAAATATACAGAATAAAAAATAATATTAAGAGCTACAAAAATAAAAGATCAAGTAACTACGAAAGCAGATCCATCAGAATAACACCCAACGTCTCAATGGAGACTCTGAAATCCAGAATGTCCTGAACAGACACTATGCAGACTCTAAGAGACCATGGATGCTACCCAGACTACTTTACCAAGCAAAACTTTCAATCACCATAGATGGAGAAAGCAAGATACTCCATAATAAAACCAGATTTAATCAATACCTATCCACAAGACCAACCCTACAGATGATAGTTGGGGTATCCACCAATCTGATTACAGGAGTAGGCCAGTTCAGGCATCCTCTCTGCTATTGTTAGGAATCTTAGCTGAGGACCTCTTGTGGAATCATGGGAGTTACCGTGGCACCATGCTTACCATAGTGGCTCTCTCAATTAAGATATCCTTTCTGTTGCTCTAGGTTTTTCAAATTTTATTATTATTATTATTATTATTATTATTATTATTATGTACAGTTTGTTTTAGCTCTATGTGTGTCTGTATGTCACATATGTACCTGGTATCAGAGAAGGCCAGAAGAGGATGTCATATCACCTAACACTGGAGTAATAACTGGTTGTGAATCACCCTGTGGTTGCTTGGAATTGAACCCAGATTCTCTGGAAGAGCAGTTGGTACTCTTTAACCATTAGGCAATCTCTTCAGCTTCAAGATGTGGCCTTTCTATGGTGTCCTACTGTCGTTGCATGTTCCTATCTTGTGTTTTGATAATGTTTTTCATATTCATTGCTTTATCTTTGTGCCCCGATATTATATCTACTACTAATCCTTTCTATTAAGGCTTCCTCTTTGAGATATCTCATTGGCTTTTTAAGCTTTGTAATTCCATATTCATTTTAGCTTGAGTTCTCTTCTATATTTCAGTGTCTCTATTTAATTCAGTTTTAAAACCCTAGATTTCCCTCATCATTTCACTCAGCGTTTTGTTTCCATGGACATTACTCAAGCATTTATTTCATTTAAGAATTTAATTTAAGCTCATGGAACTGTTTGTTTGTATCATCTTTAAGCCCCTTGGATTTTTAAATGAAGTTCATGATTGTTCTTTTAAGTTCTACATCCTGAGATTCATCTAGGTAATTCTGTATTTAGAGGATAGGGAAATACTGTCTTGACCTTTCATCTTGTTTGTTTTTGTGGTTAGATTTGGGCATTTAGACTTTGATTGGTTGTATGTCTTATGATGATCCTGCTACACAGGATTTGTCACCTGGATGAAACTTGGGCAAACCGCAAGTGGGACTTAGCAGTCATGACTAACCACTGGTTGTGGGTATGCTGTAGCTCTGGGGATTAGGGAGAGCACAAGAAGGGTCAGGGGTACTCAGCAGGCTGTGCTGGTGTGTAAGGACTTGGCTGAGCTCCACCATGGCCCCAGTATAGAAACTTGAAGGCAGAGAGGCCCCATTCTCCTGATTCTGCTTCCAGTGAGGTTCACAGATTTCTCTTCTTAAGTTACATCTTTGCAGAATGTGACATTGTACATCTGTGGATCTCATTGAGACTTTTGTTTAAAGCTCCGCCAAGAGGTTTCTCTTCTCCCACTTTCTGTTGTCAGCAGCCAATGTTAGGATCCTCAGTTTCTTTTAGAAGTTTAAAGTTTAGTGACTTTGGATTTCATCTGGCTCTGTTGTTTACTTTGGGACTCCCACACTTCTGCATATTGCTCCTCTCACCTGGCAGAGACACACTTGATGCTTTGTTTCTGGTTTTCAGGAGGCAGAAAGTACTTTGTGTCTCTATCAGTCATCCTCCTGCTCTTGCCATGAGAACTGTTAATCCAGTCTTACACATTTTATTGAAAGTCTCTTACAGGGAGGTGTGTATCTCACTAAACTGTGCTTCAAGTTTAGTTTCATGTTTCTGTTTGGACATTTCCCAAGGCCACTGTGCTTGCTGTCTTCATTGTTGTCTCTCCTCCTTTAGATTTATTGAGACAAAGTCTCTCTGGGTCTCAGGCAGGCCTTAAACTCACATTCCCTTGTTTCAGCCCTGGAAACTTTAATCTCTTCTGGGATTATAAGCAAGTCTCTTTATGATTACATCATTCTAATGGTTTCATATTTACAGAGAGATGTATATTGTTACCATTGTCACAGACAATGCATTCTTACTATAAACAGTTTGTGTCTGAGCATCTTTCCCTCATTCTGTCCCCTTTGTAGTTGTTGATCATAAAAAATAAGGGTGGGGGCACAGCAATGACATGTTTTGTTGGTGCTGAATTGTGGCTCTTAAATAGTAAAAGTCTTCAGGTCTTCAGTCATCAGTGTCTGTAAGGTCACAGAGTACATTATGGGGCAGTGTAGGAGGCACAGAAGTTCTTGTGCTCACAGATGTCACTAAGGGAACCTGAAATGTGAAACAGACAGTGTTGTTCCTTCACAGGAAGAATGTATATTCTGGTATATGTGCAGAAGGCTGAAAGCAGAAGTGGTGAATAGCCTGGTATCCTGTATGCCATCTGTGTGGCTGCAGACCACAGCTATCCTTCACCCCCCACACCCTTTGCATATGCTTGTTTTCTCAGATAATCTGTAGAACCCATCTTTTTGGAAGATACGGCATGTACTTTACAAAGAACTTCATTATTGTCACAACAGTCTTATGTAGCTTATCTCTTTACCAAGGAGATTTACATATGTTTTATTGAGCACACAGGATTGAGTTGATTATCATCAGAAATGTTTTCACCAAATGTGCTGCACTTGAATATGCCTAAAGTAAATTTTTTGGAATCAGACTCCCAAAGTGTGAACCGACACCTGCTACTTAGTTGTGTTGAAGCAAAAGCCTTCTTGCTACCCACAGATCATTTCTCTCCTGGCCATAGAGGCCTCAGACAGCAGTTTCCTGCCTTGTTTCTGTGTGAACTCAGTTCAGGTCTGGCATGGTTATTTCTCTGGTACACATGGCTAGTTGACTGTGTTAGAAATGGAGACAGGGAGAAAGTGAAAGTGTTAGGGAAGAAGAGAGAAGGAAGGAAGAAATGGAGAGCAGAAGTAGGTAGCATCAGTAAGAGGGAAAGTAGGAGTGATCAGAACTAGAATTTTCTCAGATCAATCCTTACACAGGCCTTCACTCAAGAAAGGAGAATGTAAAATTAGACAAATGAACAAGTTTTATACGTTTTCTTTTTTCTTTTTTAAAAATAGATGTCTTTACTTAAGGTATTCAACTGGTTGAAAGAAGATCATGCATATAGAATTTAATGCCCTTTGAGTAAAGCTTACTCATTGTATATCAGGTCCACAAAACACCTTTGTATCCAGTAGCCTACTGCTTGGTTGATCAGTATGGCTCCATGATTAAGTCACTGACACAGAAAGCTGACCATCAGAGATTATGAGAGACTGTGGGGCTGGTCGCTTTTAGACACTTCCAGTTCTGGGATGATTTCAATTGTTATGCAGAAGTCAGGCAAAATGATGGTGGGTCCAAGACAACTTCGACATGTAGAAGAATTATCTCGGTACTTGATTATTGGTTTCATGATTTCAATCACAGACATTCTGAGCCCCAATGCCCCAGGTAGACAATGAAGTTAACTTTGTAGGTCTCTGTGAAGAGTCTTACATTAAAAAAAAAAAAAACGGTTACAGGAAGTTTCAAAGGATATGCCATCTCATAAAAGTATTGTGGGTGTGAAATTGTTTTTTAAATTTTATTACATTTTATTTACTTATTTATTTGTGTGTATGTGTATTGGGTGTACACAGTCAGAAGACAACGTGCAGGAGTCTGTTAGAATTCAGGTACTGAGGTTATTGGGTTTGCTGGCCAGTACTTTATCCTGAGCCATCTTACTGACCCTGAGTGAAATTTTTGTTTCTGTTTTGAGTGTGCTAAGGAGCATCTTTTCTTTTTTCTTCTTTTATTATTTTTTTATTTTACATGTTGATCCCAGTTCCCTCTCCTTCCCTCCCACCCTCCCTCCCTCCTTACCTCCCTTCCACCCTCTTAATCTCTCTCCCCCCTCACATACAGCCTCACTACCTGCCCCTCCCATCCCCCACCCCAATTACACATGTAGGGCAATGCCATCCAGATGGGGTCATGTAAATCTGTCAGGTCATTTGAAGTAGGGACTAGGACCTCTCTCCTGTCTCTAGGTTAAGGTAGTATCCCTCCATGGGGGATGTGTCCCCAAGGTCTTTTGTGCACAAATAATACATCCTGGCTCCACTTTCTGAGATCTCTTAGACACTCAGTCCTTCTAGCTGAGACCCATATTCAGGGGGTCTGAGTCAGTCCCATGCTGGATTCCCAACTATTAGTCTGGGGACCCGTTAGCTCCTCCTTGTTCGGGTCAGCTGTCTCTATGTGTTTCTGTAACCTGGTCTTGTCCTCTCCCTCTGCCTCTGGATTCTAGTTCGACTCAGTGTTTAGTTATGGGTATTTGCTTCTGTTTCCAACAGGTACTAGATGAGGGCTCCATGATGGGTGGATAAGTTAGATGTTGATCTCACTATCCAGGAAGGGCATTTATGGTAGCCTTTCCACGATTGCTTAAATTGTTAGTTGGCGGCAGTCTTGTAGGTCTCTAGACCTTATATTAGGTTCAGTTACCTCTTCAAAATAATAAAGTCTCCCTCTTTTATTCTCTCTCTCTCTCTCTCTCTCTCTCTCTCTCTCTCTCTCTCTCTCTCTCTTCTCTCTCTCCTGTCTTCTATTTCTACCCTGACTCAATCTCCCTACTCACAAATGCTTTCCACTCCTCCCCTTCTCTTTCTCCTACTTCTCTCTCCATTCACCGCCCCCCACTTCCCATGTGCTCTGGGGGACTTGTCCCTTCCCCCTTCTGTGAGGGACTTTATATGAATCTCTTAGAATGCACCATGTATCCTAGTTCCACTGGCGGTGTGAATTATAGGCTGGTGATCCTTTGCTGTAGGTCTAAAATCCATATATGAGCAATTACATACCATGTTCCTTTTTTTGTGACTGGGTTACCTCATTCAGGATGGTTTCTTCTAGAGCCATCCACTTGCCTGCGAATTTCAAGATACCATTATTTTTTTCTGCAGAGTAGTATTACATTGTGTAGATGTGCCATATCTTCTTTATCCATTCTTCAGTTGAGGGGCATCTAGGTTGCTTTCAGGTTCTTGCTATTACAAATAATGCTGCTATAAACATAGTTGATCACATGTCTTTGTTTCATGGATGTGGATCATTTCGGTATATGCCTAAGAGGGGGATTGCCCTGTCCTGTGGTAAACTAATCCCCATTTTCCTAAGGAACCACCATACTGATCTCCATAATGGTTGTACAAGTTTGCACTCCTACCAGCAGTGGAGGAGTGTTCTCCTTTCTCCACATCCTCTCCAGCACAAGTTGTCATTGGTGTTTCTAATTTTAGCCATTCTGGCAGGAGTAAGATGGTATCTCAAAGTTGTTTTGATCTGCATTTCCCTGACAGCTAAGGATGTTGAACACTTTCTTAAGTGTCTTTCAGCCTTTTTGATTTCCTCTATTGAGAATTCTTTCTTCAGTCTGTACCCCATTTTTAATATGGTTATTTGGTAGTTTCTTGACTAGTTTCTTCAGTTCTTTGTATATTTTGGAGATCAGCCCTTTGTCAGGTGTAGGATAGATGAATATCTTTTCCCAGTCTATGGGCTTCCGTGTGGTCTTGTCCACTGTGTCCTTTGCCTTACAGAAGCTTCTAATTTTGAGGAAGTCCCATTTATTAATTGTTGATCTCAGTGTCTGTGATACTGGAGTTATGTTCAGGAAGTGGTCTCCTATACCAATTTGTTCAAGGGTACCTCCTACTTTCCTTTCTAAGAGGTTCAGTGTGGCTGGATTTATGCTGAGGTCTTTGATCCATTTGGACTTGAGTTTTGTGCATGGCGATAGACATGGGTCTATCTGCAGTCTTCTACACACCATCATCTAATTGTGCAAGCACCATTTGTTGACGTTTTCCTCGCCCCATTGTATTCTTTTAACTGTTTTGTTGAAAATCAGGTGTTCATAGGTGTGTGGGTTAATATCAGGATTTTCAATTCGATTCCATTGGTCTACCTGTCTATTTTTGTACCTACCAATACCAGGCTGTTTTCAGAACTATAGCTCTGTAGTAGACCTTAAAGTCAGGGATGGTGAATTCTCCTGAAGTTCTTTTATTGTACAGGGTTGTTTTAGCTATCCTGGATCTTTTGTTTTTCCATATAAAGTTGATTATTATCCTTTCAAGGTCAGTGATTTTAATGGGGATTGCATTGATCTGTAGATTGCTTTTGGCAAGATTGCTATTTTTACTATATTTATCCTACCTGTCCAAGAGCATGGGAGATCTTTTCCTTTTCTGGCATCTTCTTTAATTTCTTTCTTTAAAGCCACAAAGGTCTGATTATATATGTCTATCACTTTGTTTGGTGTTACCCCAAGATACTTCATGTTGTTTGTGTCTATTGTAAAGAGTGATGTTTCTCTGATTTCTTTCTCAGCCTCTTTTTTGTCTGAATAAAGTAGGGCTACTGATTTTTTTGAGTTTATCTTGTATCCTGTTAGTTTGCTGAAGGTGTTTATCAGCTGTAGGAGTTCCTTGGTAGAGTTTATTGGGTCGCTTATGTAAGCTCTCCTATCATCTGTAAATAGAGACAGTTTGACTTCTTCCTTTCCAATTTTGATCCCCTTGATCTCCTTTTGTTGTCTCATATCTTTAGCTAGAAATTCAAGTACAATATTGATGAGATATGGAGAGAGATGACAGCCTTGTCTTGTTCCTGATTTTACAGGAATCACCTTATGCTTCTCTCCATTCAGTGTGATGTTGGCTGTTAGTTTGCTGTATATTGCCCTTTTTGTGTTTAGGTATGTTTCTGTTATCCCTGATTACTTCAAGACCTTTATCATGAAAGGGTTTTGAATTTGTTGAAGGCTTTTTCAGCATCTACGGAGATGATCATATGGTTTTTCTTTTTCAGTTTGTTTATATAGTGGATCACGTTGATAGATTTTCCTATGTTAAACCATCCTGCAATCCAAGGATGAAGCCTCCTTGGTCATGGTGGATGATTTCTCTGATGTATTCTTGGATTTGGTTTGCCAGTATTTTATTGAATATTTTTGCATTGATGTTCTTCAGGGATATTGGTCTGTAGTTCTCTTTCTTAGTTATGTCTTTGTGAGGCTTGGGTACCAAGGTTATTGTGGCCTCATAGAAAGAGTTTTGTAATGAACCTTCTGTTTCTATTGTTTGGAACAATTTGAGAATTATTGGTATTAGTTTTTCCTTGAATTTCTGGTAGAATTCTGCACTGAAGCCATCTGGCCCTCAGCTTTTTTTGTTTGGAAGGTTTTTGATGACTGCTTCTATTTCATTGCGGGTTATAGGTCTATTTAAGTTGTTTGTCTATACTTGATTAAATTTTGATAAGTGATAACTATCCAGATATTTGTCTTATTCCTTTGAATTTTCAAATTTTGTGGAATACAGGTTTTCAAAGTATGACCTGAAAGTTGTCTGGATTTCATCTGTGTCTGTTGTTATGTTCCCCTTTTCGTTTCTGATTTTGTTAATTTGTATGTTCTCTCTCTGCTTTTTTGTTACTTTGGATAGAGGTTTGTCTATCTTGTTGATTTTCTTGAAAAACCAACTGTTTGTTGCATTGATTTTTTTTTTTTTTTTGGTATTGTTTTTCTGGTTTCTATTTTGTTGATTTCAGCCCTCAAATTGATTATTTCCTTGCATCTACTCCTCTGGGGTGTGATGGGAGATGCCATTCTGTATATATGTTTGTTATACTGGTTAATGAATAACGCACTGTTGGCCAATAGGAAAGGAAGATAGGAGGGACTAGGAGACAAGGAGGAAAGAGGAAGTAGTAAGGAGGAGTCAGGATGGAGAGTCTAGAGAGCAGTAAGGAAGCCAGCTGTCTAGTAAGATGAGACCACGTGGAGATTAATAGAAATGGGTTAATACTTAAGACAGAGCTAGCCGATAAGAAACAAGTAACTGGCCAACAGCATTATATCATATACAGAGTCTCTGTGTGTTAATTGGGGCTGGCGCAGCAGTGGGACAAGACCAGCAGCTGGCAGAAAAACCTTACTCCTTACAGGGGTGAGTTTGCTTCTTTTTGTTCTAAGGCTTTCAGTTGTGCTGTTAATTCTGTTATGTGACTATCCTGTATTTTCTTCATATGGGCACTTAGTGTAATGAACTTCCCTCATAACACAGCTTTCAAGTTCGGGTATGTTGTGTCCTCATTCTTGTTGAAATTTAGAAAGTCCTTAATTTCTTTCTTTATTTCTTCTTTGACCCAGCTGTGGTGCAATTGCACATTGTTAAGTTTCCATGAGTTTGTAAGTTTTCTGGGATTTGTGTTGTTGTTGAATTCCAACTTTATAGCATGGTGGTCTGATAAGATACAGGGGACTATTCCAATTCTCTTGTATCTGTGGAGGTTTGTTATGCCACCTAGTATGTGGTCAATTTTAGAGAAGGTTCCATGTGGAGCAGAGAAGAAGGTATATTCTTTTGTGCTTGGATCAAATGTTGTATAGATGTCTGTTAACCCCAGTTGAGATATAACTTCTGTTACTTCTTTTGTTTCATTGTTGAGTTTCTGATTGTTCGTCCTGTCTATTGGTGAGAGTGGTGTGTTGAAGTCTCCCAATATAAGTGTTTGTGGTTTTATGTGAGGTTTGAGTTTTAGTAGAGTTTCTTTTACAAATGTGGATGCCTTTGTATTTGGGGCATAGATGTTCAGAATTGAGTCTTTGTGTTGATGGATTTCTCCTGCGATGAATAGGAAATGACCATCTTCACCTCCTTTGATTAATTTTGGTTTGAAGTCTAACTTGTTAGATATTAGGATAGCCATGCCTGCTTGCTTCTTGCTATTTGATTGAAAGATCTTTTCCCAACCCTTTACCCTGAGGTAATGTCTATCTTTGAAGCTTAGATGTGTTTCTTGTATGCAGCAGAAGGATGGATTCTGTCTTCGTATCCATTCTGTTAGCCTGTGTCTTTTTATAGATGAGTTAAGACCATTAATGTTGAGGGTTAGTAAAGACCATTGATGATGCTTGTTTGTTTTAGATTTGTTGTTGGCAGTGGTATCGTGAATATATTAGTTCTGCTTTACCCTTGCTTTCTGGTGTAGTTAGATTATCTGTTGTATACATTTTTGTGAGCATAGTTAACTTCCTTGGGTTGGAGTTTTCCTTCCAAAACTTCTGTAGGGCAGGATTTGTATATATTGTGAAAATCTGTCTTTGTCATTAAATATCTTGTTTTTACATCAAATGTAATTGAGAGTTTTTCTGGGTATAGTAACCTGGGCTGGCATCTGTGGACTCTTAATACCTGTAGAACATCTATCCAGGACCTTCTGGCCTTGAGAGTTTCCATGGAGAAGTTAGGTGTAATTTTGATAGGTTTGCTTTTATATGTTATCTGTCCTTTTTCCTCTGCTGCTCTTAATATTGTTTCTTTATTCCATATGTTAGATATTTTGATTAATATATGTCGAGGGGTCTTTTTTCTTTGGTCCAGTCTATTTGGTGTTTGGTATGCTTCTTGTACTTTCATGGGCATATCCTTCTTCAGATTGGGAAAGTTTTTCTCAATGATTTTTTTGAATATGGTTTTGGCACCTTTGAGCTGGGCTTCCTCACCTTCCTCTTTGGCTATTATTCTTAGGTTTGGCCTTTCAATGTGTCCCACATTTCCTGTATGTTTTGTGTTAAAGATTTATGGGATTTATGATTTTCTTTGGCCGATGAATCTATTTCTCTAGTTTATCTTCCGCGCCTGAGATTCTCTCTTCCATCTCTTGAATTCTGTTGGTTATGCTTGTGTCTGTATGTCCCAATCATTTGCCCAGTTTTTCTATTTCTAGCATTCCTTCGGTTTGTATTGTCTTTATTTTCTATTTCAGTTTCATGTCTTGAACTGTGTCCTTCACCTGGTTAATTGTTTTTTCTTGGCTTTCTGTACTTTTCTTAAGGAATTTGTTCATTTCTTCCATTTTTTTGTTTGTTTTTTTCTTCCATTTCTTTAAGGGATTTTCTCACATCTTCTTTGAGGGCCTCTATCATTTTTATGTCAATAATTTTTTAGTCATTCTCTTCTGCTTCATCTGATTTGTTGTGTTCTGGTCTAGTTGGTGTAGATATCCTAGATTTTGGTGGTGTCATGCTTGTCTTTCTGTTGTTAGGTGTTTTCTTGTATTGCCATCTTCCCATAGCTTCTTCCAGTAGGTGTTGGTGTGGTCTCTCCCTCTCTCTATTGTACTTCCCCGGTGGGCTTAGGTGGGTCAGAGGTTCGATGTCTGTAGCTCTAGGTGATCCAAGCTCTCTAGGAGGTCTCTCCACAGGTAGGGGCCCTGCGATGTGGGTCAAAGATCAGGCTGTAGCAGAAGACTGGGGATGGGAGTCAAAGATCCTGAAGTCTGGGAGTCAGGATGTTTCTTGTGCCTTTAAGCAGATCTACCCTGGGCCTGGCACTCTCCAGATGAGGCCTCTTTAGCAGAGGCCCTGTGGTGGGGGTCAAGGATCCTGCTGACCACCTCAGAGTGGTCCTGCAGAGCCAGGCAGGTCTCTGGGAGGGGCCAGGAGTTCCAGTAGGGGACCCATGGTGGGGTTTAGAGACCAGGCAGGTGGAAATTACTGGTGGGTGGTCCTGGGTGGATAGGCAGGTGTAGTGTGCTGAGAGCTGCTCCAGGAATTTCCCCGAAGGTGTCTGGACTGTTGGCTGTACCCTCTGTCCCAGAGCTCAACCTGAGCAGTGGGAAAGTAGGCAGGGTAGGACACAGGGTAGGGGGAGGGCAGAATCTAGGTAGGGGTAGGTGGGAGTATATCAGAGCTCCAAGCGAGCTCTCAATGGGGACAGGACACAGGGGCAAGGAGAACAAAGGCCAACCCAGGGAATTCCTGGGTTGAGTCCATCCAAATTGGTTCCAGACTCACCTCTAGTCAAGGCCTGGCGATGGGGGATAAAGGCTGGGCTGATACTCAGGATGTTTCTGCACCTATAGGAGGAACTAGCTGGGACCTGACACTCTCCAGCTGAGGCCTCTTTCCTATGTTTTCTTTAGAGTTTAGGTGCTAAACACAGGTCCAGCTTCCCAGGTTCAATGTATATAAAGTTCTGTTTAGATACAAGTGTTCTCTTTGCACATAATGGAATGAAGAATTCCAGGCATTCCCAGGGTCTGGCCTCAATAAATAGTCTATTGAGGCCATCTGTAAAACCTGAAGATGGATTTGTATGAGAGTTTCTGGAGGACAAGGCTCAGAGTTATGCTTTATGGAAGAAGTTCATTCAGATTTCCATGCATACATTTTCTAGGTGATTTTTCAGTACAGGTGGCTACAGAGACAACATGTGCTGAGTGTGCACACACTACCTCACCATCCACCCTGACCTGGAACACAAGTCTCTTAAAAACACCTACTGAACTCTCAAGTGCTTTACCTTTTAATAATTAGGCTAGAAGAGTTTGCAGATTGAACATTTCTTTGGTCACTATGATGAGCCCACAAGGTGGCAGTGTTATCTTAGGATCCTGAGCAAAGCTCTCAAGTGGGAGAGAAGGGGGAAGTGGGGAAGGCAGGAAGAAGGAGAGGGGTAGAGAAAGGGCTGGGGGACAGGCTTGGTGCTGCTGAGGTGATGAAGTAGTCACTGTTGTGATTGCTAACAAAGCTGCTAAGCTGCTTTTCATGTTTCCTTAAGCAGGAGATGTGAAGAGGGAGGAAGAGAATGAAATCCTTGGGTGTTTCCCTCGTGGTCCTGTGGCTTCAGTTAGACTGTAAGTTTGGGAATTTCTGTGGGATACAGGTGTGACATATAAAGTTGTTGCTCACTCAGGCTAATGGTAGAAACACAGGTGTTTTTAATCTCTAGTTAGGGAGGGAGAGGTCTGTGAAAAAGCTTTCTGGGGTATCTATATCCATGTGCATCCAGTCCTATTTGTCTGACCTTTGTCTTTCTGCACAGGTGTGATCAGCCAGCAGAAGGTGCAGCAGAATCCAGAATCCCTCAGTGTCCCAGAGGGAGCCATGGCCTCTCTCAACTGCACTTCCATCGATAGTGCTTTTCTGAACTTCTGGTGGTACAGACAGCTTCCTGGGAAAGGCCCTGAGGTGCTCATGTCCATCATCTCCAATGGTGAAAAGAAAGAAGGCAGATTCACAGTTCACCTCAATAAAGCCAGCCTGCATGTTTCCCTGCACATCAGAGACTCCCAGACCAGTGACTCAGCTGTCTACCTGTGTGCAGTGAGCACACAGTGCTCCCCAGGCACCTGAAGCCTGCACCCAAACCCACTGGGACCTGTAAAGGTGACTCTAGCCTTGTGAAGGAGTTTGGCAATGTTCCTTCTGTTTCTCTTGTGTGTGACAATTTGAGGAATATTTGTATTAATTCTTCTTTGAAATTCTGGTAGAATTGTATGCTGAAGCTATTAGGGCCTGGGCATTTTTGGCTGGGAGATTTTTAATGACTGTTTTTATTTCAGGTCTGCTTAAATTATTTGCCTGGTCTTTATTTAATTTTGGTATGTGGTACCTGTTCAGAAAATTGTCCATTTCTTTAAAATTTTCCAATTTTGTGGAGTACAGGTTTTTGAAATATGACCTGATGATTCTCTGGATTTCCTCAGTGTCTATTGTTATGTCACCTTCAGCTTCCCATTTTCTAAATATGTTTTAAATCGGACATAAATGTTTCACACAGGAGGTAGGAAATCCTGTCCAAGAGCCATCCAGTGAACAAAATGCACCTGAGGTAAAGGCCCTCTGCCTTTCCTCTGCAGCATGTCTCACAGTTCCTCAAGGCACTGTTTACCATGGTCACATTCTTTTGAAGTTTTCCTAATATAATGTATGTATGTGTCTGTGGTATATATCTGTATCTCTTCTCTCTCTCTCTCTCTCTCTCTCTCATATATATATGTATATATATATACATATATATATATATGTATATATATCTCCATTCCTATTTTACCACCAGCACTGAAAGCTGTGCTCACTGCCTTGGTGAGCATGCTGCCAGCTTTGGTCACCTCCATTGCCAGCTCTCGTACACACCAATAAATTGTTAGCAGTGCTTTTTTATTTTTTTTTATTTTTATTTAATTTTATATAACAAAGTCCAATTAAATGAAAACAAACATTTATACACAATATTTGGGAATTTGGGCGTCGTTCTTTCCAAACTACTTCCTGCTGGTTAGGGGCGCTGTCTTGGGGGATTCGAAGAAGATTCAGAAATACTGGCTGTAGTCTGTAGGGCTGTTTTGTCCAGCTGTTTGGAATGTAGGATCAGCTTGTACTGTTTCAGGCGGTCTGGTGTGATCAAACCACATTAGTCTGGAAGGAATCCACATCTTTTCATTTTCTGTGGAAACAAAAGTAGAAATACTTTTCCCCAGTAACTTGTTTTTCAACTTAAATTTTGGAGTCAAAGCGGTTTTTTTTTTTTTTTTTAATTTATTATTTTACATGTCCATCCCAGTTCCCTCTCCCTCCCTCCCTCCCTCCCTCCCCTCCAGCCCTCCCTCCCTCCTTCCCTCCCTTTTGCCCTCTCTGCCCTCTCCCATGCACTCTAAACACCCTCCCCTCCCAACCCCCCCCCGCCACAATACAATATGTAGGGGAATGCCATCCAGTTGGGGTCATGTAGATCCGACAGGTCCTATGAAGTAGGGACTAGGGCTTCTCTCCTATCTCTAGAATAAGGCAGTTATCCCTCCATGGGGGATATGTTTGCAAAGTCCTTTTGTGCAACAGGGATACATCCTGGCTCCACTGTCTGAGGTCTCTTAGACTGCTCAGACCTTCTGGCTGAGACCCATATTCAGGGGGGTCCGAGTCAGTCCCCTGTTGGCTTCCCAGCTATCTATCTGTCTAGAGGCCCTTAGCTCCTCCTTGTTCAGGTAAGCTGTCTCTATCTTGTCCTCTCCATCTGCTTCTGGGTTCTAGTTCGACTCAGTGTTTATGTATGGGTGTTTGCTCCTGTTTTCAACAGGCATTAGTTGAGGACTCCATGGAGAAGTTAGTTGTTGATCTCACTCTCCAGGAAGGGCATTTATGATAGCCTTTCCACGGGAGCTGAGATTGTTAGTTGGGAGCAGTCTTGTAGTTCCTTCGACCTTTCTTTGTGTTCAACTTTCTCTTCAAACCAATATTGGCTCCCTCTTTTATGTTCTCTCTCTCTGTCTCTGTCTCTCTCTCTCTCTCTCTCTCTCTTTCCTATTTTCCATTCCTAACCAGGCTCAATCCTCCTGGTCGCACATGCCTTCCTCTCCTCCCTCTCATTTTCTCCTACTTCTCTCTCCATTAGCTGTCCTCCCCCACTTTACCTGAGGTCTGGGGAACTTGTCCCTTCCCAGTTCTGTGAGGGACTTTATATGAATCTCTTAGAATACAACTTGTATCCTAGTTCCTCTGGTGATGTGAATTATAGGCTGGTGATCATTTGATCTAGTTCTAAAATCCATATATGAGTGAGTACATACTGTGTTTCTCTTTTTGTGACTGGGTTACCTCATTCAGGATGGTTTCTTCAAGTGCCATCCACTTGCCTGCGAATTTCAAGATACCATTATTTTTTTCTGCAGAGTAGTATTCCATTGTGTAGATGTGCCACATCTTCATTAACCATTCTTCAATTGAGGGGCATCTAGGTTGATTCCAGGTTCTTGCTATTACAAATAGTGCTGCTATGAACATAGTTAAACAGATGGCTTTGTTGCATTGATGTGAATCCTTGGGGTATATGCCTAAGAGGGGGATTGCCAGGTCCTGTGGTAAACTAATTCCCATTTTCCTGAGGAACTGCCATACTGATCTCCAAAATGGCTGTATGAGTTTGCACTCCCACCAGCAGTGGAGGAGTGTTCCACTTTCTCCACATCCTCTCCAACATAAGTCATCACTGGTGTTTCTAATTTTAGCCATTCTGGCAGGGGTAAGATGGTATCTCAAAGTAGTTTTGATTTGCATTTCCCTGATAGCTAAGGATGTGGAGCATTTTCTTAAGTGTCTTTCAGCCTTTTTGATTTCCTCCATTGAGAATTCTTTCTTCAGTTCTGTACCCCATTTTTTAATAGGGTTATTTGGTGTTTTGTTGACTAGTTTCTTGAGTTCTTTGTATATTTTGGAGATGAGCCCTTTGTCGGATATAGGATTAGTGAAAATCTTTTCCCAGTCAGTGGGCTGCCGTTTGGTCTTGTCAACTGTGTCCTTTGCCTTACAGAAGCTTCTAAGTTTGAAGAGGTCCCATTTATTAATTGTTTCTTTCAGTGACTGTGCCCCTGGAGTTATGTTCAAGAAGCGGACTCCTATACCAATTTGTTCAAGGGTACCTCCTACTTTCTCTTCTAAGAGGTTCAATGTGGCTGGATTGATGTTGAGGTCTTTGATCCATTTGGACTTGAGTTTTGTGCATGGCGACAGACATGGGTCTATCTGCAGTCTTCTACACACCCTCATCCAATTGTGCCAGCACCATTTGTTGAAGATGCTGTCCTGGCCCCATTGTATAATTTTAGCTGTTTTGTCGAAAATCAGGTGTTCATAGGTGCGTGGATTAATATCAGGATTTTCAATTCGATTCCATTGGTCTACCTGTCTATTTTTATGCCAATACCAGGCTGTTTTCAGAACTATAGCTCTGTAGTAGAGCTTAAAGTCAGGAATGGTGATGTCTCCTGAAGTTCTTTTATTGTACAGGGTTGTTTTGGCTATCCTGGGTCTTTTGTTTTTCCATATAAAGTTGATTATTATCCTTTCAAGGTCGGTGAAGAATTGTGGTGGGATTTTAATGGGGATTGCATTGAATCTGTAGACTGCTTTTGGTAAGATTGCCATTTTTACTATGTTTATCCTACCTAACCAAGAGCATGGGAGGTCTTTCTATTTTCTGGTATCTTCTTTAATTTCTTTCTTTAGAGTCACAAAGTTCTTATTATATAGATCTTTTACTTGTTTGGTAAGTGTTACACCAAGATACTTTATGTTGCTTGTGGCTATTGTAAAGGGTGATGTTTCTCTGATTTCTTTCTCTGCCTCTTTGTCGTCTGAAAAAAATAGGGCTACTGATTTTTTTGAGTTTATCTTGTATCCTGCTAGTTTGCTGAAGGTGTTTATCAGCTGTAGGAGTTCCCTGGTAGAGTTTATTGGGTCTCATATGTAAACTATCATATCATCTGCAAATAGAGACAGTTTGACTTCTTCCTTTCCAATTTGGATGCCCTTGATCTCCTTTTGTTGTCTTATAGCATTAGCTAGAACTTCTAGTACGATATTGAAGAGATATGGAGAGAGAGGACAGCCTTGTCTTGTTCCTGATTTTAGAGGAATTGGCTTAAGTTTCTCTCCATTCAGTTTGATGTTGGCAGTTGGTTTGCTGTATATTGCTCTTATTATGTTTAGGTATGTTCCTGTTATCCCTGACCTCTCCCAGACCTTTATCATGAAAGGGTGTTGAATTTTATCGAAGGCTTTTTCCGCATCTAGGGAGATAATCATATGGTTTTCCTTTTTCAGTTTGTTTATATGGTGGATCACGTTGATAGATTTTCGTATGTTAAATGATCCCTGCAATCCAGGTATGAAGCCTACTTGATCATGGTGGATGATTTCTCTGATGTATTTTTGAATTCGGTTTGCCATTATTTTAATGAGTATTTTTGCATCGATGTTCATCAGGGATATTGGTCTGTAGTTTTCTTTCTTAGTTGTGTCTTTGTGAGGTTTGGGTACCAAAGTTATTGTGGCCTCATAAAAAGAGTTTGGCAATATACCTTCTGTTTCTATCTTGTGGAACAGTTAGAGGAGTAGTGGTATTAGTTCTTCCTTGAATGTCTGGTAGAATTCTGCACTGAATCCATCTGGCCCTGGACTTTTTTTCGTTGGAAGGCTTTTGATGACTGCTTCTATTTCATTTCGGGTTATAGGTCTATTTAAGTTGTTTGTCTGTTCTTGATTTAATTTTGGTAAGTGATAGTTATCCAGAAACTTGTCCATTTCCTTTGAATTTACAATTTTTGTGGAATACAGATTTTCGAAGTATGACCTGAAAATTGTCTGGATTTCCTCTGTGTCTGTTGTTTTGTTCCCCATTTCGTTTCTGATTTTGTTAATTTGCATGTTCTGTCTCTGCTTTTTCGTTAATTTGGATAAAGGTTTATCTATCTTGTTGATTTTCTCAAAAAACCAACTCTATGTTGCATTGATTTTTTTGTATTGTTTTCCTGGTTTCTATTTTGTTGATTTCAGCCCTCAAGTTGATTATTTCCTGGCGTCTGCTCCTGCGGGGTGAATTCGCTTCTCGCTGTTCTAAGGTTTTCAGTTGGGCTGTTAATTCATTTATGTGACTATGCTCTGTTTTCTTCATATGGGCACTTAGTGCAATGAACTTCCCTCGTAGCACTGCTTTCAAGGTGTCCCATAAGTTCATGTATGTTGTATCCTCATTCTCGTTGAATATTAGAAAGTCTTTAATTTCTTTCTTTATTTCTTCTTTGACCCAGGAGTGGTGCAATTGCACATTGTTAAGTTTCCATGAGTTTGCAGGTTTTCTGCTATTTGTGTTGTTGTTGAATTCCAATTTTAAAGCATGGTGGTCCGATAAGATACAGGGGACTATTCCTATTCTCTTGTATCTGTTGAGGTTTGTTATGTCTCCTAGTATGTGGTCGATTTTAGAGAAGGTTCCATGTGGAGCAGAGAAGAAGGTATATTCTTTTGTGTTTGGATGGAATGTTCTATAGATGTCTGTTGAACCCAGTTGAGACATAACTTCTGTTATTTCTTTTGTTTCTTTGTTGAGTTTCTGATTTGTGGTCCTGTCTAGTGTTGAGAGTGGTGTATTGAAGTCTCCCACTATAAGTGTGTGAGGTTTTATATGAGCTTTGAGTTTTAGTAGTGTTTCTTTTACGAATGTGGGTGACTTTGTATTAGGGGCATAGATGTTCAGAATTGAGACTTTGTGTTGATGGATTTCTCCTGAGATGAATATGAAATGACCGTCTTTATCTCTTTTGACTAGTTTTGGTTTGAAGTCTAACTTGTTAGATATTAGGATAGCTACGCCTGCTTGCTTCTTACTTCCATTTGATTGGAAAATCTTTTCCCAACCCTTTACCCTGAGGTAATGTCTATCTTTGGAGCTAAGATGTGTTTCTTGTATGCAGCAAAAGGATGGATTCTGTCTTCGTATCCATTCTGTTAGCCTGTGTCTTTTTATAGGTGAGATAAGACCATTAATGTTGAGGGTGACCGTTGATTGTTGATGCTTGTTTGGTTTAGGTTTGTTGTTGGCAGTGGTATTGTGAATACATTTGTTCTGCTTCACCCTAGGTTTCTGGTGTATTTGGATTATCTGTTGCCTACATTTTTGTGGGCGTAGTTACCTTCCTTGGGTTGGAATTTTCCTTCCAATACTTTCTGTAGGGCTGGATTTGTAGATACATATTGGGAAAATCTGGTTTTTTTCATTGAATATCTTGTTCTCTCCATCTATATTGACTGAGAGTTTTGCTGGATATAGTAGCCTAGGCTGGCATCCGTGTTCTCTTAATACTTTTAGAACATCTATCCAGGACCTTCTGGCCTTGAGGGTTTCCATGGAGAAGTCAGGTGTAATTTTGATAGGTCTGCCTTTATATGTTACCTGTCCTTTTTCCTTCGCTGCTCTTAATATTCTTTCTTTATTCTGTATGCTAGGTGTTTTGATTATTATATGTCGAGGGGTCTTTTTCTTTGGTCCAGCCTATTTGGGGTTCGGTATGCTTTTTGTACTTTCATGGGCATGTCCTTCTTCAGATTTGGAAAGTTTTCCTCGATGATTTTGTTGAATATGTTTTCAGCACCTTTGAGCTGGGCTTCCTCACCTTCCTCTATGCCTATTATTCTTAGGTTTGGCCTTTTCATGGTGTCCCACATTTCCTGGATGTTGTGTGTTAAGGATTTGTTGGATTTATGGTTTTCTTTGGTCGATGAATCTATTTCTTCTAGTTTATCTTCTGCGCCTGAGATTCTCTCTTCCATCTCTTGAATTCTATTGGTTATGCTTTTGTCCGTGGTTTCCGATTTTTTGCCCAGCTTTTCAATTTCCAGCTTTCCTTCCATTTGTGTTGCCTTTATTTTCTCAATTTCGGTTTTCAAGTCTTGAACCGTTTCCTTCACCTGGTTAATTGTTTTTTCTTGGCTTTCTGTACTTTCCTTAAGGAATTTGTTCATTTCTTCCACTTTTTTGTTTGTTTTTTCCTCCATTTCTTTAAGGGATTTTCTCATATCTTCTTTGAGGGCCTCTATCATTTTTATGATGGTGATTTTTAAGTCGTACCCTTCTGCTTCCTCTGCTTTGTTGTTGTGTTCCATTCTAGTTGGTGTAGATTCCCTAGATTCTGGTGGTGTCATGTTTGTCTTTCTGTTGTTAGGCGTTCTCTTGTATTGCCTTCTTCCCATAGTTTCTTCCAGTAGGTGTTGGTGGTGTCTCTTCCCTCTCTCTATGGTCCTTCCCCGATGGGCTTATGTGGATCAAAGATTCAATGTCTGTAGTTCTGTGTGGTCCAAGCTCTCTAGGAGGTTTCTCTGCAGACAGGGATCCAGGGATGGGGTCAAGTATGAGGATCCCGAAGAAGATGCCAGCAGGTACTCACAGTGGTCCTCTGGCCAATAGCTCTGGCCAACAGCTCTGGCCAATGACTGGCAGAAGAGGACGAGGCCTGAGCTTGAACTTGAGAAGGTTTTGCAGGGTAGTGGGATCTCACTGGAAACTGGCGATCTCCAGCTGAGACCTCGTTCTTTGGCAGGGGCCCGGATTTGGGGGTCAAGGATCTTGCCTGCAGGAACTCCGAGTGGACCTACAGAGATAGGCGGATCTCTGGGAGGGGCCCGGGACTCCAGCACAGGACTGGAGGCGGGGTCAGAGACCAAGCTGGTGGAAATTACAGGTGGATAGTCAGGTCTCCTTTCACAGTGCTTTTTTAAAGCCATGTGGTTTTTTGCAGCTTATGCTCAGTCAGGAAACCTCCCTTAAAGGAACCGCGCGAATATCTGCTTGTCTCTCGCAAAACAAGAGTCCAACCGAGAAAAATGCTGCTACCAAGAAACCTTGCTTGTCTCTGTTCTTTTGTTTCTAAAACCCTTTTTTAAGCTTTTGTTAAATTTTAAGTGGAAGTTCTTATTAGCCATGTGGGCGCCATATGTAAGCAGTAAGGTTTTTCTTCCCGCAGCTTGTCCCGCTGCAGCGCCAGCTCCAAATAACACACTGAGACTCTGTATTTGATATTATGCTGTTGGCCAGTTACTTGTTTCTTATCGGCTAGTTCTGTCTTAAGTATTAACCCATTTCTATGTATTTCCACGTGGTCTTACCGAGAGCGGAGGAATGGCGGTTCTGTTCTCTCCAGACTCTCCATCTTGATTCCTCCTTACTACTTCCTCTTTCCTCCTTGTCTCCTAGTCCCTCCTATCTTCCTTTCCTATTGGCCAACAATGCTTTATTCATTAACCAGTATGAGAAACATATATACATAATGGCATGTCCCATCAATCAATCATCACAGCTGGGAAGTTAGGGCAGCTAGAACTAAAACAGATGATCGCATCACCATGGGCATCAGGATGTGGAGAACTGATGTGAGAATGGGTATTACTCAGCCAGCTTCTCTCCAGTTGAAGGCCCCAGAACAGGAATGCTGGCACCCACTTTCAGGCAGGGTGTTCGAACATCAACTGTGTCAACCAAGAAAGTCCCATATGGACTTGCCCACAGGCCAACTTCATCTAGATAATCCCTCATGGAGATTCTTTTCAGATGTATATGTCCTTGGCTTTTTATTTCCTCCTTTGTAATCCCGTCTTCTCCTACATTGACAGGTGTTACTTCACCAGTTTAGAACATAAGTGTATATTTTTGTCACAATTATGTTAGATGTTTATATACATGAAATTGCTTCAGTACTATACCTCTGCCTCTATATTATAATGTTCCTTTTTCTTCCTACAGGGTTCTTCTAACAAACCATATTTGGTTATTTCTCCACTCTTACTGTTCCTTCTCTCAATCTTCTCTTTTCACAGTCATCTCAGTGGCTAGTTACAGATACTGCACACAGCTATACACAAAGTAGTAATTTTAAGTTCCTTAAGACAGCTGATAAATACGGCTACAATTCACAAATAACTAATAAAAACAAAACCATCGTACTGTATGAGAACACGATTCCCCTGTGACCTCAGGGACTGTCTGTTTGCTTCACTCTTTTCTCTGTTGGTAGAGAAAAACGCACCTGTGAATAAAGATGGATTTGCATGTTCTCTCTCTCTCTGTTTTTTGGATAAAGGGTTGTCTATCTTGATGATTTCCTTGACAAACCCACTCTTTGTTACATTGATACTTTGTATTGGTTTCCTAGTTTTTGCTTTATTGATTTCAGCCTTCAAATTGATTATTTCCTTGTGTCTACTCCTCTGGGGTGAGTTTGCTTCTTTTTATTCTAAGGCTTTCAGTTGTGCTGTTAATTCTCTAATGTGACTATCTTCCATTTCCTTCATATGGGCACTTAATGCAATGAACTTCCCTTGTAACACTGCTTTCCAGGTGTCCCATAAGTTCCGGGATATTGTGTCTTCATTCTTGTTGAATTCTAGGAATTCTTTAGTTACTTTCTTTATTTCTTCATTGTTCAGTTTCCATGAATTTGCAGGCTTTGTACAATTTGTGTTGTTGTTGGATTCCAACTTTAAAGCATAGTGGTCTGATAAGATACAGGGGGATCAGGGGAATATTCCAATTTTTTTTTTTTTTTTGTATCTGTTGAAGTTTGTCATGTTGTTGAGTATATCATTGATTTTAGAGAAAGCTCCATGTGGAGCTGAGAAGAAGTTATATTCCTTTGTGTTTGGATGGAATGTTCTATCGATGTCTGTTAACCCAATTGGGACATAACTTCTACTAGTTCTTTTGTTTCTTTGTTAAGTTTCTGTCTGGTGGTCCTGTCTATTGGTGAGAGTAGGGTGTTGAAATCTCCCACTCTAAGTGTGTGAGGTTTTATGTGAGCTTTGACTTTTAGTAGCATTTCCTTTACAAATGTGGGTGCCTTTTTATTTGGGGCACAGATGTTGAGACTTTGTAGTGCTGGATTTCTCCTGTGATGAAAATGAAATCACCTTCTGCATCTCTTTTGATTGATTTTGGCTTGAAGTCTAACTTGTTAGTTATTAGGATAGCTACCTTCTTGCTACTTTGGACCACTTGATTGGAAGATATTTTTCTAATCCCTTGCCCTGAGGTAATGTCTGTCTTTGAAGCTTAGATGTGTTTCTTGTATGCATCAGAAGTATGGATTCCATCTTCATGTCCACTCTGTTAGCCTCTTAGTCTTTGTGTAGACGCATTAAGACCATTAGTGTTGAGGGAAAGTAAGAACCATTGATTGTTAATTCTTATTTGTTTTAGATTTGTTGTTGTTGATGGTATTCTAATCATATTTCCCCCACTTTTTCTTTTGGCTTCTGGTAAAGGGAGTTATCTATTGCCTATGTCTTTTTGAGTGTAGTTAAATTTCATGGGTTTTCCTTATGAACTTTCTGTATGGTTGAATTTATGGATACGTATTTTGAAAATCTGGCTTTGTCATTGAATATCTTGTTTTTTCCATCTATAGGGACTGAGAGTATGCTGGGTATGGTATCCTGGGCTGGCATCTGTGGACTCTTAGTATTTGTAGAACATCTATCCAGGACCTTCTGGCCTTGAGAGTTTCCATGGAGAAGGCAGGTGTAATTTTGATAGGTCTGCCTTTATATGTTACCTGGCCTTTTTCCTTTGCTGCTATTAATATTCTTTCTTTATTTTGTATGTTGGGTGTTTGGTTATTGTATGTTGAGGGGTCTTTTTCCTTTGGTCAAGTCTATTTGGTGTTCAGTATACTTCTTGTACTTTCATGGGCATGTCATTCTTCAGATTGGGGAAGTTTTCTTCAATGATTTTGTTGAATATATTTTCTGCACCTTTGAGCTGGGCTTCTTTGCCTATTATTCTTAACTTTGGACCTTTCACAGTGTCCCACATTTCCTGGATGTTTTGGGTTAAGGATTTATTGGATTTACAATTTTCTTTGGTTGATGAATCTTTTTCCTCTAGTTTATCTTCAGTGCCTGAGATTCTTCTCTCTTCCATCTCTTGTATTCTGTTGTTATGCTTTTATTTGTAGTTCCTGATTATTTGCCCAGTTTTTCTATTTCTAGCATTCTCTCAGTTTATGTTTTCTTTATTGTCTCTATTTCAGTTTTCAAGTCTTGAATTGTTTGAGTTGTTTACTTCATCTGTTTGATTGTTTTTTTTCTTAGCCTTCCTTAATTTCTTTAAGAGATTTTTTAATGTCTTCTAGTTTTCTGTTTGTGTTTTCTTCTATTTCTTTAAGAGATTTTCTCATATCGTCTTTGAGGGCCTCTATCGTTTTTTATAAAGTTATGTTTTGAGTCATTCACTTCTGCTCCTTCTGCTTTGGTGTGTTCTCGTCTAGTTACTGTAGAGTTCTAGAGTCTGGTAGTATTATTCTTGTCTTTCTGTTGTTGCATGTTTTCTTGTATGCCCTCTTTCCATGGCTTCTTCCAGCGGGTGCAGGTAGAGTCTCTCTTTCTTTACGGTACTCTCCTGGTGGGCTTTGGCCAGTCAGGAATTCGATATCTGTAGCTCTGGGTGGTCCAAGATCTCTAATAGGTCTCTCTGGCAGAGGCCCAGCAGTGTGTGTCAAAGATCAGGCAGGCGGTGACTCAGGGTGGTCCCATGTGGATAGTCCCATCTTTGACAGAGGCCCAGTGCTCCAGCAGAGGCCTGGAGATCGGGGTCTTGAGATTCTCTCTTTCATCTCTTGTATTCTGTTGGTTTTGCTTGCATCTGTAGTTCCTGATAGTTTACACAGATTTTCTATTTCCAGCATTCCTTTAGTTTGTGTTTTCTTTTATGCCTCTATTTCAGTTTTCAATATTTGAACTGTTTGAATTGTCTCCTTCACCTGTTTGATTGTTTTTTCTTTGTTTTTCTTTTTAAAAAATTGCATTTTTGGTTTGTTTTTCTCTTCATTTATTTGTTTTTTGTTTTTGTTTGTTTGTTTTCTCCCAGTGAGTTTTTTGTTGTTGTTGTTGTTGTAGTTGTTAATAAAGTGTCCATACTCAATATGTTCCTGGGCTTCTTTTATATCATATGATTTTCTTTCAAGTACTGTAACATTGAATGCCAATAATTAGTCTTGCATGGAAACATGAAAAATTAAGCAGCAAAGAGACTCTCTGTTTCTGTCCCCAGTGGAACAAGCAGACAGATCTCTTATAGCCTTCTCCCAGACCACTTCCCTTTGTTTCAGCTCAAGCTCCAAAAACATTTTCTTGAAATCCTCCAGTCACACAGTTCAGGCAATCAGGTGGGCATCTTTAGTCTTCTTTCTATCCTTCAATTCAAATCTACAATTTTATACCCCATCCCTATACCAGACTACCTGTTGTGACCTCTTTTTCTGTCTACCTACATCTTCATCGGATCTAGGCAGATCCTTTTGGCATACTGTGCTTTCTTCCTACCTGAGGGCCCCTGCAAACTTCCCCTTCTGGTCCACATGTAATCTAAACTGTTAGTTCCCAATAACTAAAAGTACATTCTACCTGGAACTCACAGTGACCACACATGTTAATATCTGAGAAGTATTTCCTACCAGACAACCCAGAGCCACCAAACTCTACTAAGAACCAATGAAGAAAGCTGAAAACAAGGAACAAAATACTCACTCAACAAATGCAAGACCAGATATTAGCATCTAAATTGACAATCATCTCAAGACAAGATGTCTATACACTACTGTAAATATATAACCAATATGTACTCTCTAGTACGTAGAAAAATAATGCAATAGGATCTGGGTAATGCAATAGACCTGCAGCATAGGACAAGGATCTCAAAATAGCATTTATGTACACTTGAGGTGCTTAAAGAGGATACAAAATTAACCCATTTACAAAATATAAAAAACTCGGTGGAATAAAATGGAGAAAACAGTTCATGAAATGACAATGGAAACAGTACCAATAATGAAAACCTAAAAATAAGGTGAGACATGAAATGAAAAATTTAGGAACTAAGAAAAGAACTACAAGGACCAGCTTCACCAGGAGAATACAACTGATAGAAGAAAAATCTCAGACGATAAAGATAAGACAAGAAGCAAAGATACCCCAGTCAAAGAAAACGCTATATACACAAAAGCAGAAACAAACACACAGTAAGTCGGGGACACTGTGAAAGTACCTAATCTAGAAATAACAGGAATAGAGGAAAAAAAGAAACCCTGGTCAAGGACACAGAAAATATTTTCAACAAAACCATAAGAGAAAATTTCCAAAATGTAAATAAGGAGGTTCATGTCAAAGTACATGGAGCATATCAGAACACCAAATAGACATAGCCAGAAATTAGGTTCACCATAACACCTAATAATCAAAACATACAGAAAAAGAAGGCATATTAATGCTGCAATGAAAAAGGCCAAGTAACATGAAGATAGCAGACCTATTAGATTAACACCTGGCTTCTCAGTGAAGACTCTGAGATGCAGAAGAGACTGGTAGAAAGTTCTACAAATTCTAAGAGATCACAGATGCCTCTCAGACTGCTACATCCACTAAAAATTTTAAATAAGAGATAGAGGAAGACATTCCATGATGAAACCAAATTTAAGAAATAGAAATGTCCCTCTCCTATTCCAGTCCCTGCAAGGCAGCTGGGCGGTGTCCTCAACTCTGGTGGAATCTAATTGTTCTAGTGCAGACCGCAGTAGCAGACCAGCAGCTGAGAGACCTGTGTGCAGGCTGCATGCACTACTCCCTATGCCACCCACTGGACTCTGTTCCCACAAGACCCACCCTGCCACCCACTCACACCTACCACACCATCCTTCCCATGGTCAACCAGGCCCAGCAACATCAGCAGCCCCTATAGGCACAAGCACCATTTACACCAGTTGTAAGAACAGGTGTAAGAACTCATATGAACAAAAGACAATTATTTCTATGAGATGTACAGCTCTGTCCAACTGGACTCTCAGTGTAGACCAGGCTTAGCTTTCCTGCCAATTCTCTCAGCCATAAATTTCAGTCTATCTCAATTCCTTAATGTCTGTTTTGATCCCTACAAATACTTTCTACCAATGACCTCCAGTGATCACACAGGGATGGGACTCAGGTGGGCAATTTTCACTGTCCTTCCTGTCTGCCATTACCATTTTTCCAGTCTCACAGCCTCTTGCAGGAGCCCCTCCTGTCACCCTACCTCCTGGGGACTCTGCTTCTTGGTTCAGTATCAGCTGGGTCTTTCCTGCTGACCTTCCCTTCTACCCCATCTTCATTCCTTTTTTTGTGAGCCATCAATTCCCACAAACCTATTCTACCATGGATCTCCAGTGGCTGCGCTGGTGTGGGACTCAGGTAGGCAGTTCTCACTGTTCTTCCTGTCCATTTTGCTTTCTCCAGACTTTACTCCCAGCCTGTAGCAGCCTTTTTGCAGGAACCACATCTCCCAATCAAACTCTATTAATAGTTACTCCACGTTTTGGTCCAGAACCAAGGTTTTCTTTCCCATTTATGCTTGTCTCTCCCGATTTATTATTTATCCTACTGCAGCCTCTTTGCAAGAGCCCTTCTTTCTGCCACACCTACATCCCCCTGGGTACTCGGCCTCTTGGTGTGGATACATCCCCTTAGCTTTTTCTCACAGTCTTTTTAGCCTTTCCTTCCTGCCCATCTCTATTCCTTTCTGCCAACAACCTATCCATAGTAGTACTCTTTACCAGAGACCCCTGAGTCACCACACTTGCCTAGGATCCAGAGAAGGTAACAACAAGAAAAGAATGGAGCATCCACTACCAAGGAAAAGACTAGATATCATCATCAACAAACATCTCACACATCATAGCTCCAGAAGCTTAGACCCCAGTGCAAAGACACAAACATGAACAGCCAAGACAGCAAGCCTCCACCAGAAGTCAGTAACCATCTTTCTGGGGGCCTGGGGAAATACAATTCAAAAATAGTAATTATGAATATGTTCAAGGATCTTACAGAGGGTATGCATAAAGAAGATTTGAAAAATGAAGCCATTGAAAACAAAAACAGTAGAATGAAATGATGAAAATTCAATCTATGAAAGTAAAATTTATCCATTAATTTATTAATTTATTTTTGGTATCACTGAGGTTTTATTTTTCATGTAAATGTGGAGTCTTGCCTGTGGCCACCCTAGAGATTACACTGGAGTTATGCGGGCCCCAGACACTAGCTGGGAACTGAGGTGACAGAATCCATGATTTGGACCAATCACATTATTACAAAGCTGGGTCCTAGTAGTCAGGTATGACTTTAAATATCTAAGGAAGTTGTGACATGGGAGAAGCTAGCACTGGTCCAGCTTTGGATTCATCCCCAAGACATCAGGAAGAAGGTCTAAACAGATGGTTTTTCCAGGGATCTCCAGGCCCTGCTTTACTTGTCCAGGTGATTTCTGAAGTTTCTGCTGGAAAACTTGGCATCCCTGTGCATTTATGTCTCCTTGATTGTAAGGACCTGATTGTGTTTTACCAAGTGTTCAGATAAGCAAGGGACACCAGTCTTGATATAACCCATGAAGAACCCCACCAAGAGGTCAGTTATGAAAGTATTTTTAGTGTCACCAGACCCGAAGGACTCCAGGAAACTCCAACATTGGAGGGGGCCAGCTTACACTCCTACAGATACTTGGTCCCAGAGACCAATCTAGTTCACTTGGAGCAGGAGGCAGTTGCAGGACTTTTCTGCCACAGCTTTGGCAATCCATGCAGGGATGGTTATCATGAGCTCATCCTCAACCACCTGGATGCCTGCCCTAGCTATGAACTTCTGCCAAGCCTCCCTGTTTTCCTGGTCAAAGGGATCTTTGATGGACACCACAGGATATTCTCAGATGAAAGACTTATACAGGTCATCCACATCATTGGGCATGATGTACCTGTTGGAGTCATAGGAGACTTGAAGTCCAGGTCATACTTGCCAGACCCAAAGAAATCAGAGGAAGCCATGTCCATGCTGATGATACCCTGGTCAGTGTACCTGCCCTTCTCAATTGTGACCTTCAGCAGCTCCAAAGCTTGTTTGTTTTCCAGGATTAAGCACAAACCTGTCCTTATCACTCACATTGGTGGCTTTCTTCCCTTATTTCTTCTTTATGACATTCTTCAGGTTGTGATAACCCTTTGCTCCAGTGCACATAGCTCCACAGAAACTTTACACTGCCAAAGGCAGGGTCATGAACTCTTGCAGGGACAGCTTGTTGCCAGCATGAAGACCACCACTGGTCACATTGGAAGCTGAGATCAGCAGGGTTGCATAAGGAATGTCAGCCAAGTCACTGATATGAGGGCACAGGGACACCTTGTTTTCTACAGCACCAGCTTTTGAGACAGTCAGGAAAATTTCCAGTATGGCATTTTCACCAAATTTAGATTTATTTTCTTTGCCATTCATCTCGATGATCAGTTTGTCCATCTTTTCTTGTTCCACAACATTCAGTTTCTTTATACCCAGAGCAGGTGCAATAGTCATACTGATGTACTCAAGAACTTAGGAGACCCCTTCCTTAGGAGCACATGTTGTCACTGTTACAGAGTTCTGGGCCCAATAGATATCAGTGGAGGCACTGTTGGTCACAGCAGCTTAGAAGAGACTTTTTGAAGTGCAGAGATCAATTCAACAACAGGATTCCCCAAGAGTCAAAGATCTCTCTGGCCCAAATCTTGAGAATAGACAAGGTGAATTTCTGGCTTTTGAATTGCCACACAGAAAAGAAATAGGTTTATGCAGACACAGGAAACTCCACCAGTAGAATTTATAATAGTAATAAAACGAATTACTAAAGAGAGCCCAAATTGAAATAAAAGTGGAAATAAAAATTAGGACTTCAAAGAAACCTCATAGCTAACCTCATGAGAATATTCAACATCTCTTGTGCTTCCTCTATTAACAACAAGAATTCCTTAGAGATTGTAATACTGTGGACTAGTAGGAGTAATCACCAGCTCTGTGCATTGAGTTTCTAAGGCTACTTACAAGTAATTAGTCAGCCTGTCCCTATAGGTCACCAGGTTGTTCTCTGTAATCTAGGACTACATAACCCTGTTTCTCTTCCTGCATTGTTCTATATTATATTCACTTCTGGATTCAAGAGTGAGCTTGATTCTATTCCAGTCAAGGGAGATTTGTCATTTCTATTGCCCTTCATCCTGGCAGCACTGTACTACTGTTTATTCATATAAGTTCTGAGGGAATTGATGATGGGGTGATTACAAAAATTATTACTTCTTCCTAAGCATATAATCTATGATAATTTGATCAGCACAATGGTATAACATGTGCAATAATAATTTGAGCCTCTCTACTGGGAATTTATGTCTGTAATGGCAGTTGTGAAATTCTCACAGTATCTCTTCCCCACAGTCCTTTAACCAAAGTGATATAAGAGTGATTCCATGAGACTTATTTGAGGGGGATTGTAGAGTTGTACATATAAGCATAAACTTTTCAAAATCATAACTATTTTTTGATATTTTTTATTTAAATTTGAAACAAGCTTGTTTCACATGTCAATCCCAGTTCCCACACCCTACTGTCCTCCACTGTTCTCCTCTGTCCTCCCCACCAACCCCCATCCTATCCCCCTTCTGCTCTCTAGGGATGGTGATGCCTTCCATGGGGATTCTTCAAAGTCTGTCATATCATTTGGAGCAGGGCCTAGGCTCTCCCCCATGTTTCTAAGGCAGAGGAGAACTTTTTTTGTCCTTTCCCTCCTCTTTCTTCTAATTCTCTTTCCACTCACTGCTTCCCATGCTCCCAATATGCTCAGGAGATCTTGTCCCTTTCCCCTTCTCCTAGGTACCATGTATGTCTCTCTTAGGGTTTTCTAGTTTCTCTGGCGTTGTGATTATGGGCTGATGATCTTTTGCTTTATGTCTAAAATCCATATATGAGTGAGCACATACCATGTTTGTCTATTTGTTAATGGGTTACCTCACTCAGGATGGTTTCTTCTAGTTCCTTCCATTTGTCTGGGGATTTCAAGATTTCATTGTTTTTTTCTGCTGATCAGTACTCCATTGTGTAAATGTACGATATTTTCTGTGCCTGGCTTTGTTACATTTAATGTTTTCTTTGACTGGGGTATCCCTTTTCTTCCCCTCTTGTCTTCAATGTCTGAGATTTTCTCTTCCAGCTTTATATTCACTTGGTGAAGCTTGTCCATGCAGTTCTTTTTCTAATCCCTAAATTTTTCATTTCACACCTCAACTCAGTTTAGATATTTTTTATTGATACTATTTTGATTTTCATGTCTTGAACTGTTTTCTTCATTTTATTTCACTATTTATTTTTTATATTTTATGAATACATTAGTTTGTATCAAATGTACATAAATACCGTTTTAAAATCTTTGTTCTGTGTTTCAGCTATATTTCATTATTCGGGCCTGTTGTGTTAGTTTGCTATGTACTATAGAGTACATATTGTTCTGGTTATTATTGATTATATATTTATAGTGGTGGGTAGGCATCTTGGCTTAGGATGGTTATAATTTTAGATGTCTTTGTTGGATGAGTGTTTTGTTCCTTAGTTTCAATTTCATTTACTGGTTCTTAGTAGTGTTTGGTGGGTTTGGGTTGCCTGGTGGCCCATTTCTAGAGGCTTTAGGGGAGAATTATATTGAAGACCATTCTTAAGATATTTTGGGAAAAAATGTGTCTTCTTTTTGTCCTTGTCCCAAGGGTTTGCCTGAGGCTAAATTGAAGCATTTTGAATGAATGTTGTTGACAGAGGAGAATTGAAGAGAGTCTAGTATTGTTCCGATTATGTGGTTATTAGTGATCACTCTTATGCACTACAGTGGAAAGATCTAGTTGGGCAAAAAGAAATATTGTACAGTTTGAGAAGAAAAGGAGCACCAGGAACTGTAATATTGGATCCAACTCTTGTGCTCAGGGAGTTAAAAAGTTTAAAGAAAAGCTGATTCAAAATGGAATAAAGGGAGTATTGTCCTTAGGGCAAGACCCCATCCAACTAAGCTTCCCTACTGTGAAAAGGAATTAAGAGAAAGCTTCAGTATCAAAAGAAACAGTCAACAACAGAAATACTATGCAAATGTAATTCAAAATGAGAGGTCTCAGATTTGGGAACCAGGGGTTGTCTAGGAGGGCTGGAGGTTCCATCCCCCAGCAAGCAAAACAACAAAAGCAACAATAACAACAGTAACCAGCAACAAGAGCAACAGGAAATAATTAAGTTTGGACACCTGCAAGGTCTTAAACATCCAATAGGAAAGTATCACTAAAGATTAACATAATTGGAATATTTCTTTAACATTCCAAGAAATATCACTCCACAGAATTTAGGTTTAAATCTCTACAAGATGTTATTTAGACAATCATTTCTCATTGATGATTTTCCTCTTGATAAGGAAAAAGCTACCCAGATATAAAATAACACAACTTTGTATCAATTCAGCACTGAAGTGCCTAACAGGAGCCCAGAGAGACAGGGTCCCTATTGTTTTAAGTTAAAAATAAAATAATGGTTATATTTCTTTACTCTTTTTCTTTGTAGAAGTAATCCTGGAGGAATCTCACACTTGGATTTCCCCAACTATCAAAGAGCCTGAAAGTGTCCTTGAAGGAGAAAAAGAAAAAAGTGTGGATGAATGTAATAGATGCATACTCTTTTGAGCCCAACAGAGAATTCCAATCTACGCTTTTCTGGACATTAAAAAAAAATCATCTGTTCTGAAATTTCCTGATTCCCTACCTAGGACTTATAATACTTCTCTCTTCCTGGCTTTCTGTCTCTGTCTCTCTCTTTCTGTTTCTTGCTGGAGCTTCATTAGTTACAGCTTTTTCAATACAAGTTCAGAGCAGTAGCTCTCAGACTTTAGAATGTGTTGGAGTCACTTGGAAGACTTAATGAAACACAAATATCTATCAGTTTCTCTGTTGAGACCATACCTATGGCAGGGGCCTCTTGAGATCAAGGCTGGACTGGGAAATAGAGTGAGACATCTTACTTCTTAAAAAGTAAGAAGACAGAGATGTGGTTTTGTTCTTCATTGTGATAAACTTCTGCTCCAATGATCATGGCTTCCCAGAACCTGGATGCCCTGCAGGCACTCTTGCATGACCAGATCATTGCCAGCTTGAGAACTACTGTTGATCACATTGAAATGTGGGACCCAAAAAATTATATATAAAAAAAGTTGGACCCACAGGATGACTTTAGGGTTGCCAGCCAATTCAGCGATGTGAGGGACACTAACTTTTCTTCAGCACCAGCTTTTGAGACAGCCAGGGAAACTTCCAGTATGGCATTTGCACAAATTTAGATATATTTTCAGTGCCATCCATCTTGATGCTCAGTTTGTCCATCTTCTCTGGTTCCACAACATTCAGTTTCTTTCTACCCAGAGCAGGTGCAATATTTTTATTGATATGCTCATCTGCCTTTTAACTCCTACCCCAACAGCAGGTCTTACCCGTGTCATGGAGTTCTATAGCTTTATGTGTCTCAGTTAGTCACTGAGACTGTTGGTCACAGCAGCATGGGAGAGACCTTTTGTGGTACAGAGATCAACCTCAACAGTGGGATTCCACATGAGTCAAAGGTCTCTCTGGCATGAATCTTGAGAACAGACATAGTGAATTTCTGGCCTTTGGATTGCCACACAGAAGGATGTGGGGGGGCCTAGGCCCTGTTCCAAATGATATGACACACTGGGAAGATCCCTCATGGAAGGCCTCACTCTCCTTGGGGAGCAGAAATGGGATGGAGTGAGAGTTGGTGGGGGTAGGGGAAAGGGGAGGGAGAGGGCACTGTGATTGACATGTAAAACAAGCTTGTTTCAAATTTAAATAAAAAATTATCAAAAAAGAACTTAATAATAAAAAAAATTACCAAAGAAAGCCAAAACTGAAATACATCAGGAAATATAAAATTAGGTATGTCAACAAAAAGGTCATAACTAACCTCTTGAGAACATTTAACACCTTTTCTGCATCTTCCATTTACCTCAGTAATTCCTCAGAGATTGCATTATTGTGGACCAGTATGAGTAATCACCAGCTCTGTGCATTGAGTTTCTAAGGTTACTTACCAGTAATTAGTTAGCCTGTCCCTGTAGGTCATCAGCTTATTCTCTGTAATCCAGGACTATTTAACCCTGTTTGATCTTTATACAGTGTTCTGTATTAGTAAGCTCTTGTTCTTTTGTTCACTTCAGGATTCAAGTGTGAGCTTGAGCCTTCATCAGTCAACCAGCAGAGTGTTTCTGTGTGTGTGTGTGTGTGTGTGTGTGTGTGTGTGTGTGTGTGTGTGTGGTGTTCATCATATCCTCATCCCTTCTTCATGGCTACAGAGCCCCACAGTTTATTCATGTAAGTTCTGAGGAAATTGAGGATGAAGAGGACAGTACAAGGTTTATTACTTCTTTCTAATCATATGAACTATGATAATTTGGGAAGCATGATGATGTGATAATTGTAATAAAAAATTGAGCCTCTCTACTATGCTCTTATAACTGTAATGGCAGTCTTCAAATTCTCATTTAATTATCTTCACTGTCTCTTTTTCACACTTCTATGACTAATGAGAGCAGAAAATATGTTCAAAATGTTGTTTCACAAACAATCTAAAGTCCTATCTGTATGCTGGTGAGGGTGGTTCAATAATCATACTTTTGAAGAAAACTATCATGTGTGACTATTTAGGTGTTCCCTGAGTAGAAGATCTGAGTTTTAGATGGTATGTATCTTACTTCATCTGAATAGTTCTTCCAAATTCCAAATTATAAGTATTTGCATAATTTTTATTTATAGAATGTTAAAGACAAAGACAGTGGTCAGGTAGAAAGGAATGAAGTCTTGTATGAATTACTTTGCATGTCCAAAACACATAATGATCTGTTTAGTAAACAGACATTTCATACTTTATTCTAAAAAAAAAAAAAAAAAAAAAATAGGCCCCTGCCTTTTTTCCTTCCTGGTTTCCAGATCCTTTATAATGGAATGCTCTCTGCTGCATTGTGAACTGTGAATTGTATATTTCAGGTTCATTTGGAACAGTGTCAAAACATTGAAGCAACAATTCAACTCAAGCTTTTCTAGTTTCCTTGATCCATATTTAGCCTCATACTCTGAAGTGTCTGATTTACAGACCCACAAAGACTGTACTCTATTTTTTGGATATTTTTGCTGTTGTCAGCATCCTCCATCATTCTGAGGCTTAGTCACTAAGTTTCTAATGAGGAAAAGAGGTCAGGTCCCTATATAATTTGTAGTTTTAAATCATGGGAGCTTAAAAAGATATGTGCTGTTAAGATCTCTGTATGTCATCTTAAAACTATGTTATCAGTAATCCATGAAAATATACATATATATGTGAATGAAATCACAATGAATGGACATAGAAGCTATGAATGTGAAGTAGTATCTTGTGAGTTATATGAGGGCTAGAAGAGATGAAATGGACAAAAGAAATGTTATTATATTATAATTAGAAATACAGAAATAATAAAACATAAAGTAAAATCAAACTACTCAAGAATCCAAGAATGACACATTTATTTTGAATTATTTTGTTTCTGCTATTTGTTAATGTGAACTAAGACATGTAAGAGTAATTCTGAGACAACTTGACAGTCATATGACCAAGATTTAGTAAATAAATTTTCTATGAATGTCCCTTCTTCTATCAATTTTTTTTGTATATTGATATAATTTACTACTCTAACTTTCATATTTTTGTTTCACTGGGCCTAAAGAGTCTTTGCTACAGATGTAAAATAAACAATACATGTTTTAAACATGAAGTAGACCCTTTCTCCTCTGAAGTCACATATATACTTTCCTTTACATTTTTATTTCATTCAGGAGTGTGACCTTGAAATTGATCCGAGATAAGTTTTTTTTCATTTTTGTTCCATGTTTTTCATTGGTAAAGTGGGAAAATCATCATGTAAAATGGATGAGTATATCATAATTCCACTAGTTTATAGTGTAAAACAGAAAAGGGGTTAACTGATGAATATTAAAAGACACATATATCTATTGCTGCAAGTCTGGCTGTTACTGTATTTTTATAGGGTAACTAAATAGCTACTGGTATGAATACAGGTAGAAGAAAACAGATGAGCTTTTGGATGACATAAGTAATTTTGTGATGGAATTAATAATCTGCTCAGGCAAAATCACTCTACCACTTAAAGATTAACTACGGGTCAGCTGTTTACAGTAATTTTGGCCTCACATTATCTGGATTACTCTATCCAATATGGCTCTCATAAGAGGTAACACAGGATCCAAGTACAAAATTTTGAGTATGGCATTTGCCATGACTGAGCAATTATTAATGATGTCACAATAAGTTTGAGAAAATAACCATTATTTGTACTTACTTTACCCAAATTGCAAAGTAGGTCTACATGCATGCTGGTACCAATGTTAATATCATTTTTGGTTTCCTTCAAAAGATGTTCAAGAAATAAAACCATGTGGAACACAACATCTGTACCAGAATTCCACTTCATTTCACTCTCAGAGGATTCAGACCTACAGACTGTTCTCTTTGGCCTATTCTTGTCTATGTACATCTTGGCCCTGTTTGGAAACCTGCTCATCATCCTGACAGTAAGCTCTGACTCCCATCTCCACACACCCATGTACTTCTTCCTCTCTAACCTGTCCATGGTTGATATTGGTTTCATCTCCACCACTGTTCCAAGGGTGATTGTGGACATACAAACTCACTGTCCAGTCATCTCCTATGCAGGCTGCCTGACACAGATGTCACTGTTTATAATTTTTGCATGTATGGATGACATGCTTCTGGTTGTAATGGCATATGACAGGTTTGTGGCCATCTGCCACCCCCTGTATTATCAGGTCATTATGAATCCCAGTCGCTGTGGTGTATTACTTGTAGGGTCGTTTCTCCTTAGCCTTGTGAACTTACTGTTGCATTATGTGGCAGTATTACATTTTTCCAACTGTGAGTATTTTATTGAAATTTCCAACTTCTTCTGTGGCTCTTCTGAAGTCCTTAATGTTGCTTGTCTTGATACTTTCACCAGTACCATAGTCAGATTCTGTGTAGGTACTCTCTTTGGGTTACTTCCTATTTCAGGAATCTTTTTCTCTTATTTTAAAATAGTTTCCTCCATCATGGGATCATCATCAAGTGGGAAACACAAAACCTTCTCCACCTGTGGGTCTCATTTGTCTGTTGTTTGCCTGTTTTATGGAACGGCATTAGCAGTGTACTTCAGTTCCTCCCTGTCACATTCTGCAAGAAGTAATGCAGTGGCCTCATTGATGTACACTGTGGTAACACCTATGTTGAATCCCTTCATCTACAGCCTGAGGAACAAGGACATTAAAACTGCCTTAAGGAAGATTCTGAGCAGAGCATTCTAATCATTGACATTCTTTATAAATTCACCATATATCTATACATTTAATGCACATGTAAATCCCAGTTAATGTCTTAGACATTATCCCTGATACTTCATAATGTTTCATGATGAAGTGTAGGTCACTGAGATTGTATTTATGGTAATGTGTAGTTTTAGAAATGCACAAAATATTAAGTTATAGTGATAAAATATTTGTATGGATGATTGGTGCACATTGCTGAAAAACCCTTATGAGTATAGAGTGTAATCAACACCTAAAAGCTATGCAAGGAATACAATTTAAAGGGGCATTCAAGGGACCTCTGACAGTGGAACCAGGATGTATGGGGGGGGAATGGGATGGGAGTGGGTTCAGGATACATGGGAGGGAGGGAGAGGGAACTGGGATTGATACGTAAAATAAGAAAGAATAATAAATAAAATAAAATAAAAGAAGGAAAAACCAAAAAACCAAACTAAACCAAACCAAAGCAAAAAAAAAAAACAAAACAAAAAAAAAAAAAACCAACCAAACAAAAACAAACAAACAAAAAAACAACCTCCCCCCAAAAAAACAAAGGGACAATTCAGTGAAATTGTAAGTTAGAAATGACAGAGTACCAGGCTTGTCCACAAGTTTGCTTAAACAGGCCTGAACAATGAAGACATGAATAGATATGCTATTGTGGAAGAGGAAAGGTAAGAAGATTTCATCCTTAGACAAAGAAGAAAATTAATTCCATAAATAATTGTTTATTAGTTTGATAAATTTTAATATCAATGGGAGATACCATTCTGTAAATATGTTTCTCTTATTGGTTAATGAATAAAGTTGTTCAATAGAAAACAAGATAGGTGGGACTAGGAGAGGTGGAGGATTCTGGAAAACATAGTAGAGTTTTTTATGTGTTTATGTGTAAAGTGTTTATGTGATCTCAAGGGGAGAGGATATGAGTCTGGTGTTCTCAGTAAGATAAGACCATGTAGAAATATATATATATTTCTACATGGTCTTATATATATATGTATATATATATATATACATATATATGTGTATACATATACATATATATATATGTATATATATTAGTAATTATGGGTTAATATTTAAGACAGAGCTAGCCAATAAGAAATGCTAGTAACAAGCCAACAGTTTCAAAATTAATACAGTGTCTCTTTGTGTTATTTTGGTCTGATGTGGCTATGGGACCAGGCTGGTAGGAAAGTGCTTGTATCATAATATGGTATTATTTTGTTCTGTAATTTCTTTAGATAAACCAATTCTTTTTTGAAGTTATTAATTTTTAATTTCATTTTACATTTCAACCAAAGTTTTCCCAGCTCCATCCTCCACCTTTCCCCAAGCCTAACTCAGATCCATTCCCAACCATAAGGGCTGCCATGGGGAGTTGTCAAAGTCTGGCACATTAAGTTGGTGCAGGATTAACCCCTGCCCACTGTGTTAAGGCTGAGCATGATATGCCATCATAGGTAATGGGCTCCAAAAAGCTAGTTCATGGACACCAGGGATAGATCCTTGTTCTACTGCCAGGGGTCCCTCAGATTGACCAAGCTACACAACTGTCTCCCATATAAGAAGGGCATAGTTTGTTTCCATGGAGGCTCCACAGCTCTCTGTCCAGAGTTCTCAAGTTTCCATAAGATTAGTTCAGCTGTTTCTGTAGATTTCTCCACCATGATCTTGACCCCTCCCCCTTGCTCAAGTATTCCTGAAAGAGAAACTTTGATAGAGAGAGCCCCTATGGGGTTAGGGAGGAACCAGATGCTAGGGAAATACCCAAGAATCTACAAGGATGATCCTAGCTAAGACTCGTAGCATTAGTGGGTGAGGGGGCCTGAAATAGCCTTCCCTGTAATCAGAATGGTAAACACCCCAATTATCATCACAGAGACCTCATACAGTAATTGATGAAACCAGATGCAGAGATCCACATCTAACCACCATGATGAACTCTGGGAATCCAGTCAAGTAAGGAATTTTGAGAACAGGAAAAATCCCAGCAGTTAGAAAAAATTTAATGAATTGAAAGAGAGCAAGGGTGGATTCATGTGAAGTAGAGAAGGAGGGAGGTGAGAGCTGCTAGATCTACAGTATAATCTAATTTTAAAAATATTAAAGCAAAATAAATTAAATTTTTAATAATACCCATAGAAGGATGGCACTTATCACCTCAAGATAATATTTGGAGCACATGCTACTGGGTTTACTTAAGATATATATTATGTATCTTGATTATTTTTTCCAAATTAAGACTTGATATGAGCTGTCAAAATAATGAGCCTTTTATTTGAAGTGAGAGAATTAAAATTCATGAATGAGGATTGACATGAATTAAAATCTACAAATGAAGCATGAGATGGCTGGAGATCAAAGTGCTCTTGTCCTTCTCAGTGTCTGAAGTCCATAAAACCACATAAACAAGTACTATAGAATGTGGAACAAGGGAGAAGAATATAAGATTAATTCCATGTGACTTATTTGAGGGGGGATTGATGGACTTGTCCATATAAACATAAACTTTAGAAATTCAAAAATATTTCAATCTTTTATGTTTCTGGAAGTTACATCATTTTATAATGGCATATTTGTATTTAATGGTTTCATTTACCATGTAAATTTTAATAAGAAGCACAATTATTATATCTACTACCAATTTTGAATTGTATTTCAAGGAAACTTTTATAACATATGCACCGTGTAAGATAATATTGGTTAAAAAAACAAACATGATACTATGGCAAAGCATGACTTTCCAGTAACAGGAAAATTGCTTGGGAAATGGAACACACTGACTTTGTCATCATGAACTATTAATTTTAATTCCACATTTAGACAATTATGTCCCAGCATATCTTATGGGACTTAATGTAATCTAAATAGAGGCAGAACATATTATATTCTTGCAACATGTTAGGGTAAACTTAAATGCTTCCTACTTTTCTTTGACTAAAAAGAGTTTTTCTTAAATGGGGAAGAATGTATTTAAACTGTTTTTTATTTTTAAATAAAGTGGGTGTATTTCACCATGATCCTGGGCATTTTTAATATAATATGATTTTATTTAAAAAACTGTGACATTGAATGCCAATAATTAGCTTTTCATAGAAACATGAGAAATTAAACAGCAAAGGGATTCTCTGCTTCTACCTTCAGTAGAACAGGCAGAAACATCTCTTATAGCCTCCTTCAGGACAACATACCTTTGTCTCAAATCCAGCTTCAAAAACATTCCCTGGAAATCCACCAGCCACACAGTCCATGGAATCATGTGGGCAGCTTTGCTCTTTCCCCCTCCTTCAATTCCAATCTACCATTCTCATCCCCACCCCTGATGTAGCCTCTATTCTCTATCTTCCTACATTCTAAAGGGTCTTGGCAGATCCTTTTGGCATACCCTGCTTTCCTCCTAACTGTGGACCCCTGCAACCTCCCCATTCTAGCCCATCCAATCTTAATTGTCAGTCCCCAGTACCTAAAATCACATTGTACCCAGCCTCCAGTGGTCACACATGTATCTCAGAAGCATTTCCTGCCAGGCAACCCACAACTACCAGACTCCACTAAGAACCAGAGAAGGAAACTGAAAACAAGGAACAAAACACTCATCCAACAAAGATGAGAGCAGGTATTTGTTGTGGAAGTTCTTTGTCCTGCCACACTTTGGATCCAAATAAGCATGCGGATGTGATATAAATTATGAAGCTGTTGGCCAATGTCTCGGGCTTCTTATTGTCTAGCTATATCATATATATGGCCCCAAACCCACTCCCATCCCATTATGTCTCCCACTCCATGGGGAGGGTGATATTATAATTATTTAGAGTAGGGACTAGGCTTTCCCTCTTGCCTCTAGGATAAGGGATTATCCCTCCATAGGGGATGTGCTCCCAAAGTCCTTTTGTGCACCAGGGATACATCCTGGTTCCATTATCAGAGGTCCCTAAGACTGTGCAGACCTTCTGAGATCCATGTTCAGAAGGTCTGAGTCAGTCCAATACTGGTTTCCCAGCTATCAGTCTGGGGGTCCATGAGCTCCCCCTTGTGAAGGTCAGCTGTCTCTGTGGGTTTATGTAGCCTGTTCTTGATCCCTTTGCTTATCATTTCTCCCTCTCTGCAACTGTATTTCAGGAGATCGGCTCAGGGTTTAGCTGTGGGTGTCTGCTTCTGCTTCTATCAGCTACTAGATGAGGGCCCTGTGATTGCATATAAGTTAGTTATCAGTCTCATTATCTGGGAAGGGCATTTAAGGTGGCCTTTCCTCTGTTGTTTAGAATGTTGGTTGGGGTCATCTTGTAGATATGTGGGCATTTCTCTAGAGTAAGTTTTCTCTTCAAACCTATAATGGCTACCTCTATTATGACATCTCTATTTTTATTTTTGCTCTTGTCTATTTGTCCCCTGACTCAATCTTCCTGGTCCCACATGTTCTCCTCTCCTCCCCTTCTCTTTCTCCTAACTCCCTCCCCACTTACTGCCCCCCCACTCCCATAATGCTCAGGAGATCTTGTTCCTTTCTCCTTCTCTGAGGGACCTTGTATGAATCTATTAGGTTCCTCCTTGTCTCTTAATTTCTCTGTTGGTGTGAATTATAGGCTGGTGATCCTTTGCTCTATGTCTAAAATCCATATATGAGTGAGTACATACCATGTTTCTCTTTTTGTGACTGGGTTACCTCACTCATTATGGTTTCTTCATGTTCCATCTATTAACCTGCAAATTTCAAGCTTCCAGTGTTCTTTTTTTTTTTTTGAATAGTATTCCATTGTGTAAATGTGCCACATCTTCTTTATCCATTCTTCAGTTGAGGGCATCTAGGTTGGTTTCAGGTTCTTGCTATTACAAATAATGCTGCTCTGAAAAAAAGTTGAACAGATGTCTTTATCTTAATTATTAACTCATTTCTATCAATCTTTGTATTGCTGATGCTGTGGCCCGGCATGTTATTATTCCTTCTGAAGCATGGCGAATCTGTGGTGAGCATCCTCTCCCTACCTTTCCCAGAATTCTCCTAATTTCCTAGTCCTGCCTATATTCCTGCCTCATTGGCCAAACCGTGTTTTATTAATCAACCAGTAAGAGAAACATATATACAGAAGGACATTCCCCCATCAGATATTAGCATCTTAAATGACAAGCATCCCAAGCCAAGATGACTATACACCAATGTAAATACATAATCAACAACAGATAAAACAATACGGACTTGTTAGTGCATAGCAAAGCAATATAATTGGCCTTGAGAAATGCAATAGATATGAATCATAGGACAAAGACTTCGAAATAATCTTATATTTGAGTTCCTTAAAGAAGATACAAATTGCTTTTGACATCCATTGCTGGGACTCTGCCTGACACACGCCTATGCATTTGGGACCACCCTGAGTTCCCACCTGCCTGATATTTGACCTCCATTGCCAGGCCTCTGCCTGAGGAGAGACTTCCTAGAGAGTTTGGACAACCCAGAGCCACAGACATCGAAATCCTGACCAACCTAAGCCCACTAAGCCCACTGGGGAAGTAGCACACAGAGAGAGACAGAGAGAGAGAGAGACCCCGCCTGCACCCACTGGAAGAAGCAATGGAAAGAGGGCAATACAAGAAAATACCTAACAATAGAAACACAAGCATGACACCACCAGAATGTAGGGACTCTACACCAACTACACCTGAACACCCCAAATCAGATGAAGCAGAAGAGAAGGACTTAAAAAATATTTTATAAAAACGATAGAGGCCCTCAAAGACTATGTGAGAAAATCCCTTAAAGAAATGAAAAAAAAAAAAAAAAAAAAAAGAAAACAAACAAAAAATCGGAAGAAATGAAAAAGTCTCTTAATGAAAGTAAGAAAATCCAAGAACAAACAATTAAACAAGTGAAGGAAACAGTTCAATACTTGAAAACTGAAATAGAGACAATAAAGAAAACACAAACTGAAGGAATGCTGGAAAAAAAACTGGGCAAACAATCAGGATTTACAGATGCATAACCAACAGAATATAAGAGATGGAAGTGAGAATCTCAGGCATTGAATATAAACTGGAGGAAATATATTCATTGACCAAAGAAAACCTAAGTCTAAAAAATCCTTAACATAAAACATCAAGGAAATGTGGGACACTATGAAAAGGCCAAAGCTAAGAATAATAGGCATAGAAGAAGGCAAAGAAGCCTGATGGGAGGTTTCATTCTGTAAATAGGTTTCTCTTGTTGGTTAATAATAAAGCACTGTTGGTCAATAGGAAAGGAAGATAGGAGACTAGGAGGAGAGAGAAAGTAGTAGGGAGGAGATTCAATATGGAGGAAAGAAAGCAGAATGCAGGCCCGTCTCTCCGGTATGATGAGACCACGTGGAAATACTTAGATTAATAGAAATGGGTTAATATTTAAGACAGAGCTAGCCAATAAGACACTAATAACTGACCTACAGCTTGATATTTAATACAGAGTCTCATTGTGTTATTTGTGGCTGGTGTTGTGGTGGGACGTGACCAGCGGAGGGAAAAATCTACTCACAACAGAAGCCCAGTTCAAAGGTGCAGAAAACATATTCAACAAAATCATTAAAGAAAATTTTCTCAATCTGAAGAGGGACATGCCCATGAAAGTACAAGGAGCATACCAAACACCAAATAAACTGGACCAAAGAAAAAAGACCCATCGACACATAATAATCAAAACAACAAACATACAGAATAAAGAAAGATATTAAGATCAGTGAAGGAAAAAGGCAAGGTAACCTACAAAGGCAGACCTATCAAAATTACACCTGACCTCTACATGGAAACCCTCAAGGCTAGAAGGTCCTGGATAGATGTTCTACAAGTACTAAGAGTCCACAGATACCAGCCCAGGCTACTATAACCAGCAAAACTCTCAATCACTATATACAGAGAAAAAAAAAGATATTTAATGACAAAGCCAATTTCACAATAATTATATATAAATCCAGCCCCTACAGAAAGTTCTGGAAGGAAAATTCCAACCCAAGGAAGTTAACTATGCTCACAAATACATAGACAATAGATAATCCCACTTACCAGAACCAAAAGGTAAAGCAGGACAAATATATTCACAATACCACCACCAAAAAAAAAAAAAAAAAAAAAAAAAAAAAAAAAATCTAAAACAAACAAGAATTAACATTCAATGGTCCTTACTTTCCATCGACATGAATGGTCTTAACTCTCTTATAAAAAGACACAGACTAAGAGAATGGATACAATGACAGAATCGATCTTTCTGCTGCATACAAGAAACACATCTAAGCTTCAAAGACAGACATTACCACAGGGTAAAGGGTTGGGAAAAGATCTTCCAATCAAATTGACCCAAGAAGCAAGCAGGTGTAGCTATTCTAATATCTAACAATTTAGACTTCAAATGAAAATCAATCAAGAAAGATGAAGACGTTCATTTCGTATTCATCACAGGAGAAATCCATAGGTACAACGTTTCAATTCTGAACATCTATGCCCCAAATACAAAAGCATCCACATTCATATAATTCAAAGTTCACATAAAACTTAACACACTTATAGTGGAAGACTTCAACACCCCACTCTCACCACTCAGAAACTTAACAAAGAAAAAAAAAAAGAACTAACAGAAGTTATGTTTCAACTGGGTTTAACAGACATTTGTAATACATTCCAACCAAACACAAAAAAAATATAACTTCTCAGCGCCACATGGAACCTTCTCTAAAACTGACCACATACTCAGTAACATAACAAACCATAACAGATACAAAAAAGAAAATTGGAATATTCCCCTGTATCTTATCAGAACACCATGCTTTAAAGTTGGAATTCAACAACAACACAAATTGCAGAAACCCTACAAACTCATGGAAAATGAACAATGTGCAATTGCACTATACCTGGGTCAAAGAAGAAATAAAGAAAGAAATTAAAGACTTCCTAGAATTCAATGATAATGAGGACACAACTACCTGAACTTATGGGATACCTTGAAAGCAGTGTTACGAGGGAAGTTCATTGCACTAAGTGCTCATATGAAGAAAACAGAGGATATGCACATTAGAGAATTAACAACACAATTGAAGGCCTTAGAACAAAAAGAAGCAAACTCACCTTGGAAGAGTAGATGCCAGGAAATAATCATTTTGAGGGCTGACATCAATAAAATAGAAACCAGGAAAATAATACAAAAAATCAATGCAATAAAGAGTTGTTTTTTTTTTTTTTTCAGAAAATGATCAAGATAGACAAACCTTTATCCAAACTAACCAAAAAAGCAGAGAGAACATGCAAATTAACAAAATCAAAAATGAAAAGGGAGACACTGAGGAAGTTCAGGTCATACTTGGAAAACCTGTACTCCACAAATTTGAAAATTCAAAGGAAAAGGATAAATTTCTGGATAGCTATCACCTATCAAAATTAAATAAAGAATGGATAAGCAATTTAAATATACTTATATCCCCTAATAAAATAGAGGCACTCATCAACATCCTCCCAGCAAAAAAAAAAAAAAAAGCCCAGGGCCGGCTTCCATGCAGAATTCTCTCAGAAATTTAAAGAAGAGCTAATATCAATACTCCTCAAATTGTTCCCCACAATAGAAGCAGAAGATTCCTTACCGAGCTCTTTTCATGAGGCCACAATCACCTTGGTACCCAAGCCACACAAAGCACAACTAAGAAAGAAAACTACAGACCAATATCCCTGATGAACATCAATGACAAAAAATACTCAATAAAATACTGGCAAATCAAATGCAAGAATACATCAGAGTAATCACCCACCATGAACAAGTAGGCTTCATCCCTGGGTTGCAGGGATGGTTGAATATATGAAAATCTATCAGTGTGATCCACCATGTAAACAAACTGTAAAAGAAAAACCACATGATCATCTCATTAGATGGTGAAAAAGCCTTTGACATATTCAACATCCTTTCATAATAAATGTCTTGGAGAGATCAGGGATAACATGAACATATCTAAATGTAATAAAAAGCAACATACAGTAAAACCAATAGCCAACATCAAACTGAATGGACACAAGCTTAAGGTGAGCCCTCTAAAATCAGGAAAAGGACAAGGCTGTCCTCCCTATATCTCTCTCTTCAATATTATACTTAAAGCTAGCTCTAGCTAAAGCAATAAGAAAACAAACAGAGATTAAGGGGGCATAAATTGGAAAGGAAGATGTCAAAATGTCACTATTTTCAGATGATATGATAGTTTACATAAGTGACCTAAAACCTCTACCAGGGAACTCCTACAGCTGCTAAACATTTCAGCAAACTAGCAGGATACAAGATAAAATAAAAAAAAAAAAATCAGTAGCCCTACTATATACAGACAACAAAGGGGCTGAGAAAGATATCAGAGAAGAAACATCACCCTTTACAATAGCCACACACAACATAAAGTGTTTTGAGGTACCTCTTACCAAACAAGTGAAGACCTATATAGCAAGAACTTTGTGTTTTTAAAGAAAGAAATTAAAGAAGAAACCAGAAAATGGAAAGATCTTCCATGTTCTTGGATAGGTAGGATAAACAGAGTAAAAATGACAATCTTGCCAAAATCAATCTACAGATTCAATGCAATCCCCGTCAAAATACAAGCACCATTCTTCACTGACCTTGAAAGGATAATAATCATCTTTATATGGAGAAACAAAATACCCAGGATAACGAAACAACACACAATTGTCCCAGCACAATAAAGGAACTTCAGGAGGCATCACTATCCCTGACTTCAAACTCGACTATAGAATGATTGTCCTGAAAACAGCCTGATATTGGCACAAAAACAGACAGGTAGACCAGCAGAATCGAATAGAAAATCCTGATATTATTCCACACTCCTATGCTAAAAGTATACATTGGGAGCAGGAAAGCATCTTCAACAAATGGTACTGGCACAAATGGATGATAGTGTGTAGAAGATTGCAGATAGATTCATGCCTATCACCATGCACAAAACTCAAGTCCAAATGGATCAAGGACCTCAACATAAATGCAGTCACACTGAATCTTTTTGAAGAGAACAAATTATACTTACACAGACTGTGTCTCATCCTACTTCCCTTGGTATAAACAAGAGCCTGGTTATCATCCTCAATTCATTGTTGACATCTATTCAAATGTGGAAAGAATACAGAACCAAAGACTCATCCTTTTATTGGATAAGAAAGACAAACAACTATCCCTGTACATCACAGACACTAAGCCTGGAGATTCAGCCATCTACTTCTGTACAACAAATATACAATGATCCCCAGGTATCTGCATCCTGTCCTCAAGCCTGCCACCAGGGCTAGAGCAGCACCCTTTTTGCTGTGTCAGAATCTCTAGGACAACATTTGTCACATTGTTTGTTTGAGATGGAAACTAAAAAATAGATATTAAAAGTATTTAAGATAAGGCCACAGATTACCTGGAAAGTTTAAAACATATTGTTACTTGCTGCCTAACAATTACTTGGGGAATTCATTTTTATTGTATATGTTAGATGTCTATTGTGCACTATGATATCTTGGTTTAAATAATCAGTGGAAAATGAATAGTTTGCTGAGTAGGTGCAGAGATCAACATCTGAAGTAAAGGGTAAGGCTTTATCTCTTTTCTTTGTGAATGGATTCTTGTATGTATATGTGTTCAGCAATGCAAAAGTTGTGACATATTCCTACAAGAATTGGCGATATTCTGTTTTAAAACCATGAGGAGGTCCTAGTGTGCTAAATGACAAACCCATAAAGCAATGTGTGCCCACTGGTGCAATAGTGACCTGGTGATTTGTAGGGGCAACCAACTGCTTTCTCATTGTTGTAGAGGTGTAGAGGGAATCAAATATTTTCTCATTGGATTTGAGGTCTACATTGTTGGAAGAAGTACATATGTAGTATGTCAGTCTGTGCAAAAGTGTATGCCTGTTAAATTGTAAAAGTAAAAAAAAAAAAAAGAAAAGAAGAAAATGTTGTTTTAATAAATCATTCTACATCTTATATAGAAAATATGTGAACAACACATTAAAAGCAAACTACAGAATCCAGATGGCCTCAACATTCATTACCTTGAACTGTAAGAGACAAAGGTTCTGAGACAAAGGTGGCATTTGCAGATTACAGTTCTAATTTAAAATCAATAAGAGTTAGAAAACAGGTGTGGACAGAGGTGAGAATGAATAGCTTTGTGAGAAGACAAAGTCTGTCAATGAGGAAATATTACTAAGAGCATATTAAAGGATGGAAGGAGCTCCCACAGAAACATGGCAGCCATGAAAGCCAGACTCATGAGTAAAAATTTTGACTCAATAAAAAGAGGTTATGTCAAATGGCTGCTTGGGACGCTTTGTCAGGTCCGCAGGAAGAGTCACAAATGTCTTCCCAATGCCAAATGATAGTCAGCTTTGATTCCTAACAGCCCACACCACTGGTCACAATGACATTTACAGAACAGAGCTAAGAGAAAGGTCATAGCTTATGTTTGATTCAGAGCATGGCACAACATGTGAGTCATGCATGCCAGTCTCAACTGTGTCTTTGTTGTGGCTGTCCTGTACAGTTAATCTTCACACATTGTTTCACGATACCTAAGTAAATGGGCAGCACAAACTCACTTTTCAAATTTCTAAAAGGTAAAAAGAGCAGATTCTAATTATTACACATTTCCAGAGATAGTTATAATTACACCATTTTATAATAACTTTAAGAAAATTTTAACATCTGTTTATTTTGTTTTATGGGCATGAGTATTTTGCCTGAATTTGTGTTTATGTATCACGTGTATGCCTGGTATCCATGGAGGTCAGAGGAGAAAGTCAGTTCCCTGGAGACTGGAGTTAAAGAGGGTTGAGAACCACAATGTGCATTCTGAGAACCAAACCTGGGCCTTCTGCAAGAGCAAAATTATGTTCTGCAGCTTAACAATCAATTTAGGCCTGCATAGTATCTTAATACAAATTCTAATCAGTGGATATATACTGGTAAAATCTACTTCTTGCTTTTAGTTTATCCTATGATAGAAACTAAAACAGAACCCTAAGAGAGACATGCATGACCCCCACAGAAGGGGAAATGGACAAGATCTCCTGAGCATATTGGGATGGGGGGGCAGTGAGCGGAGAGGGAGTTAGGAGAAAGAGAAGAGGAGGAGAGGAGAACAAGTGGGACCAGGAAGATTGAGTCAGAGTATGAATAGGCCAAGAACAAAAATAAATAAATAAATAAGTAAATAAGTAAATAAATAAATAAATAAATAAAAGAGATACCATAATAGAGGGAGCCATTATAGGTTTGAAGAGAAAACTGGCACTAGGAAATGTCCAGAGATCTACAAGGATGACCCCACTTAACAATCTGCACAATAGTGAAGAGGCTACCTTAAATACCCTTCCCCAATAATAAGATTGATAGCTCCCTATATGTCATCCCAGAGCCTTCATTCAGTAGCTGATGGAAACAACTAAACACTGAGCAGAACTCCTGGAATCCAGTTGCAGAGAGAGAAGTGATGAGCAAAAGGGTCAGACCAGGCTGAAGAAATCCACAGAGACAGCTGACCAGAACAAGGGGGAGCTCATGGACCCCCAGACTGATAGCTGGTAAACCAGCATAGGACCAACCTAGACCCTTTGAACTTGGGTCTCAGTTAGAAGGCCTGGGAAGTCTATGGGAACTCTGACAGTGCAACCAGGATGTATCCTTGGTGCACAAAAGGACTTTGGGAGCACATTCCCCATGGAGGGATACTCCCTTAGCCTAAGACATGAGGGAGGGCCTAGGACCTACCACAAATATCTTGACAGATTTTGATGATTGCTCCTGGAAGGCCTCACCATCTCTGGGGAGGGAATGAGGAATGGGACAGAGAGGGGTTCGTGGGGGGGTGAGAAGATGGAAGGGAGAGGGAACTTGGATCAATATGTAAAATAAAAGAAAACAACAACAACAACAACAACAACAAACCCAAAACCCAAAACAGAGATCTCATCAGTTGCTCTACTATAGAACTTTCATATCAGGTTGAATCCTAAGAATAACAATATTGAATAAATTAATGACCTTTGCTTATATCCTTTATTCTGATAAGGGCAGCTTGAAGTCTGAGATAGCATTATGAATGATGTTGACGAAGAGAGCACATTTCTGAGAGTAAACCAAGAGACCATAGTTAAGTCTCTGTCCACCAGGGGGCAGAGTTTTCTAACACAAGATCATTTTCTTTGTGAATTATAAGCTTCATAGGTTCATCATTTGATGTCATTTCATCATTTCTTCATGTGAAGAGTCAAGGACATTTCTTGGGTAACACTAGAGATGAACATTTTTCTGGCTTTAATGACTGTGATGCTGCTGATCATGCTTGGTAAGTGAAGTGACTTAAAATTTGCACTTGTTATTCTCTGATGTCACAAAAATATTTAATCATATAAGAGCTTTTGCCTTAATGTGACACAGATATCCTCTTCTTCCTCCAGGGAAGACCCATGGAGACTCAGTGACCCAGAAGCAAGGTCATGTGACTCTCTCAGAAGGCGAATTTTTATTTATTAACTGCACTTATTCAACCACATCATACCCGACTCTTTTCTGGTATGCCCAACATCCTGGAGAAGGCCCAGAGCTGCTTTTGAAAGTCACAACAGCCAACAACAAGGGAAGCAGCAGAGGGTTTGAAGCTACTTTTGACAAAGGATCCACTTCCTTCCACTTGCAGAAAGCCTCGGCCCAAAAGTCAGACTCGGCTGTGTACTACTGTGCTCTGAGTGACACAGTGGCACAATCTGCAGGGGGAGCTGAACCCTGAGAAGCAAACCCTGAGAAGCAAAAGAAAGCCTGACTTCTGATTATCTGTCTTTCAGATGACTGTTTTCCACACAGTCTGTGCTGCATAAGTGATTATCATTTGTTTTCTTTCTGTAGTTTCTTGGCCATGTTTATACACCTCTTCATCCTAAAGTATTCCTCTGTATGGTTGGTCTCACGAACATGAATTCTTGGTCTCACGAACATGAATTCTTTTAGCCTATTTTTATCATGGTTCATTTTCTTTCTCCATCTATGGCAGATAGTTTTTCTGGGGACTGTGGTCTAAGTTGGCATGTAGTGTCTTTTAGAACTTAATATACATTGCTCCAGTCTCTGATAGCTTTCAAATTTTCCATGAGAAATCAGGTGTGGTTATGGTGGATTTTCTTTTATATATATCACGTGTGTGTGTGTGTGTGTGTGTGTGTGTGTGTGAGTGTGTGTGTGTGTTTATTTTAGCTTTCCATACTCTTTCTTCGTTCTGTATGTTTTGTGTTTTAACTATGATATTCAATGTGGAATTTCTTTTATTGTTTTATTTTTTTAGTTTGATAACTTTCCTTCTATAATCTTTTTGAAGAGCCATCCTATCTCATTGACTCAGGGTTCTTCTTCATCTATGCCTATTACCTGAATATATGGCTTTTCAAATGTGATATTATTATGATCATGTGCATTTTAGGTGTATGTGTGCCTGTATATCACATACATGACTGATACCAGAAGAGGCAAAAATGGATGTCAGATCCCCTAAAACTGGAGTCACAGCTGTTTATGAGTCACCATATGGGTGCTTGGTTTTAACCAAGATCCTCTTTAGACAATCATTTGGTACTCTGTCTATATAGCTTCTAAATGAGACATTTCTATGGTGTTCTACTGTCCTTGCATGTTTCTTTCTTGTGTTTCAAATTTTTTCTTATTTTTATTTGAGCACTGATATTCTATCTTCTATTCATCCATTCTCCTTGCAAGGCTTCACTCTGAGTTTTCTCATGGGCTTATTAAGCTTTAATTTCATCTTCATTTCAGCTTGAATTCTCTTCACTATTTCTATATCTGGATTGTCTTCTTCATTTTATCCAGCCTTATGCTTTGCCTTCTTGGATATCACTCAAGAATTTAATTAATTTATGATCATATTCTTTAAGTCCATTGAACTGTTTATGTCATCTTTAAGTTCCTTGAATTCTTTAATGAAGTTTATGGTTGTCATTTGAGTTTTATGTTCTGAGGTTCATCTATAGTAATTCTGGATATGGGGTATGGACAGTATACTGTCTTGACCTTTCATATTACTTGTGTTTTTGTGATTAGACTTGGGCATTTGGAATTCTTTGACTTGTTTTATGTCTTATGAGGATAGAGTATGCTGAGCTAGTACACCATATTTGCCTGCTGGATGAAACTCAGAGGTTGACCATGATACAAGGGGAACTAAATAGTCTCAACTAGGCCCCTAGTTGTAGATATAGGGTATGTCTGGTGATTGGGGAGGGTACAGGAAGAGTCAGGCATATTCAATCTGCTGTGCTGGTGTGAAAGGACAGGGCTGGGCCTTGAGGTTGGTTATAAATAGTAAAACCTTTTTAAGGAAGAACCCCACCATGACCCCTGTGAACATGCTCATAAGTGGAAAGATCCCATTGCCCTGTTTGTGTTTGCAGTGAGCGTCACAAATTTCTCTTTTTAAGTTCTATCTTTGCAGAGTGTGTCATTGTACATCAGTGGATCTCATTGAGATTTTTATTTAAAGCCCCATCAAGGGACTTCTCCCCCCACCTCTTGGGTTATCAGCAGCCAATGTTATGATCTTTAATTTTCTGTTGTTTACTTTGGGACTCCCACACTTCTGCATATTGCTCCTCTCACCTGGCAGAGACACACTTGATGCTTTGTTTCAGGTTCTCAGGAGGCAGAAAGTGCTTTGTGTCTCTATCAGTCATCCTCCTGCTCTGCCATGAGAACTGTTAATCCAGTCTTAACATTTTATTGAAAGTCTCTTACAGGGAGGTGTGTATCTCCCTAAACTGTGCTTCAAGTTTAGTTTCATGATTCTGTTTGGACATTTCTTAAGGCCACTGTGCTTTCTGTCTTCTGCTGTCTTCATTGTTGTGTCTCCTCCTTTAGATTTTTTTTTTTTTTGATAATGTCTCCCTGTATGTCTCAGGCAGGCCTTAAGCTCATATTCTGTTGCTTCAGCCTCCCAAACCTGAATCCCTTCTGGGATTATAAGCATACCACATTTTGATTACATCCTCCCTATAGTTTCATATGTACTGAGAAATGAGTGTTGTTACTGTCATGGACAGTACACTCTTGGAAAAACAGTTTGAGTTTGAGCATCTTTCCCTCATTCTGTTCCCTTTGCACTTGTTGATGGGAAAGGAAGGGCATGATCAAACCCTGTTTTGTGGATGGTGATTCATGTCTCTTGAGTAGGAAAAGGTCTTTAGTCACCAGCTTATGCAAGCTCTCAAAGCCCATTATGGGGCAGTGTAGCAGGCACAGAGTTCCTTGTGCTCACAGATACTATTAAGGGAGCCTGTAATGTAAAACACACAGGGCTGTTTTTCTAGGGAAGGAATGCATAATCCGATATCTGCCCAGAAGTCTGGGAGCAGAAGTGATGACTAACCTGGTGAACTGTGTGCCATCTCTGTGCCAGAGACCACACCAACCACCCCAAACCACACTCTTTTCAAATGCTCAGATTTCTTAGTCAACCATACTGCCTTCTTACTGCAAGCAGGTCTTCATGCTGCCAGCCTTGCAGGTCTCTGGAGGAAACTTTCCTCTGGAGGAAAGTTGCATCCTGACTTATTTCTAAGTGCACCCAGTTCATCACTGTCATAGGTTTTCTTCTGGTGCCCATGGCTTGATGACTATGTTTGAAATGGAGAGAGGGTAAAAGCCACAGTGAGAAGGAAGAAGAGAAAAGAAGAAAAAAGAGAAAAGGAGATGGGGTCTGTGTCAGAAAGAGGGAGGTGAGAGAAACCAGAACTAGAACTTTCACAGATCAATCCTACAAAGGAATTCACTGAAGAAAGATGAATAAAAACTTAGACAAACAAGTTTTCTAGGTATTACTGAGAGTTTAGGTACTAAACACAGGTCCAGCTCTCCTGGTTCAATGCACAAATGTTCTATTTAGATACAAGTGTGCTCTTGGCACAAAGTGAAACGAAGCATTCCAGATTTTACAGTCTCTGGTGAAGATAAACAGTCTGTTCAGGCCATCTGTAAACCTTGAAGATGGATTGGTATGAAGGTGTCTGCAGTGACAATGGTCAGCGTTATGCTTTATGGAAGAAGTTCATTCAGATTTCCATGCATACATTTTCTAGGTGATTTTTCAGTACAGGTGGCTACAGAGACAACATGTGCTGAGCGTGCACACACTACCTCACCATCCACCCTGACCTGGAACGCAAGTCTCTTAAAAACACCTACTGAACTCTCAAGTGCTTTACCTTTTAATAATTAGGCTAGGAGAGTTTGCAGATTGAACATTTCTTTGGTCACTATGATGACCCCACAAGGTGGCAGTGTTTGCATAGGATCCTGAGCAAAGCTCTCAAGTGGGAGAGAAGGGGGAAGTGGGGAAGGGCAGGAAGAAGGAGAGGGGTAGAGAAAGGGCTGGGGGACAGGCTTGGTGCTGCTGAGGTGATGAAGTAGTCACTGTTGTGATTGCTAACAAAGCTGCTTTTCATGTTTCCTTAAGCAGGAGATGTGGAACTTTTGAATGTGACTCTGAGTTTAGAGCTGAGAATCTGAATGCTCAGTGAAGAGGGAGGAAGAGAATGAAATCCTTGGGTGTTTCCCTCGTGGTCCTGTGGCTTCAGTTAGACTGTAAGTTTGGGAATTTCTGTGGGATACAGGTGTGATATATAAAGTTGTTGCTCTCTCAGGCTAACGGTAGAAACACAGGTGTTTTTAATCTCTAGTTAAGGAGGGAGAGGTCTGTGAAAAAGCTTTCTGGGGTATCTATATCCATGTGCATCCAGTCCTATTTGTCTGACCTTTGTCTTTCTGCACAGGTGTGAGCAGCCAGCAGAAGGTGCAGCAGAATCCAGAATCCCTCAGTGTCCCAGAGGGAGCCATGGCCTCTCTCAACTGCACTTTCAGTGATAGTGCTTCTCTGAACTTCTGGTGGCACAGGCAGCGTCCTGGGAAAGGCCCTGAGGTGCTCATGTCCATCTTCTCCAATGGTGAAAAGAAAGAAGGCAGATTCACAGTTCACCTCAATAAAGCCAGCCTGCATGTTTCCCTGCACATCAGAGACTCCCAGACCAGTGACTCAGCTGTCTACCTGTGTGCAGTGAGCACACAGTGCTCCCCAGGCACCTGCATCCTGTACCCAAACCACTGGGACCCAGCAAGGCCTTAGATAGAGCACAAACTGGGAAACTCTTTTTATGCTATTTGCAATGAGAATTAACAGCAAGAGTAGAGAGAGAGGGTTTGACTTATAGGGAACAATCTTGATATTTTCAAAATAAGCAGTCCTGAAGGAAAAGGCACACTGTTTTTGTGGCTGGAACATTTTTCACTCTTCCCTTATGCTGATGGTTCTACAACCGTGTACATACTCTTTATGTGCTGATCTTGTTGAGCAGGATGACATAGACATGACCATGAGAGGCTCTTCACACCATGTCATAAAGATACCTCTACAGCACTGTGACTTAATTGCTTTTTAAAATCTTTCAATTATAAAATGTTTTTTAATTTTGAAAAACTTCCTTAGGATATAGCATATTTCTCTATGGAAGTTTTATACATATTTACTTTTTGTTGACTCTTCCCCGTTTATCTTATCCACCACATCTGCAGTTTCCATGCTTAAGGAAACCTCCTTCTTCTAGTTTCTTAATATGTGCACACACTCATAGTCACATGATACATACAGATAAAATGTAGAAGCAAAGATTTGCATGCATTTGTCTCTCTGAGGCTGGGATAACTCAGTTACTACAGTATGTTCCAGCTGCATCCATTTTCTTGCATATTTTATCATTTCATTTTTCTTTATTGATGTATATTATTCATCTATATACATATAATTGATTTTTTGCCTGAACTGTGCAGAGTTTGTTTATTGGACCTTGTATCTGAGGACCTGAAAGAATAGGGTGGACAATGGTCTGATGCTGTAGACAACCTTGCTTCAATTTCAGAGTACTTTTATACACATATGTAATGAAGAAAGCAATTATACAAAGAAGGTTGTTTGAATTCAGAAAAACATGTAAATAAATTCCAATACATACATATTTAATATTAAAATAGCATCCCTTTTCTAATTTTTTGAGGTGAATACAATTGCCTTCCACAAACTACAGATTATATCTGGGAGCAGGAAAGCAAGTCAGAAGGCCATATCCAGAGTCAGGGTACATTGACCAGATTGGGTTTTATAGCTGTGATCTGATACCTACCCATGTTATAGCTGTAAGTTGTAAACATGTCTTATAAACAGAATATAAATGTTTCCCACAGGAGACATAAAATCACATTCAAGAACAATCCTTAGTCTTTGTAGATATTCGAGCATCATATTTGGAATGCTCTAGCAAAACAGAACTGTAAAAGTCATCAAAAATGTCTTGAGAAAGTTTTAAATTAAAAACTAACTAACTTTAGTTATAGTTACATAAATATGAGGATTGGATGTGGGAAACTGGGGTTTAATATGATATTTCATTGTATATGTGTATGATGTCTTCAAAAATAAAGATTGAAAAGGCATTGAGAAATAAAATGGTGCTCTAGATTAAAAATATTTAGAAGTTTACTCAGCTTTTTAATTGTATAATTCTGACAATTTTCCAATAGGATACAGCTCCAATTTGAATATTGATTATGTTATTATAGGCCTGTGGTTGTTTGAATGAGAAAGTTCCTCATATTCTCGTTATTTAACACTTGGTCCATAGTTTGTAGCAATATTTGGGGGATATTAAGGAGTTGTAGCCTTGCTGAGGAAGCTAGTCCCTTGGCTGGGCTTTGAGAATTAAAGCATCACACACTTCCAGTTTCCTTTCTCTACTTCATGATGAAAGATGTAATCTCTCAGCTTCTTGGTCTGTAAAAAGACAGAAAGAAATCAATTATCTGTACATATTAACAGATAACATTATGTGGGTCTTGATTTAAATTTAAGAATGTAGGAGGAGATAATGGGTTATGCCTCTCATGTCTTTGTTGTACCTATGTTCCCCACCAGTTTCTTTATGAATGTGGATTTGCAGCAGTGTGTGGGCATTTCCACATGCACATGAATTAGTAGGATTTGTGTTAGACTTAAGAGCAAAACTGGCAATTCAATTGGTTCTCTCCTCCCCTGCATCCGATGCCAGTTTAAATGGCCTCCAATAGAGTTCCTGATTCTCTCTAAATCTAAAAGATTTAGGCCTCCTCTTCTCAGTGTACTTATCTCCATGGTCCCACTAGAGTGACCATAAGCTTTGCTTACAGAATTTAATAACTTTTCTAGTCCATTGTACCAAATGCTTTCAAAAATAGTCAAGAGAAGTAAAAGCCATATAGACATGTCTACAATTGTAATGACCCTACTTCCTTGGTACTAGTGTCTATCTGGTTTCTTTTTTGTTGCTGAGGCAAAATACCCTGACAAGAAGCACCTGGGAAGAAAGGATTTCTCTTAATTCACAATTCCAGATTATCAGTCATCATGGATGGAATGTCAAGGCAGCTAGAACTAAAACAGATGATCTCATCATTATGGGCATCAGGATGGAGAGAACTGAATGTGAGAATTCTCATTACTCAGCTAGCTTTCTCTAAAGTTGAAGGACCCAGAGCAGGAGTATTGCCACCCACTTCCAAGAAAGCAAGAACCAGCCTCTCCTTTACCTTATAATGGGTCCTCTGCACCTAAAACCACACCCAAAGGGTGTGGCCACCACCACAAGTTCACTGCAAGGAAAGATGCCACTACAAGGCAGGATCTTCACACATTACTTATATCAACCAAGAAAATCTCCACAGACTTGCCCACCCTTGATCTAGACAATCCATCATTGAGACCCTTCTCTGCTGAACCTGTTCTTGGCTTTTTTATTTCCTCCAATGTATTCCCATCTTCTGTCCCTTTGACAGATACTTTTTTTTTAACCACTTCAAAACATACAATGTATATTTCCATCTTATAATAATCACTCCCAGGTTAATGTCTGTATATAGGAAATTGTTTCAGTACTATACATATACACAAGTAGTAATTTTAGCGTTCCTCAAACAGCTGATAAACTAGTTACAATTCACAAATAACTAATAGAAACAAAGCCATCACACCATCTAAGAGCATGATTATCCTCTGACCTAAGGGATTGTCCATTTGCTTCACTCTTTTTTCTGCTACTAGAGGGAAATATTTATGTGAATATAGAGAGGAACCTTAAGTAGATGGATGATGCTGGATCCTGTTAGATAAACAGCAGTGTTTGTGCTAATCAGTAGGTGCTGATACAAGGGAACTCATTGCCTTGTGTGTGCTACTGTAACGAAGCCCACAAGACTTGTTAGTACAGTTTACATTATTCTATTACTATTGGTTTTTGAGATTATAGTATAATTACATCATTTCTTCCTTCTCTTTTCTCTCTTCAAACCCTCTCATATTACCCCTCCTTTTTCTTTTACAAATTAACTTCTTTCTTAAAATTAAAGGTATATGTTTATATGTATGTTGCATATATATATATACATATATATATATATTGCTAAATATAACTTTCCCACGTTATGTAATGTTATTTGTATGTATGTTTTCAGGGCTGACCATTTGGTACTGGATAATTAATTGTTGTCCTCTTCATTGGGGAATATTATTTCTCTGACTCACAGAGATATCTTTGTTTGCCTGCAGATTTTTTTGTTGTTGTTGTTTGTTTTCCTTTTTTGTGTAGAGCTAAGGTGTGGACTTTGTCTATACACTTTGTTATATCTACTGTTGCTGTCCTTGGTCAGGTCAAGTCTAGCTAGTTCTGTTTCACTAAAAGGTATGCATTCAATGTATCACTTTCTATGAATAAATACAGTAAGTACATTACTAAAAAAGTTCTGTCATTTCACATATTTCCCCATGATTATAACTCTATAGCAAAGGTATTGGCAGCATAATGCTCTAATCTAGAAAATGAAGACAGAATTTGAGTATTAATGGTGAAATGGATAAGGGAATCATTAGGGGAATTCAGCCTTTGGTGCAATGTTCTTTTATTTTGCTAGTTCTTATGAATATGCATATAAAATCATAAAAGCACTCACAGTGATTCATGCCTATTATTTTCCATTGTTTCCATGAAGTGTGAGTGTGGGAAGAAACCCTGCCTGCCTTCTTCACAGTCTGACCATCTGCATGCAGACATTTCTCCTGTTCCCAGGGTCACATAACTCTCAGCCATGCTATTCTCTGATCTTGTTTGTTTTATTCAGATACCTGTATTTTATTCTTCTTTATTAGAGTGTACACCAGTGTCTCCTCCCTTTCATGCATTCTTACTATTTATTTTCAGTAAAACTTTAGTCAGTGCTTATGGATTTAACTAAATTATAGAAATACCACATAAGAAATATCAGATTATTTAGAGGTTTAATTTCCCTGCTATATTACTTTTAAAGTGATTCTCCTTTAACCCCCATTCTATCTAGACCATCATGTCTCTGACTATCTTGCATTTCCTCCATCACATACTAAAGAAGTCACCTTTGTTGATGGTGATGGTCCACAAGGGGGCAGTGCAGGCTTCTCAGAAAGCATTTTCTGCCATGCCTAAAGGGTTGGGTAGTTAAAGACATCAGAGAACATGTGAGGCAGTCAGTCACAGGTAGCAAAGTTTATTCCTGGCCATTAGTTTTGCTATTCTGTGGAACCATAAAACTAGATGAGTCTGGACACCCTCTATGAGGATGACTTCTTGAGGAGACAAAAGCACTGAATTTAAATAGAAAACATATAACCCCATGACTTCAAGTTTTAAAATTTTATGATGAAAATCCCTGGAGTTCACTGATCCAGGTATTATTCTAACACCTATGATAGCTAAACTTTCTATTATCTCCTTTTAGACTAGCAGGAACAAGAATAGTTAGTTAGGGAGAAAAGTAATAAGTTACAAAAACAGAAGAAGACAATAGAGAGAACACCGCTGAACTTGACCTGCGGTCTGTGGGTCTGCAAGGTGCAGTGAAGGGGCTTGAGAAGGAGGACAGAGGTAGAAAATGACTCGGGGTGAATGTTGTATGCAGAACCTGATTGTTTTAACAGGTGGAAATTCCATTGAAAACATTTCTTTGCAGATGTTGACCTGCTGGTTTCAGGAAAGTGTATGAGCTCCTCAGCAGACATTGCATCCAATCAAAGAGTTTTCATATAACAGACTTACAATTTCTGTCAAATTATGGAATTTAAGAAATGGCTTGCTCTATCCTTTATGCTCTGATGTATGGAGACCATGGCTCTTTCCTGATGTATCATCTCCTCCTCACATTTTTCCTCAAATGTCTCCTACTTCAACTGTTAAAACAAATAGACTAACTAAACCTCTTCAGTTTCACGCTGTAGGTGGCATGGCCTACTGCTTCCCTTCATGGTTTTCATCACAGCTCTGCAGCAGTTACTGTGAGGCTTCACTGGGCTGCTGTGGGCGTGGTTTTTATCAAGATGAAAGAGCTCAGATTTTGTTGGTGCCTGGTGAATGAGGGAGAGCCTGCTCACTGCAAACTAGACAGTGGAGCTGGGTAAAGAAGTTTTAGCAGGTCGACAGGATCCATGGAGAGGAGCCTGGGAGCTGTGTTGGTGCTGCTGTGGGTGTGGATTTGCTGTGAGTTGTGGCTCTCCCATATGGGACAGAGGTGAACCTCGGCTGACAGCAGGAGGTGCAGAACAAAGCTGATTCAAAGCTCCTCATGGCTGTCTCGTGGAATATAGGACAGGGTGGAAACTGCGGAATGATAGCCCCCATCATATGGTTTGTTTTCCTTTATCTGAGCAGGGGTCAGAGGGATGCAGGTGGAGCAGAATCCTCCAGCCCTGAGTCTCCACGAGGGATCGGGCTCTGCTCTGAGATGCAATTTTTCTACCACCATGAGGAGTGTGCAGTGGTTCCGCCAGAACTCAGTGGGCAGCCTCACCAGTCTGTTTTACCTGGCTTCAGGAACAAAGGAGAATGGGAGGTTAAAGTCAACATTCAACTCCAAGGAGCGCTACAGCACGCTGCACATCTGGGATGCCCAGCTGGAGGACTCAGGCACCTACCTCTGTGCTGCAGAGGCACAGTGCTGCCAGCAAGCCTGAAGCCTGGCCCCAAACTGCAGCTGGGTGTGCAGCTACAGCCCTACCACAGAGAGACTTTGCAGGAGGCTTTGCACAGCTGTGGGGGTCCCAGCTTATGTGCATCTCTGTCATCTCTGCTGACATCGTATAGTTCAGGATGGATCCCATAGGCTCACATATTTGCATGCTTTGTTTCCAGTTGATGGCCTGTTTGGAAATCATTGGGAGGTGCGGCCTTGTTGGTGGAAGAACTGGCGGAGATGTGCCACTAGAAGTGGGCCGTGAGGTTAAAAAGCCCACTCCAGGCCCAGTGTCTCTTTTTCTGCCTGTGGCCTACTGATCAGAATCAGAGAGCTCTTAGCTACATCTCCAGCACCGTGCCAGCTAACTGCCAGCTCCCAGCCATGATGATAATACACTAAGGCACTGAAACTTTAAGCAAGAAATTAAATTTCTTTCGTAAGTTGCCTTGGTAGTGTTGTCTCTTTGTACTAATAAACAGCAATTTATCAGATTTCTACAACATACAAAAATGTCTGAGAAAGTATTAGATCATAAGTTTATGCATACAATAAAATACTTATGCAAAATCCATTTGTATGACTAGTTAAGTCATTTCATAAAAGTTGTTCCACTACAATCATCAAGCCTGGATTTAATGAATCCCATGTTTTCAACTAATTCATTAGATGTGTCTACTGCTATTGCCACAGGACATAAATAGCCTTAAGAGCTCAAGTGTCAGCTTTGTCATTTCTCAAATTGAGAAGTTGTCAAACATTCAGTTTTCAGCTTTACATTTCTCAGGAGCACCTGACATCATCCAAGTAGACAACTTGAAAAGGAAGTTGCTAATAGAACATTTTAGACACTGGTGAGTGAAACTGTATAGGGTGAAGCCAGAAAAGTCCCAGGTTATCACCCATCATTGTACCAAAGCCCAAGATACATTAACAGAACAATGCCACTATCTTTTTAAAAAATTACACTACTGATTATTTTTGAACTTTTTATACAACCTATTTTGAATATTCTTTCCCTTCCCTTAGTCTTCCCATATCCTTCTCACCTCCCTACTTCCTCAGCTTAAAGTTCTCTCAAATAATGCAAAAAAAAAAAAAAAAAAAAAAACCACAAAAACAAGATGACAAAACAACCTTTCTCCAAAGACAAAATCCACTAAAGAATAACAACAAAAGTATACACACAAAAATATTTGTGTTGTTCAACTACTCCTGAACTTGAGGTGTATCCTGGAATGTGGTTAAAATACCTATTTGACTCCATCCAAATTTTCCCTCTCCCAGGAGACATCAATGGCAACAGGCTTCTGGGTTAGGGATTGAATTCATGTCCACCTCCCCATGTCTGTGCTGGGATTTTCTTATGACTTGAGTTTGTTCACATCTTGTGCATGCAGTTATAGTCTCTGTGAGTGTGTAAGTGTCTTCAGAGAATATTGTTTAGAGTCAAGTAGATGTACTGGAGTGAACTCATGCTGGTCATGGTAGTGCTGAACTTTGTTCTCAGCACTTGGGAAGTTGAAGCAGGTGAATCACAAGTTAGAGGCCAGCCTAGATTTCTAGCAAGATCTATCTTAATTCGAGGAGATGGACAACTCCTCCAAAAGTAAATGAAAGCCTAGAGAGGTGATGCAGAAATGGTTCTGCTATACCAATTTGATGCTCTCTGAAAGCATTCCTACCTTGGATCAGCCTTTCTGCAATGCTCTCTGTTGTGCTTGTGCTGTGCATGTATCAGTTGAGACTAAGCACCCATCTGTAGCAGGTTTTCTTGGACTGCCAGCTTTTTGGACTGGCTGGGGCTCTTCTTCTCTTTTTCCCTTATTCTCTCCCTAGAGCCTAGATTCCTCCTCCTACTTATTCTCTGCCTGCCAGCCCTGCCTGTGCCTCTACTTTCTAGGTATTGGCTGTTCAGCCTTTTACTAGACCAATCAGGTGTCTTGGGCAAGCAAGGTAAAAGAAACGCAATGCACTTTTTTATCTAGTTAAACAAATGTAGCATAAACAAATGTAACACATCTCTACATATCCTGCAACACAAACAAATGCAACACATCTTTACATAGTTAAAATAATACTCTATCCCTCAACACCCCATGGTCAGTTGTTCTTTGCATTTTGACTAGTTGTGTTTTCTTTTATGGTCTACTGCTGCTGCAGAAAGAACTCTCTTTGATGAGGTACACTTACTGGTGTGTAGCAGGCTTTTTCTTTTAGGTCACCAACCAGCTTCCAAGTCATGCCAAAGAGACTATTATTCACTATGAATGCTTGGCCTTAGATTAGGCTGGTTTCTTGCTAGCTCTTATAACTTAACCTGTTTCTCTTTATGTACATTTCACCTTAGGGCTCTTTTACCTTTGTTTCCTTCCTTCTGTATATGTTACTGTCTTGTCTCCATGGTTAGCTGGCTGGCAGTTGCTTTGATTTTGGCCCCAGGTGAGTCCCTCTCTTTCTCCCTCTTTTTCTGCATTCTCTTTTCTCTCACAAGCCTGGATTTCTTCTCTTTCTTATTCCCTTTGCCTGTCAGTCCTGCCTATCCCTCTCCGGCCTAGTTATTGTATGTTCCACTTTTTATTAGAACCACCAGGTGTCTTAGGCAGGCAAGATTAAATAGCAGCACAACTTTTCATAATAAAGAAAATGCCTCACAAACCAATGTAACACATTTTTACATTGTTAATAAAGGCAGCAGAAACACACCTTCACGTAGTTAAAGTAATATTGCACAGCATAAACAAATATAACACATATTTACATAATTAAAATAATATTACACAACATCTGTAGGAATAAGGACAAATATTTAAAATGCAGTTAGGGATTATATTGGCTTAGGAAAATGGCAGTGCAGCGGGAAGTTCTCTGTTTTGAGTTCCTGACCTCTCCAGGCATGAATAATTGGAGAAATTGACAGTCACAGTTATGAATTCTCTCCCTTTGAGTGGATTGTAAGTCCAATTCAATGGTCGTTGGTTATCTCCAAGATGTAAGTGCCACTGTTGAAGATTTGGGTGCTGGTCATTGTTGTAGCTCTTAGGTATCATAGCTGGACAGACCTATTGGCTGCCTTTTTCCCTTGTCAAGTTTCAGAATATCTCTGAATACTATGGGAGTCCTTAGGAAATAAACTCCTAGGTCAGTTGTAGCCCATTCTTCCCAGTCCTATGTCCAAAGTTTGCAATATATTTAGGAATAGGGACTTATCTTCAAATCTGTGAGTCAACCAAAGACAGTCTCAATTGTTGTTCTTTTGTTTTAGTTATCGCCTAATAAACACAAACATGAGGCTCAACACACACATGAAGTTTATTGGTAGAGGGGAGAGAAGGGGGTAGTTGGTGGCCAACTGAAAGCAGGAGAGAGAGGGGGAAGAAGAGAGAGAGGAAGAGAGGAAGAATGGAAGAGAGAGAAAGAGAGAGCAAGAGTGGAAGAGGGGAAGAGAAGGGGGCGCGATTGGTGTGCTTGATTTAAAAGAGAAACTTGTCCATCCATAACCGAGTCCCCTGTGTAGCTAGGTAACTCATAAGCAGCCAGGTAAAGGGTGACATAGTGATGACATGGCCATGAGCCTCCCGCCCATTGTCGGGGGGAGGGTTAGCAGACTGCTGGTTTCCAACATCAATAGCCTATGTAGTTTTGGGATTGAGCTGTCCTGAACAGACACTTAAAATGAAGTTTCTCATGTCAAGTGTTATGCTAAATAGTTTATGGCTCTAGGGAGCACTGTCACTCAAAGTGGCATAACATTATTTTGATTATTTATTTATGTATATGCATGCACACACACACACACACACACACACACACACACACACACACACACCCTACACTTTGAGGTAGGTAGAAATAATATGATTGCCTGTGACTTTTTCAAACACCCTTAATGTTATTTTTTCCTCCTCTTGTCTGCTCCCCTGCACTGATCTCCATTTAACCCTCGCCTTTTCCCATTTCCCACTTCATAGAAACTGTCCTGCTATTGCTCTTCCTAGTTTCTTTTTCCCATACCCTCTTGGTTACATTTTACTTTCCTTGGGTTCATCTAGGTAATTCCCACTGGAGAACATTTCTGTAGAACTGGTAGTTTTTATGGGAGTGGGGGTTGTCTTGGCCTTTCATAATGCTTGTGATAGGATCTAGGCATGTAGACTTCCTTCACTGGGTCTGATATTGCAGTCTGCCTCTTTTGAGTGGAATTTTGTTTCTGTTTTTTTTTTTTTTTCTTCTTCTTCGTTGCTTAAGCTTGGTTGGTTTCAGATCAGGTTTAAAGAGTTGGTAGGTCAGTCCTTCAGATAGAGATATGCATTAGGATGGATGACAGGGATGAAAGTGATTCTAATTCAGTGGTTATGGAGAAAGTGTGTGACGATTACTCAGGAATAGAAGCTGTTCAAGCCAAGCTATGTTTGGAAGTGTGTGGATGACACACAGAGGTTCTGCGAACTTATCAGTCTGAGTTTTATGTAGGTTGCAGGATCTAAAGTAGGCTTTCTGGGAGTATGGGGAAGATGTAAGTGGGTAGAGCTATGGGGCTCTCAACTGGCTGGGCTGGTGAACAAGGGATGTATCTACAGCTAGGCCTGGGAATGTGAAAATGGAGTGGGCTATTGGGAATCTGGACCACTCACCTGGTTAGGCTGGTTCATGGTTCATGTGTCCCAGCTATGTCTGACAGGGAGGTACTCACATGGGTGAGTAGAAAGCTAGTGGACTCACCTGGTTAAACTAGTTCACAGTTAGTGTGAGCACAGGTAGGCTTGGAGGTGTAGACATGGCACAGGTGGGCTGGGGTCTCCTACTGAATTTAAATTTGTTTTTCATTTAAATTAAAAACAGTCTTATTTTACACACCAGTCTCAGTTCCCTCTCCCTCCCATCCTCCTACTCTTCACACCATCTCCCCATCTAGCCCCCATCTAGGCCTCAGAGAGGGTTCGGCCTTCCATGGGGGATCATTAAAATCTGTCACATCATTTAGGGTAGGACAGAGGCTCAGCCCCTTGTATCTAGGCTGAAAGATTTTTTTTTCTCAAGTTAGAAGCTTTATTGTGTTGAGCTATATAATGTTTACATTATTGTTTAATTATATGTTATACTTCCAAAATGACTTAATATTTGAAAGTTAAAATTTTTACATAACTAAAAAGAATGTTTACAAAATCTGGAATGTGCAGAATAATTACAGCAAACAAATCCTTGAAGAAATTACCAGATCTTTGAATAACTCTGTTCTCTTAAAGTTTATCTCCTTAAGCAACATGCTCTATATTTGTCCCTAGTTTATTTCATGTTTCTTCTTTTTTTTTTAACATTTTTTTATTAATTCATTTTTAACATCCCAATCCCAGCTCCCCTTCCCTCCTCTCCTCTTGCTCCTCCCATCCCCCTCCCATCTCCCATCTGCCTCCCTTAGTCTAGTAAGTCTTGTCCCATCATCTAGTTAAGGCAGGACCAAGGCACATCTCCACCTCCCACCCCCCTGTGCCTAGGCTGAGCAGGCATGGTCTCTCTCCATATAGAATGGGTTTCACTAAGTCAGTTTGTGCACTAGATCTTGGGCCCACTGCCAGTGGCCTCATATATTGTACCAGTCACACCATTGTCACCTATATTAAGGGAGTCTAGTTCACTGTTATTCAGGTTTCCCATTTGTCAGACCCGAGTCTGTGATCTCTCACTAGCTCAGGTCAGCTGATTCTGTGGGTTTCCCCATCATGGTCTTGACTCCTTTGTTCATATTGTTGCTCCTCCCTCACTTTGATTGTACTCCAGGAGCTTGGCCCATTGGTTAGCTGTGAATATCTGCATCTGCTTCCATCTGTTTCTGGAAGAGGGTTCTAGCTTCTCTGTGGTTGTTGATCATAGGCTGGGTATTTTTTGCCTTATGTCTGGTATCTACTTATGAGTTAGTACATACTTTATGTTTCTTTCTGGGTCTGGGTTACCTCACTCAGGATTTTTTTCCTAGTTCTGTCCATTTGCCTGAAAAATCTCAGAATGACGTTGTTTCTTACCACTATTACTCCATGTAAATATGCCACATTTTCTTTATCTATTCTTCAGTTGAGGGACATCTAGGTTGTTACCAAGATCTGGCTGTTAGAAATGATGTTGCCAAGAACAAAGTTGAACAAAAGTCCTTATGGTGTGAATGTGTGTCCTTTGGGTATGTGCCCAAAAGTGGTATTGCAGAATCTTTAAATGGGTTTATCCCTAATATTTTGAGAAATCGCCATCCTGATTTCCATAGGGGCTGTACAGCTGGGGTTATTTTTAATGAGTAAGAGGAAAACAAATTAGATACTGCAGTTAGAAATCTGACCACAGGGTGGCAGTGCCCCTCAGCTGATGCACAGAAAATCATCTCAGTGAATTCTAAATGGCTTTTTCTTATTGGAGAGGGAGGAGTAAGGAACAAAGGGGTCAAGACCATGCCAGGAAAACCCACAGAAACAGATGACCTGAGTAAATTGGAACTCATGGACCCCAGTCTGACAGCTGGGGAACCAACATAGGACCAAACCATGCCCTCTGAACGTGGGTGTCAGCTAGGAGGACTGGACATGAAGGGATAATCCCTTAGCCTAGATACAAGGGGGAAGGAATAGGCCCTACCCCAAATGACTTGACAGATTTTGATGATCTCTCATGGAAGGTCTCACCCTCCATGGGGAGTGGATGGGGGATGGGATCAGGGTAGGATTAGGGTATGGGAGAATGGGAGGGAGTGGGAACTGGGATTGATATGCAAAATAAGATTTTTTCTAATTAAATATAATTTTTTAAAAAGGAAAAGTTCCAAGAATTAGGAAATAGATGTGGACAATGGTGAGAAAGAACAGCTTTGTGAGGAGACTAATTCTATTACTGAAGAAAATTTGCTAGGACCAAGTTAAAGGTCAGAAGATGTTCCCACAGAAACACAGCAACCATGAAAGCTAGACTCTTAGGTAAAAGCTTTAAAGCTTGAAGGAAGGAACTTTTTAAAAGGCACTTATGTGAAATGGCTACTTGGGATGCCTCGTCAGGTCCTCAAGGAAGAGTCACAAATGTCTCCCTAATGCCAAATGATAGTCATCTTTGTGATTCCTAACAGCACACACCACTGGTCACAATGACATTTACAAAACAAAGCTAAGAAAAAAGTCACAGCCTATGCTTGATGCAGAGCATGGCACAACATGTGAGTCTGCATGACAGTCACAACTGCTTCCTTTGTCATAGCTGTCCTGTACAGTTAATCTACAAACATAGTTTTAAGACACCAATGATTTTCTAAGTAAATGAGAAGCACAAACCCATCATATCAAATTTCTGGGAGGTAAAAAGAACAGTTTCTAGTCATTACACATTCTGTTCCATTTCATAGCAACTTTGAGAAATTTTTACAGATCTATGTGCTTGAGTGCTTTTCCTGCATCTGTGTTTAGGTACCATGTGTATGCCTGGTACCATGGAGGTTAGAAGAGAGAGTCAGAAACCCTGGAGTTACAATGGCTGTGAACCACTATGAGTGTTCTATGAATCAAACTAGTGTCCTCTGCAAGTGCTTTAAGTGCTGCATCATCACTTTGGGTCCACACATTATTTTGATACAAATTTGATTCAGGGAAAATGAACTTCTTGCATTCAATTGATCATATTGTAAAGGCCAAAACATATGCTATTGCTTGCTCTACTACAACTCTTTCTTAGGTAGAATCCTAAGATAGACAATACTGAAAATGCCAATGGTCATTGTTTATATTCGTCACATTGATAAGAACCACTTGAAATGTGCCTTATGAATGCTTTCAAGGATGAAAGCACACTGCCTTTTTCTGGGAGGTAAGCAAGAACCTAGTTTAGTCTCTGACCACCAGGGGGAGGAGTTTCCTAACACAAGATCATTATCAGTATTTATAAACTTCAGAAGTTCATTTGATGCCATTTCATCATTTCTTCATGTGAAGAGTCAAGAATATTATTTGGGTGACAAGATGAACGCTTCTGTAGCTCTTGTGACTGTGATCTTGCTGTTCACACTCAGTAAGTGAAGTGACTTAAAAGTTTTGCTCTTTCCTTTATGGTGTCAGAAAAATATTTAATCATCTAAGAGCTTTGTCCTTAATATGACACAGATATCCTCTTCTTCCTCCAGGGAAGACCCATGGAGACTCAGTGACCCAGAAGCAAGGTCATGTGACTCTCTCAGAAGGTGAATTTTTATTTATTAACTGCACTTATTCAACCACATCATACCCGACGCTTTTCTGGTATGTTCAATATCCTGGAGAAGGCCCAGAGCTGCTTTTGAAAGTCACAACAGCCAACAACAAGGGAAGCAGCAGAGGGTTTGAAGCTACATATGACAAAGAATCCACTTCCTTCCACTTGCAGAAAGCCTCGGCCCAAAAGTCAGACTCGGCTGTGTACTACTGTGCTCTGAGTGACACAGTGGCACAATCTGCAGGGGGAGCTGAGCACAAACCCTGAGAAGCAAATAAAGCCTGACTTCTGATTACTGTCTTTCAGAACACTCTGTTTTCCACAGTCTGTGCTGGATGGTAAAAATCACACAAATGGTCAGAGCAGAGCAAGAAGTGGATGTTACCACAGCTGGATTTCCTAGGGGAATCTGTAACCCTAGGAAGCAATGGTTCCTCATGGAGGGTCACACTGATTTCACAGGAAAGCCACGGAAACAATGGAGTATGTGGTCAGGTGTCTTGATCTCCATATACAAGTCATTGTCTTCATATAGTTGCATGTCACCTCTGGCCCAAGTTATTCATTGAGTGATGGGTGATATATATATATCACATATTGTTTCTCATATTGGTTGGCCAATAGAGGCAAGAAGATTGACAGGGCTAGGAGATGAGGAGAATTCTTGGAAAGGTAGGCAGAAAGAGCTTCCCTCTGAGATTCCTCATTGGCTTATTTCAGCTTGAATTCTCTTCACTGTTTCTATATCTGATTGAATTTGGTTTTCAAATACATGAATGTCTTCTTCATTTCATTCAGCTTTATGCTTTGCTTACTTGGGCATCACTCAAATATTTATTTCATTTAAGATCATATTGTTTAAGTTCATGGAACTGTTTTTGTCATCTTTAAAATTTTTGAAGTCTTTAATGATGTTTATGATTGTTGTTTTCAGTTCTATGTTCTGAGGTTCATCAATGTAATTCTGGATTTTGAGGATGATGGAAAACATACTGTCTTGACCTTTTATGTTTGTATTTTTGTGATTAGACTTGGGCATTTAGACTTCTTTGACTTTTTGCATGTCTTGTGAGGATACAATATGCTGAGGTAGCACACAGGACTTGCCTGTTGGATGAAACTCAGATGTTGGCCATGATACAAGGGAGACTCAGCAGTCTCAAATAGGCCCCTGGTTGTGGATATGGGGTAGGTCTGGCGACTGGGGAGTGTACAGGAAGAACCAGGCTTACTCAAAATGTTGTGCTGATGTTAAAGAACTGGGATGGGTCTTGAGGTTGTTTATAAAAGTAAAACCTTTAAAAAAAAAAGAGCTTCAAGATACTTGACCCCCAAATCCTGGCCTCTGCCAAAGAAAGAGGTCTCAGCTGGAGAGCTCTCAGCTGGAGAGCTCCAGTTTCCAGTGAGATCCGACTATCCTGCAAAACCTTCTCAAGTTCCAGCTCAGCCCTTGCCCTCTTCCACCAGCTATTGGCCAGAGGTGAGTCTGGGCCCAATTAGGCTGCCTGTCCCCTACAACCTCTTTTCCCCCCTCCCCTGCCCGAACTCCCCAGTTTGGCCCCTGATCTTGCTGCTCCTGTCTCCTGTCTCCATCGAGAGCACCCTTGGAGCTCTGATACACCCCCATCCATCCCCACCGCCAGCCTACCCCCCCTACCCTGTGCCCTACCCCACCCATGGTCCTGTCGCTCTGGTTGAGCACTGGGACAGAGGGTGGAGCCAACAGTCCACCCTACTTCGGAGACTTCTCTGAGCAACTCTGAACAAAGGAGACCTGACTATCCACGCGGGGCCACCCATAATTTCCACAGGCTTGGTCTCTGACCCCGCCTCCAGTCCTCTGCTGGAGTTCCGGGCCCCTCCCAGAGATCTGCCTATCTCTGCAGGTCCACTCTGCATTCCTGTGGGCAAGATCCTTGACCCCCAAATCCAGGCCTCTGCCAAAGAACGAGGTCTCAGCTGGAGAGCTTCAGTTTCCAGTGAGATCCTACTATCCTGCAAAACCTCAAGTTCCAGCTCAGCCCTTGCCCTCTTCCGCCAGCTATTGGCTAGAGCTATTGGCCAGAGCTATTGGTCAGTGGACCACTGTGAGTACCTGCTGGCATCTTCTTCGGGATCCTCATCCTTGACCCCATCCCTGGATCCCTGTCTGCGGAGAAACCTCCTAGAGAGCTTGGACCACACAGAGCTACAGATATTGAATCTCAGACCCACATAAGCCCATCGGGGAAGTACCATAGAGAGAGGGGGAGACACCACCAACACCTACTGGAAGAAGCTATGGGAAGAAGGCAATACAAGAGAACACATAACAACAGAAAGACAAACATGACACCACCAGAATCTAGGGAATCTACACCAACTAGAATGGAACACAACAACAAAGCAGAGGAAGCAGAAGGGTACGACTTAAAATTTACCATCATAAAAATGATAGAGACCCTCAAAGAAGATGTGAGAAAATCCCTTAAAGAAATGGAGGAAAAAACAAACAAAAAAAGTGGAAGAAATGAACAAATTCCTTAAGGAAAGTACAGAAAGCCAAGAAAAAACAATTAACCAGGTGAAGGAAACGGTTCAACTTGAAAACTGAGATAGAGAAAATAAAGGCAACACAAATGGAAGGAATGCTGGAAATTGAAAAGCTGGGCAAAAAATCAGCAACTATGGAAACAAGCATAACCATTAGAATTCAAGAGATGGAAGAGAGAATCTCAGGCGCAGAAGATAAACTAGAAGAAATAGATTCATCGACCAAAGAAAATCATAAATCCAACAAATCCTTAACACAAAACATCCAGGAAATGTGGGACACCATGAAAAGGTCAAACCTAAGAATAATAGGCATAGACAAAGGTGAGGAAGCCCAGCTCAAAGGTACTGAAAACATATTCAACAAAATATCGAGGAAAACTTTCCAAATCTGAAGAAGGACATGCCCATGAAAGTACAAGAAGCATACCAAACCCCAAATAGGCTGGACCAAAGAAAAAAGACCCCTCGACATATGATAATCAAAACACCTAGCATACAGAATAAAGAAAGAATATTAAGAGCAGCGAAGGAAAAAGGACAGGTAACATATAAAGGCAGACCTATCAAAATTACACCTGACTTCTCCATGGAAACCCTCAAGGCCAGAAGGTCCTGGATAGATGTTCTAAAAGTATTAAGAGAACACGGATGCCAGCCTAGGCTACTATATCCAGCAAAACTCTCAATCACTAAAGATGGAGAGAACAAGATATTTAATGACAAAACCAGATTTTCCCAATACGTATCTACAAATCCAGCCCTACAGAATGTATTGGAAGGAAAACTCCAACACAAGGAAGGTAACTACGCCCACAAAAATGTAGGCAACAGATAATCCAACTACACCAGAAACCAAGGGTGAAACAGAACTAATATATTAACAATACCACTGCCAACAACAAACCTAAATCAAACAAGCATCAACAAGCAATGATCCTTACTCACCCTCAACATTAATGGTCTTAACTCACCTATAAAAAGACACAGGCTAACAGAATGGATACGAAGACAGAATCCATCCTTCTGCTGCATACAAGAAACACATCTAAGCTTCAAAGATAGACATTACCTCAGGGTAAAGGGTTGGGAAAAGATTTTCCAATCAAATGGAAATAAGAAGCAAGCAGGCGTAGCTATCCTCATATCTAACAAGTTAGACTTCAAACCAAAATTAGTCAAAAGAGATGAAGACGGTCATTTCATATTCATCTCAGGAGAAATCCATCAACACAAAGTCTCAGTTCTGAACATCTATGCCCCTAATACAAAGTCACCCACATTCGTAAAAGAAACACTACTAAAACTCAAAGCTCATATAAAACCTCACACACTTATAGTGGGAGACTTCAATACACCACTCTCAACACTAGACAGGACCACAAATCAGAAACTCAACAAAGAAACAAAAGAAATAACAGAAGTTATGTCTCAACTGGGTTCAACAGACATCTATAGAACATTCCATCCAAACACAAAAGAATATACCTTCTTCTCTGCTCCACATGGAACATTCTCTAAAATCGACCATATACTAGGTGACATAACAAACCTCAACAGATACAAGAGAATAGGAATAGCACCCTGTATCTTATCGGACCACCATGCTTTAATATTGGAATTCAACAACAACACAAATAGCAGAAAACCTGCAAACTCATGGAAACTGAACAATGTGCAATTGTACCACTCCTGGGTCAAAGAAGAAATAAAGAAAGAAATTAAAGACTTTCTAATATTCAACGAGAATGAGGATACAACATACCCGGACTTATGGGACACCTTGAAAGCAGTGTTACGAGGGAAGTTCATTGCACTAAGTGCCCATATGAAGAAAACAGAGGATAGTCACATAAGAGAATTAACAGCGCAACTGAAAGCCTTAGAACAGAGAGAAGCGAATTCACCCCACAGGAGTAGATGCCAGGAAATAATCAACTTGAGGGCTGAACTCAACAAAATAGAAACCAGGAAAACAATACAAAAAATCAATGCAACAAAGAGATGGTTTTTTGAGAAAATCAATTAGATAGACAAATCTTTTTCCAAATTAAGGAAAAAGCAGAGACAGAACATGCAAATGAACAAAATCAGAAATGAAATGGGGAACGTAACAACAGACACAGAGGAAATCCAGACAATTTTCAGGTCATACTTTGAAAATCTGTATTCCACAAAAATTGAAAATTCAAAGGAAATGGACAAGTTTCTGGATAACTATCACTTACCAAAATTAAATCAAGAACAGACAAATAACTTAAATAGACCTATAACCCGCAATGAAATAGAAGCAGTCATTGAAAGCCTTCCAACCAAAAAAAGTCCAGGGCCAGATGGATTCAGTGCAGAATTCTACCAGACATTCAAGGAAGAACTAATACCAGTACTCCTCAAACTGTTCCACAAGATAGAAAATGAAAGTTCATTGCCAAACTCTTTTTATGAGGCCACAATAACTTTGGTACCCAAACCTCACAAAGACACAACTAAGAAAGAATACTACAGACCAATATCCCTGATGAACATCGATGCAAAAATACTCAATAAAATACTGGCAAACCGAATTCAAGAATACATCAGAGAAATAATCCACTATGACCAAGTAGGCTTCATACCTGGAATGCAGGGATGGTTTAACATAGAAAATCTATCAACATGATCCACCATATAAACAAACAGAAAAAGAAAAACCTTATGATTATCTCCCTAGATGCAGAAAAAGCCTTCGATAAAATTCAACACCCTTTCATGATAAAGGTCTGGGAGAGGTCATGGATAACAGGAACATACCTAAACATAATGAGAGCAATATACAGCAAACCAACTGCCAGCATCAAACTGAATGGAGAGAAACTTAAGCCAATTCCTCTAAAATCAGGGACAAGACAAGGCTGTCCTCTCTCTCCATATCTCTTCAATTTCGTACTAGAAGTTCTAGCTAATGCTATAAGACAACAAAAGGAGATCAAGGGGATCCAAACTGGAAAGGAAGAAGTCAAACTGTCTCTATTTGCAGATGATATGATAGTTTACATAAGTGACCCAATAAACTCTACCAGGGAACTCCTAAAGCTAATAAACACCTTCAGCAAAGTAGCAGGATTCATGATAAACTAAAAAAAAAAAAAAATCAGTAGCCCTACTTTTTTCAGACGACAAAGAGACAGAGAAAGAAATCAGAGAAACATCACCCTTTACAATAGCCACAAGCAACATAGAGTATCTTGGTGTAATGCTTACCAAACAAGTAAAAGACCTATATAATAAGAACTTTGTGACTCTAAAGAAAGAAATTAAAGAAAATGGAAAGATCTCCCATGCTCTTGGATAGGTAGGATAAAATTAGTAAAAATGGCAATCTTGCCAAAAGCAATCTACAGATTCAATGCAATCCCCATTAAAATCCCACCACAATTCTTCACCGGCCTTGAAAGGATAATAATCAACTTTATATGGAAAAACAAAAGATCCAGGATAGCCAAAACAACCCTATACAATAAAAGGACTTCAGGAGGCATCACCATTCCTGACTTTAAGCTCTACTACAGAGCTATAGTTCTGAAAACATCCATAAAAATAGACAGGTAGACCAATGGAATCGAATTGAAAATCCTGATATTAATCCACGCACCTATGAACACCTGATTTTCGACAAAACAGCTAAAATTATACAATATGGCCAGGACAGCATCTTCAACAAATGGTGCTGGCACAATTGGATGCGGGTGTGTAGAAAACTGCAGTTAGACGCATGTCTGTAGCCATGAACAAAACTCAAGTCCAAATGGATCAAAGACCTCAACATCTATCCAGCCACATTGAACCTCTTAGAAGAGAAAGTAGGAGGTTCCCATGAACAAATTGGCATAGGAGACCGCTTCTTGAACATAACTCCAGAGGCACATACACTGAAAGAATCAATTAATAAATGGGACCTCTTCAAACTTAGAAGCTTCTGTAAGGCAAAGGACACAGTGGACAAGACCAAACGGCAGCCCACAGACTGGGAAAAGATTTTCACCAATCCTATATCCGACAAAGGGCTGATTTCCAAAATATACAAAGAACTCAAGAAACTAGTCAACAAAACCCCAAATAACCCTATTAAAAAATGGGGTACAGAACTGAAGAAAGAATTCTCAATGGAGGAAATCAAAAAGGCTGAAAGACACTTAAGAAAATGCTCCACATCCTTAGCTATCAGGGAAATGCAAATCAAAACAACTTTGAGATACCATCTTACCCCTGCCAGAATGGCTAAAATTAGAAACACCCGTGATGACCTATGTTGGAGAGGATGTGGAGAAAGTGGAACACTCCTCCACTGCTGGTGGGAGTGCAAACTCATACAGCCATTTTGGAGATCAGTATGGCGGTTCCTCAGGAAAATGGGAATTAGTTTACCACAGGACCCGGCAATCCCCCTCTTAGGCATATACCCAAAGGATTCACATCCATGCAACAAAGACATCTGTTCAACTATGTTCATAGAAGCACTATTTGTAATAGCAAGAACCTGGAAGCAACCTAGATGCCCCTCAATTGAAGAATGGTTAATGAAGATGTGGCACATCTACACAATGGAATACTACTCTGCAGAAAAAAATAATGGTATCTTGAAATTCGCAGGCAAGTGGATGGCACTTGAAGAAACCATCCTGAATGAGGTAACCCAGTCACAAAAAGAGGAACACAGTATGTACTCATTCATATATAGATTTTAGACCTAGAGCAAAGGATCACCAGATTATAATTCACATCACCAGAGGAACTAGGATACAAGGTGTATCCTAAGAGATTCACATAAAGTCCCTCACAGAACTGGGAAGGGACAAGTCCCCAAGAGCTCATGTGAAGTGGGGGGGGCAGCAAATGGAGAGAGAAGTAGGAGAAAAGGAGGGGGAGGAAAGGAAAACATGTGCAACCAGGAAGATTGAGCCTGGTTAGGAATAGAAGATAGGAAAGAGAGAGAGAGACAGAGACAGAGAGAGATTACATAAAAGAGGTAGCCAATATTGGTTTGAAGATAAAATTAAAGAGAAAGAAAAGTCTAGAGAACTACAAGACTGCTCCCAACTAACAATTTGAACTTCTGTGGAAAGGCTATCATAAATGCCCTTCCCGGAGATTGGGATCAACAACTAACTTCTCCATGGAGTCCTCAACTAATGCCTGTTGAAAACAGGATCAAACTCCCATACATAAATATTGAGTCAAACTAGAACCCAGATGCAGATGGAGAGGACAAGACCATCTGGCAGAAACACATACTGACAGCTTACCTGAACAAGGAGGAGCTAAGGGCCACTAGACTGATAGCTGGGAAGCCAACATGGCACTGACTCAGGCCCCCCTGAATATGGGTCTCAGCCAGAAGGACTGAGCAGTCTAAGAGACCTGAGAAAGTGGAGCTAGGATGTATCCCTGGTGCACAAAAGGACTTTGGGAACATATCCCCCATGGAGGGATAACTGCCTTAATCTAGAGACAGGAGAAAAGCTCTAGTCCCTACTTCACACGACCTGTCAGATCTACATGACCCCAACTGGATGGCATTCCCCTACATATGGAATTGGGGTGGAGGGATGGGAGGGGAGGGTGGTTAGAATGCATGTGAGAGGGCAGAGAAGGTAAAAGGGAGGGAAGGAGGGAGGGATGGATGGATGGAGGGAGGGAGGCAAGGAGAGGGAACTGGGATCGACATGTAAAATAATAAATTAAATAAAAAATATGCTTTGACTCCAAAATTTAAGTTGAAGGACAAGTTACTGGGGAAAAGGATTTCTATTTTTGTTTCCACAGAAAATGAAAAGATGTGGATTCCTTCCAGACTAATGTGGTTTGATCACGCCAGACCGCCTGAAACAGAGTATAATGTGATCCTACATTCAAAACAGCTGGACAAAGCAGCCCGACACACTACAGCCAGGATTTCTGAATCTTCTTCGAATCCCCCCATGACAGTGCCCCATACCAGCAGGAAGTAGTTTGGAAAGAATGGTGCCCAAATTCCCAAATACTGTGTATAAATGTTTGTTACCATTTAATTGGACTTTGTTATATAAAATAAAAAAATAAAATAAAAAAAAAAAGAAACCCTGCCTTGACCCATGAGACTTCAACCTAGAACCCAAAAACCCAAGAAGGGGATTAGGGGGAAGGGTCAAGAGATGCAGGGGAATTGATCACACGACAGGATTCTGATCAAGTGGCAAACTTTATTTTTCTACTCAGAGTTTATATAGTCAGCAGTGCAAAGATGTAGGAAAAGGGGCAGGGGAGATCAAAAGAATAGTTGAGGACCAGGTATTCTTGCAAGCAGAATATAGAAAATCACAAAGAATGGATTTGACATGGGTAGAAAGATCAGAAGTTTTGAGAACAAGAAAGGTTACTATAGTGATGGGGCAAGTGGTTATATGTTAGGCTGATCTTGCTAAATAAGGCTAGTTATTAAATCATCAAACCTTTGTGGAATAACTGAAGGCTCTAAATGTACAGCCAAGAGAAAGCCAGAGTTCAGCCAAGGTTCATTTCATAACTGAGCATAATTTCCAACAAATCCCTATATGGCCACAGTGAACAAGCTTGTAATTGGAGAGGCTCCATTGCTCTGTTTTTGCTTCCAGTGAGGATCACAGATCTCTCTTAAGTTACATTTTTTCCAGAGTGTCAGATTGTACATCTGTTCATCTTATTGATATTTTTGTTTAAAGCCACATCAAGGGAAGTCTCCCCTCCCTTCTTGTGTTATCAGCAGCCAATTGTAGGATCCTTTGTTTCTTTTAGAAGTTTAAAGTTTAGTGACTTTGGATTTCATCTGACTCTGTTGTTTACTTTGGGACTGCCATACTTTTGCATATTGTTTCTCTCACCTGGCAGCCACACACTTGATGCTTTGTTTCAGGTTCTGAATAATGCAGGAAAGTGCTACATGTGTCTGCTCGGTCATCTTCCTTTTTTTCAGTGAGAACTGTCAATCCAGCCTTATACATATTGTTTGGAAGACTCTTTAGGGAGGGGTGGTGTGTAATGAGTAAGTTTTTCCTCCGCCGCTGGTCTTGTCCCACCACCACGCCAGCCCCAATTAACACACTGAGACTCTGTATTTGATATAACACTGTTGGCCAAGTACTAGTTTCTTATTGGCTAGCTCTGTCTTAATTAGTAACCCATTTCTATGTATTTCCACGTGGTCTTACCAGCAAGAGGCAGCTGGCAGTTCTGCCTTCTCCAGACTCTCCATCTTGACTCCTCCTTACTACTTCCTCTTTCCTCCTTGTCTCCTAGTCCCTCCTATCTTCCTTTCCTATTGGCCAACAATACTTTATTCATTAACCAGTATGAGAAACATATATACATAATGGCATCTCCCATCATCTCCTCTTTTCTGTCTAAATAAAAAGAAGGGTTTTAACCTTAACATAGCAAAATTATATCACATAACAGTTATCAAGTAAGAATCACAGTTAACACTATTTAGTCCATTAACATTTAGCAAGATTAAGAAACTATTCTGTCATCTATCCTATATTTGTGAGTCTAAAGTCCTATATGTAACTTATCTTTAAGCCTAACTAAGGAAAACCATAACCATAATTGCCTTCAACTCCTTCAAAGACCACAGAAGGATAGTATATAAACTCTAGAAATGACAAAGACATCTTGCCTTGTCAGTCACCTGAAGTTCTGTAATCTTCCGTCTTCAGCCCATAGGCCATAGTGTGTCTGGCAGATTCTTCAGCAAAGCAGGAAACTTTAAACTGTCTTCTTGTATTGGCAGTTTGTCATTCAGTGGTGATATATCTAAGATCTAATAAATCCACTGAAGAATAAGAATGCAAAGCTAGCCATAGCATTTTGATAATCTTTGTTGTCAGTTTCATAATTCTTGTTTTATCTCCAAAACAGTTGGTTTATGTGAGTTCCAAGATACAGGCCTTATAAAAAGTTATTAAAGTAGATCATAGAGATATTAAAATCCAGACAGAAGAATTTCATGACGAACCAAGTTCAGCATTGCATTACAAGAGGAACCATGTAAGGACTTAAAAAACCAATCTTAATATATCCATTAATCTTACAGGATGTGCAAAATGATAGAGGTTCTGTGACAGTTAATTGGGTACTTGTGACAATATTAGATTTAGAGTATTTCAAGGAAGAATACTGTCATATAGCATGCATGTATCACTTGTGAAGCAAATGTTAAACTCATAGTCAGTTTATGTTATAATTTTCCCTATAGACTGGATAGACCTTTTTAATGCTGTCTTAGAGCTTGGTTCACAATTACAATGAGGTACCTGGTACCCAAGATCAAATTCTCAGATAAGGATATTATGGTACTGTAGAAAGGTAGTCTCTACATGATGACATTGCCCTGGCTTTATGCTGTGCATCAGCTTTGAAGGCTTGGGACAGAATTGGAGAAGTAGGAAAGTAAATTGAATTATTTACTGAAGTTATACATGGCCCAAAGGAAGTCTTCACAGCTTTCTTACAAAGATTGACATTAGCAGTATATAGAATGTTATCAGATTTAGAAGCTAGAAAAATGACAACTGAAAATCTGGTTTTTGAAAATACTGTTTCTCAATGATAAGGATAATCAGGCCATTAAAGGCAAGGTCAAGACCTTTGGAGGAATGGATCTGAGGTACAATTAATGTTGAAGTTCTTGACCATGATGATGCATGGATAGGAAAGGTGATTACAACAGGTTTAAAGAAAAAACAAAATGTCAAGTGTTTTAATTTTGGCAAACAGGTTCACTTTAAAAGGGATTGTAAATAGGGCATTTTCAAAAACAATGCTTCTTCTAAGCATAATCCAAACAGCATTCCCTTCCCTTCTGGATTATGTAGAAGGTGTGACAAAGGTAGCCATTGGAATAATGAGTGTAGATGAAAATGAGATATTCAAGGCAATAATTTGCTGTTGGGGAAGCTCCTTGAGGGGCCTCTTGCAGGCCCCTAAGCCAAATCATACTCTCAGTCCTTTCCTGTCATCATGGAAACTCCTTCCAGAACAATTTAAAAATCTGATGCCTATTGTAAGAAAACATACTGTTCAGGATGGTAGAAGAGCTTTAGAAGACAGAACAAAAATTTCAGGAGAAACCATCAATCAGATTTGATTAAGATTAGATTACAAACCTCTCCAAAGTTAGGGTTGGGGGAAGGGCTTTTTTTTGGTTTTTGTTTTTTTGTTTTTTGTTTTTTGTTTTTTTTTGTTTTTGTTTTTTTTTTTTTTTTTTTTTTTGTCTTTTCAGGGAAATAAAACCAACAACCTTGTGGAATTTAAAGACCTTTACACAAATAAGCATCCAAAGAAGAAGGGAGAATTACCCAGAAAAAAAAAATATTACCAAGGAAAATAATCTAACCTAATGTGATCACTGAAGTCTCCAAAAATGAGATGGAACCCCATAGACAACAATTCAACCATGACTATGATAACACTGTTAATCTGAACCACTCTAACTAAAGATTGGGTTTAGAATACAAACTGCTCAGGACAATTTAGAGGTGTTTAGCCTCACAGACACTGCTTAGAACAATTTCGAGACATGATCCTGACATGATCCAGCCTCACAGACTACTCTAGCCAGGACTTGAGAGAACTTCCAGTCTTTCCCATTATGCAAGGAGTGGATAATACATTATTTATGGGAGCTACCTCTCCTATGACTTGAAAATTAACCCCAAACTTTTCTTTTCAGGATCCCCGTGTTCCAGACTGCAGGAAGTACCTTTAAGAACAGCCAAATTCCCAACAGGTGGAGTAAGTTGTTTTTGGTCTTTCATTGGGTTATGGATATTTTTCATTTTGGGGGGATTGGTTACAATTTGTTATTGGCAATGATCAGAAAAAAGGGAGAATACAGATATGATAAGCTAAAAAGGTAGATTATTGATTCTACTCTGAAAATAAAGGAATGATATATATATGATCATATAAAAGATAGATTATTGAATCTACTTTTAAAAAGCACCTACTAGTTTTAAGCATTTTAGATCAAATTGGACTTTTGCATACAAATTTTTTATATTGATACAAATTTGAGATTAACTTTGTTAAAACACACTGTACATAAGTTCCAATCTTGTTCAAGGTATTGTACCTATTCAGCCCATTTAACAATATAATGTAATTTTCTAGTGCTTGAAAGTTATTATGAACAGCTATATAGGATAATAGAGAATGCAGGTTACTAATTAGTTATGTATTATAATCAAATTTGTAGTCATATTATGCTTATAAGGTCAAAAAGATATAGTTTCGATAGACAGGTTGTCTTTAAGCACTTCAGAGATCTACAAAATATGGCACTTAAGATGTTTTAATAACATAGGTTCTTTTTCATGACAACAACACATGTCTGCTCCTGGCAGCACCAATCTAATACAGAGAAGATGATGGACATAAAAGAAGCTCTACAAGATGTTCACTTTCTTTGTGGGAAAAGGCGCCACTGAGCTAGAAAGTGCCCTTGCCTTGACTGCTGACAGTACACTGTCCAAATTGCACAAACAGGAAACAAAAAAGAGTGCCAAGAAAAGGTGGACAGTCCTTCATAAATTCTGATTCATAGAAAAGTCTGTCAGATATACTAGGCCTATAGGGTGAAGATGGATGCCCAAATGTTGCAAAGGAACCTTAGGTGATTTCCAGGCAATTATCGGTTTTTGTCATTTCTCACATTTTTTAGAAGTTACTTACTCACTCTTTCTGGTTACTCAGTTAATATTATTTCCTTAACAGGTCTCTGAGGGAGTTTAAAACTAGATAGTGATAGTTCCAGTTTTTCTTGCTTACCAGATTCAGAAAAGAAGCTCACTAAAGAGTTATAAAGCATAAAAGGTTGAGAGACATTAAAAGACAATGCAAATTAGAATAGAAAGTGAATTAATTACAACCCTTTGGACTCACTTAGATAAGATGACTATTGTTGTCTCTGAATTTGTCAAATGCAAATGGACTAGACATTGTTGACAAACTTATTGCTTGTATATATTGTATATAGTTATTGTACTCACTGTATATGCTTTTCTTACGTTAGTTGTAGCCTTCTTTTTTGTATTAGACAAAATAGGAGAATTGTGGCAATATATTGTTTATATTATAATAAAGCCACTGAATATCAGAATACAAAGCTAGCCATAGTCATAGAAGCTGGCACACACCTTTAATCCAAGGACACAGGAGATAGTGGTGAATGGATCTCTGTGAGTTCAAGGCCACCTAGGGCATGAGAGTGAATCAGTCTAAAAGAGAAACAGAGGTCAGGCCTTTAATCCCAGAACTAGTGAGTATATAAAGTGCAGTATCAAAGAGCAGTCAAGGTTTCTGAGTCTTGGTGGAGTACAGTACAGTTTGGAGAAGCAATTTGAGGTTCAGTGGATAGCTCCTTCCATCTGAGCATTGGTAGAGGCTGACTATTTTGCTTCTCTGTTCTTCAGCTCCAACCCCTATATCTGCCCCTGGGATTTTATTGTTCATGCTATAAGCAGGTGTGTATCTTACTAAACTGTCCTTCACATTTAGTTTCACCTTTCTCTTTGGACAATTACCTAGGCCACTTTGCTTGTTGTCTTCATTCTTGTCTCTCCTCCTTTATATATTTTGTGACAAATTTTCCTGTATTTCTCAGGCAGACTTTAAGCTCACATTCTCTTGCTTCAACCTCCCAAATCTGAACCCCTTCTGGGATTATAAGCATGATTACATCCTTCTTCTAGTTTCATATTTACAGAAATAAGTAGTATTATTGTCACCGACAATGTACTCTTGGAAAAAACAGTTTGAGTCTGAGCATCTTTCCCTCATTCTGTTTCTTTTGCACTTGTTGATGGTAAAGGCAGGGCATGATCAAAACATGTTTTGTGGATGGTGATTCATGTCTCTTGAGTAGGAAAAGGTCTTTAGTCACCAGCTTCTGCAAGGTTTCAAAGCCCATTATGGGAAAGTGAAGGAGGTACAAAGGTCCTTGTGCTCATAAATATCATTGGGGAACCTGTTTTGTAAGTCACACAGGGTTATTCCTTCAATGGAAGGAATGCATAATCTGGTATCTGCCCACAAGTTTGGGAGTAGAAGTTGTGAATAGCCTGGTGAACTTGTGCCATCTGTGTGGCCAGAGACCACACTAATAACTCCCAACCCTGTTTCCTGTCTTGGTTCTATGTCACCGAGTTCATCACTGTCATAGGTATTCCCCTGGTACACATGGCTTGATGACTATGTTAGAAATGGAAAGGGAGGGAAAAGCAACAAGAGAGAAAAGAACAGAGAAAGAAGAAAGGCTAGAAGTGGAGAGAGGGGCCTGTGTCAGAAAAAGAGAGGCGAAAGAAACCATAACTAGAACTTTCACAGATCAATCCTACACAACAGAACTTCACTCAAGAAAGGAGAATGAAAAATTAGACAAATGAAAACTTTCCGAGTTATTTAGAGTTTAGGTGCTGAACACAGTTCATCTCTTCTGGTCAACAGAAGTAAAGATCTGTTTAGACACAAGTGTGCACCTGGCATATAATGGAGTGAAGAATTCCAGGTGTTTCTAGGGACTGGCCTCAATAAATAGTCTGGTGAAGTCATCTGTAAAACTTGAAGATGGATTTGTATGAGGGTGTCTGGAGGGACAATGGTTAGAGTTATGATGTATGAAAAAAAGCTTACTCAGATTTCCATGCAGACATTTCCTAGGTGATTTTTCAGTACAGGTGGCTACAGAGACAACATGTGCTGAGCGTGCACACACTACCTCACCATCCACCCTGACCTGGAACACAAGTCTCTTAAAAACACCTACTGAACTCTCAAGTGCTTTACCTTTTAATAATTAGGCTAGAAGAGTTTGCAGATTGAACATTTCTTTGGTCACTATGATGAACCCACAAGGTGGCAGTGTTTTCATAGGATCCTGAGCAAAGCTCTCAAGTGGGAGAGAAGGGGGAAGTGGGGAAGGGCAGGAAGAAGGAGAGTGGTAGAGAAAGGGCTAGGGGACAGGCTTGGTGCTGCTGAGGTGATGAAGTAGTCACTGTTGTGATTGCTAACAAAGCTGCTTTTCATGTTTCCTTAAGCAGGAGATGTGGAACTTTTGAATGTGACTCTGAGTTTAGAGCTGAGAATCTGAATGCTCAGTGAAGAGGGAGGAAGAGAATGAAATCCTTGGGTGTTTCCCTCGTGGTCCTGTGGCTTCAGTTAGACTGTAAGTTTGGGAATTTCTGTGGGATACAGGTGTGATATATAAAGTTGTTGCTCACTCAGGCTAATGGTAGAAACACAGGTGTTTTTAATCTCTAGTTAGGGAGGGAGAGGTCTGTGAAAAAGCTTTCTGGGGTATCTATATCCATGTGCATCCAGTCCTATTTGTCTGACCTTTGTCTTTCTGCACAGGTGTGAGCAGCCAGCAGAAGGTGCAGCAGAACCCAGAATCCCTCAGTGTCCCAGAGGGAGTCATGGCCTCTCTCAACTGCACTTTCAGTGATAGTGCTTCTCTGAACTTCTGGTGGTACAGACATCGTCCTGGGAAAGGCCCTGAGGTGCTCATGTCCATCTTCTCCAATGGTGAAAAGGAAGACAGCAGATTCACAGTTCACCTCAATAAAGCCAGCCTGCATGTTTCCTTGCACATCAGAGACTCCCAGCCCAGTGACTCAGCTGTCTACCTGTGTGCAGTGAACACACAGTGCTCCCCAGGCCCTTGCAGCCTGCACACAAACCCACTGGGCTGCATCAAGGCCTGAACTAGAGCATGCTCTATATGAAAAATACTTACTTTATGAAATATCTCATCTTGTATACACAGTGCTCTACGCTTCATATCTCCTATTCTTTCTCATCCTCCCCACCCCATAACTTACTGTTAGTGCTGGCATGTGCTTATGTGTGTGGGATCATGTACTGATGCATGGTTATCCTAACCCTTCCTAAAGAAAAATGACTCTCCTGTGCAAACAGTCATCAATTATCCATTGCTCCTCAGCAAGCAAACAGGTTTCAGGAGCCCCTTTCACTCCCTTTCTTGTATTTTAAGCTGTCTAGATCTTGTCCATGTCTGGTACAAGTAACCACAGGTCCTATGAGTCGTGTAAAACAGCCTTGTCATGTCAAGAAAGCAGTATCTTGAAGCTTTCCTCCCCATCTTCTAGGTCTTACTTTTTTTGTTTTGTTTTTGTTTTTATTGTTATTCCAAAGTGTCCCCTAAGCTTTACTGAAATAGATAGTAGAGGTGTTTCATCTATAGCGGAGCACTCACAGTTTATTTTCTCAGTACTTTAAGCATTCTCCTTATCCTTGAGAGTTTACATGTTTTCAATCCCTTACTTTCTGATGTTTTCCTAGCTTTGTAGAGGCTGATATAGATGTCCCTTTAGGTTTGGACACTCAACTCTTATTCTCAGAACCTTGGGTGGTTGTGCATCTCTGCATCAACTCACTGAAAAGAAAGCTTCTTTTACTAAGGTTAAGAGCAACACTGATCTGAATACTGCCTCTTGTTTGAACTCAGTCACATTTCTTCTTTGAAGCTGGGAGATAAAATTTGAACTCTTCATTTGGATGATCAGATTATCAGCCTGGGTTCAAGACAAGTGCACTATAGATGGAGTCTCAAATCTGGTCATGCCTCTCTGAATTTCCTCAGGGATTCAGGTGCAAAAATCTGGTGCTGTTCCTGTTATCTCATGGCAGCATCCTTTGTACTGCTTGGAGCCTGTGTCAAAGTTCCTGTGTATATTTTGGTTCCCATTAGTTTCTACCTTGCTGAATTTTGTGGTGATTTGATTCAGTTATTTTTTACAGTCTCACAATAGTCTCTGTACTTCATAAAGTTCTTTCTGGCTGTCTATGAGAATAGAAAGTTTAATATATTTACCAGTGCTAGAGACACCTGAAAAGCAGAAGTATCAATACAAGTCAGTGATTATAAGCTATGAGGCAGCTAAGGTCGGCATTCAAGAAAGCACAAGTCAGAGATGGGTAGAGGGAGACTTTAACCATTTCTACTTGGGTAGGTAGTACCTAAACATCACATGATCATCTCCTAACTTGGGACATGCATAGAGCATATGGGGCTTCCATTAGTTCAGCCTGTTATTACTCAGAAAACTTACCAACCCAAAACAATTACATCTAATTTTATCAGCACTTGTGCAATATTTTCCATACCCCTATAAAGACTCTAGACAGCTCTCTCCTCCCTGAAATTATTCTTTTTCACAAATTTCTCTCACTATTCCTTAATTTCTCATTTTTATATAACTCTCTTAATGAAGATTTCCTAGGCTTTACATGCAAAGTACACATCTTTTACCTCCATTGATAGATCACAAACTCAGAACCACTGTCCCAGGTCAACCTTTAGTGAATATCAGTGCTGGAATCAGGTCTTTTGACCATGTACACCTGAGTTGTGAAAGGGCCTGCCACCTAAACAAAATAAAAAAAGTAGAAACAACCAGTCAGCCAACAAAACAAAACTCTAAGCTCTGCATTTCTTGGATCTATAGAAAACTCTTACCTCACTCATGTCTTATTAAATTAGACTGTTAGCTCTTAATCTTTTCTAGGACAAGACAGAGAATGGAATAGCTTCGCAATTTCTTCTGAATTGGCTCTGGACCCTCAGGTATCTCATACCATGTTCAAGTATCAAGTTGAGGTGGCAAACACAAGATGATAGATGGCAAGATGCTGGTACTTCTGCCTTTTAAGACTTGGTTTTAAGCCCTGCCACTTTCCCCAATATGTGTGTTTATGTATAAACTGAGCTTTCCTCTGTCTGGTTAGGTTAAAAGCCAGGGCTAGGAGAAACTAACTTTTCCTTTTTAGGATGCTTCAAATCAGTGTCCAGAGCCTAATCCACTGTGATAAAAGGGAGAATGGATAAACTCTGGGAGTTCTGGTGGCTGTATATCTATAACTATCTAGGGAGTTCAATCTTCTGGTAATGGGAACAGGGACATCAAAGTTCAGAGGCTGCATGAAGAGGCCAGGTGTTCTTGATAATTTGGAGATGTACTTGGAAAATATAAATGCTGACTTCTGCTTTCTAGCCCGTGTTTCTTTCTAGAGGTAAATAGCCTACAGGAAGAGACTAGTCAGGCCCCAAGCATCTAGGAAGCTGAAAATGTCATCGAGAACTGCAGTCACAAAACATCCATTGCTGTCCTACAGCAGCCCAGAAAGCACGGTAGAGGCCCAGGGCTTCTAATTATAATAAATTTAACTATGAGAGATAAACAATGGAAGAGTAAAAGTTGTCATTTACAGGAGGGACCAGAGGTTAAATAGATTCACTGATAAGCAGACAGATAATGGGAGGGCCCACATTTTAACAAAATTGGTGAACTTCCAAGATGGCTCAGTGGCTTCTTCTTCACCCTGATGGGTGAAGCTTAGCGATTTCAAACAGAGCTAGAAAAGTGTTTCTTCATCAATAGGCCTCTAACTCCTGCTAGACCCAAACAATTTCAAAGCCTGATAGGACGGACATGTGTATGCCAATGCTTTGGGCCAAGCATTTACCTTGTCTTTATTCAAACTGACCAACCATAAATTAGGGGAGGGAAACCTTTTAGAGATATTTAAATACCAGCCTTTGGTAAAACACTAGACTTTTGGGGTCTTGAATATGCTCCTCTCTGCTCTGTACAGTGTCTTTCTCTGTGTTCTTTCTCTCCCTTCCCCCCTCTTTCTCGCAGTCATAATACAAGCTATTCTTCATCAGTTGATTCTGTCTGCTATGTCTTTTCTGCTGCCACGTGTTGCACTCAAGACTTTTGCTGTCTTGTAGTTCTTTAGCTGACAGAAAAAGGAACTGATCACGATCCCTAGATAGTAAGAAGACCTTTACTCAGAGTAGTTTCCTGTCCTTTTCCTGGATGCACACACTGTTGCTTACTTTCGTGCTGCAGATGGAGAGTTTATCATGCACCTGTTGCTGTAGTGCAAACACTCTCAGCTGCATCCTACAAACCCTAACTATGGACAGAATCAGCACTTATGTCTTCTCATGAAGAAAAGCCTGTTATCGATAGGATAGGTGAACCCTTTCAAACTTGTGACTTTAAAAAGCACCTTTGGTTGAAGAAAAATACCATGAGCTTAGATTAAAAAACTGAAATGCAAGGCTCAGTTCTGTCCATTCTTACACACGTCTTCAAGCGCAGGGTCCTCATATATCTTTACTTGAAATGGAGGATTCAGATTAACAATCACAAAAGATTCTTTATGCTCCAATATCAGAACAGAGAGTGTGGGATCCTTGCCGAGCATGAGGAGAAACTGCTCAGTAGTGAAAGGCTCTAAAAGGTCTTTGTCCTCATGGCCTTGATGGGTCTTTCAACTTCTGAGATGAGTCCTGTGTTCTAATTCCAGAAATGCTGACTCATCAGGTGTTACAATGTGTAGGATCCTGAAATGCTATGATTTAAAAGTAGGTATTTCTATGTTTAAATAGAGTCTACTATCTATCCTTACTTTTATTACATGCCTGCACTATATATAATTTTCAAACTTTGCAGCTTTCCTTGGCAGATATTTATTCTTCCTAGAATCTCAAACATCTAGTGGTTGTCACTGTAACTTAGGCTTTGCCCTTACCTGTTCTCACCAGCCTCTCAAGGCTCTCGGGGACTTTGACTCTGCTGTACAGTGCCTGCCACTCCAAGCCTTTCTCTGAACCTCACATCAAGCCCTGATGACCATGGCCTGTTATGTTCTCCATGTCTTCACAATGAGCACTATTCAGATGATACTGAGTTCTGCTGCCAGCTTCCCATGTAGCCTAATCCCTTTTATTTCTGCTGCAATGAGTGGCTCCTGCATGCCTAACTGGCTAAATTGAGGAAAACACTTCCCAGCATGGCCTTTTTTCCCCCCCAAAAAAAGTGTCAAAAGAGACTATTTTCTCAGGAACCCTTCCTCTTAGTGAGTCTTCTATGTTCATACCCTGGGGTATTTTACATTTCAGGCACTATTTCTATCATTCTGGTGAAAAATGATAAGTTCCTCCATAGTAGCACTGATCTCTTTAATAATTACAGTTGATTTTTGTCTGGACTTATTGTGCCTGTAACTTTAAATGATTTATATTTTTAATTGTTCTTTCTCTTCATTCTCACTAAAAACAGCAAGTACTCATCTAGTTAAGGCCTGCATGTTGTGGTTCCTCAAATAAGCAAGCAAGCAAACAAACAAACAGACAGATGAATGAATGGATAAATAAATAAATATGTGTCTATTAGTGAGCTTATCACCTGATGTAGCCGTGCTCGCAGCATTGTATTGGACACCATTAGAGGCCAATAGACCAGATATCCACTGAAGAACAACCAAGTCTGACTTGTTAACTTATGTTTCTCATTGTTTACCTGAGATGCAAATGTATTTTGAGTTATATTCTAAAACTGTACACATTTTATACTGACTTTACACTGTGATAGATAAAATCAGATGAGAGGAATAAACAGATTCATGTGATGCTAATTCAGATTTGACTTATAGAATTGAACATATTCAAACAGAACTTCTGACTTCTGTTACAGATGGTAAATATGCTTACTTGTGTCAAACAGAGTTAAGTTGTTAAAAAGATTTATTTTTAATTATGTGTATGTTCACACGAGTAGAGGTGGCTGTGGAAGACAGAGGATATGGAATACAGGCATGTGTGAGGTGTCTAATGTGGGTCCAGGGAATCAAACTCAGATCCTCTGCAGTAGCAGGATGTGCTTTTATCCACTTAGCCATCTCTTCAACCCACACAGTCAGTTTTTAATGTGACATCTTATTGTTACTTAAGACATCTAGCTGAAAATTCCAAAAACTTGTTTTGAACAAAAATCAAAATTTCTTGTTTTTTTTAAGCAATATGATGTCTGTGATGTATGTGTGTGTAGTAAGTGTATGTGGTGTGTATGGATGTACATGTGAGTGTTGTTTGTATATGCTTGTGGTATATATACTTGTGTTGGCAAGAGTGAGTTGTGATGGGTAGTGTTTATTCTCACATGACTGGATTTGGAGTCACAATCTAGACTTCATCCTTTATGTTGCTGCTTCTCAGGTATTTGGTACAGTGAATAGGAAGGAACCTCATTATCTCAGGATGACAGACAGTAAAATACATTGAAGTTGTATAAGCAAATATAACTGCATTTATTATTGTTGCTGATTTTGACACTGTTTTATGTGCTGTCATTGATAGTAACAAGGTAATGCACATGTATCCTATTACACAAGAAAAAAAAAACAACAGTTGAGAATAAGTCTCCGTCAACAGTGTCGTCTCCCTCTGTGTTCTTATTTAAGATAAGGCATTTAGCAAAGGTTCATTTCCTAAGGAGCAGCTACTTTTATAGATTTTTATGTTAATGCTGCATTCTGAGCATCATGTTTGAACTTTACTGCTCAGCCTGATCCTACCACCTCCATTTCAGACTCTCAGTGACTCACACCTGGTTCTCAGCTTCATTGTCTTAGTGGCTTCCCTGCTTCTAGGGACTCTTCCCCATAATCTACACCACACCTTGAAGAAAAATGTATCACCATATGAATCATAACATCAACAAGATCTATATTTTGCACGACACCCTTCATGGCTTTGCTACCTGGGCAACTAATAACAAATCTCTTAGTAGGGCTCTCAATGCCTCTACCGTTTTACCATTTGTACTGGCCTCTGTGCTTCTTCACATTAAGTCTATGTCAACAAAGAGGTTAGGAAACATGCTATAAAATGAGCACCTCTGCCTACATCCCTCTGTTCCCCTTGCTGACTGGGTCTGAATACTTTACTCTCGTTTATTCCTTGAGAAGAAAGAATCTTAATATTTTGCCTCATGAAGCATCTCTGGTCAGGGGTGGACAGATGGTTCTGTGATTAAGAGTATGCACTGTTCTTGGAGAAAACAATTCAGTCCCCAGCACCCCTGTGTCAAAGCACACTACACAGGGTATGTGTTATGTCCCGTCTCGGGAGATTCAGTGACAACTTCTGTCCTTTGTAGGCATTGCATGCACATGACACAGTCATGCTTTCAGGAAAAACAAAACACCCATAACATGTAAAATAAAAAGAAAAGTGATCTTTTGTAAAATAATTCCTGGTCTTTCTAATAACCTAAGAACCAACTTTGAGAAATAACCTAAGGGGTAAAAAGAACTTTCAATTGTACCACTGGTAACAGGGGCTTCCACATAAATAGAGCAACAATCCACAAACCACAATAGTAAATATTGTTGATCACCCTTTGAAACTTGATGGTAATAACCTTTTGAATAAGTCAAAGATCATGGAGAAATTAAGCTAACACTTCATTCCTACTGGGTTGCTTTTGTGGTGCTAGAATGTGCTATGCATCCTGTTGGAGGAGTAAATGAATTGTCAGTTTTTCCAATTTCTGGATCCTGTGAGCTATAATCATAGCCTGGCAGACATGCCCATTATTTCAATAGTGGCACAAATATTATGGGAGAAACCAACTAACTTCTGATTTGATTTAAAGTCTGCTGCACAAGCTGAACCCCATATGTGGCACCATTTTGGAGACTAAGAGCTGTGAGATCCATAGGTAGGGGATAACAACAAGGAGACAGTGCTTTCTGGACACAGCAGGGCAGTTGCACACATGAACTCACAGAGGATGGTAACAGATGTAAGACTTGCACACTATCAGACCAGTCACAGTTCCAGCAAGCAGAGGGAAGGTGGGCATTCCACATTTAGCTAAGAGCTATGGGCAATTGTTACCTACTGGGAGAGGGATCCAGGTTTCTTTAAAGGTGAAGCCCCTGGTTCATAGACCACCCTGTCCTGTGAAGGCTACACACCCAAGAGTATATGGGCAGTACAACCTGTAATGCAAACCTTGAGGTATTTTATTATAAATGGGGAGGGGTCACAAGAGCTGGGTTGGTAGGGAAGAGTGAATGAATATGGCATAAGTGGAGGGATTATGTGAGTATAATCAAATTCATTGCATAACATTCTCAAAAACAATAAAATGAGAAAAAGTAGATAAATTTTATCAGAGGTGTGTGTGTGTGTATGTGTGTGTGTTCTTTTATGTACACTATTCACCCTAAATACCACAGGAAACACATAATTCAGTAACCCTGGTGATTTCAGGATTTCAGGCATCCACTGTGGCTATGAGACTTGCCTCCTTTGGGTGAATTTTCAAGTTTATTCACAATGCATTGTGCAGACAGCTGTGGAGCAGGTTGAAGGGATATCAGCAGAGGGCGCTGTCTCTTCAGATGTTAATGTCTCAGCAGGTGGTGGCTTCACATGACAGACTGTCACTGTGCAGAAGGAGGTCCTTGTTTATGAGTGAGGAATTGCAAGAAGATCCTGAGGAGACTTGTCCTGTGAGTTTGATGAACTCAAGAACCAAGTGTCACTGTCTTCTGTGAACATGCTTCCTGACACCTGCTCAGTTCTGCTGCTCCTCTTGATGCTCGGTGAGTTATGTTTACCTAAGTGATGATCACTTCAACAGCTGTGGGAGTCTCTACCTGCTCTCTCATATAGCTATGTGATTCCTCATTTTGTTATTATTTATTTTCAGGAAGGAGCGATGGAGACTCAGTGACCCAGACAGAAGACCTGTTTACTGTTACAGAGGGGTCACCTGTGATGATGAACTGCACCTATCAGACTTCTTACTCAGATATTTCCCTTTTCTGGTACATGCAATATCACAACAAAGCCCCTCAGCTCCTCCTGAAGAGCTCCACAGACAACAAGAGGACAGAGCAGCAAGGGTTCCACGCCACCCTCCATAAGAGCACCAGCTCCTTCCACCTGCAGAAGTCCTCAGTGCAGCTGTCAGACTCTGCCCTGTACTACTGTGCTCTGAGAGACACAGTGAGGGAGATGCAGGGGAAGCTGCACACAAACCAAGGAGCAGGAGGGTGAGGGGAGTGGCCCTGTGAGGGAGGGCTGGGTGCCTTCTCTCAGTGGGGTTTACCTAGCATTCTGAAAAACAGCAACAAATCTCAGATCAAATTCCTAGAAACCTAGGAATCTGGATTTTCTGACAGGATAGGATGGAAGTCATTGCCAGCAACAACCTAGGATTTGATCCCCAGAAATACTGTTCTCTCATCAGGTGGAGGACCTCTCACAGATAACATTTCCAGGAAAACTGCGACATGGGTTTTATCTCTACTAGATGTCTTACAATACTTAGTGATTTAAATTCTCCAGCAGTCTTTCTCTCTTACCCCACAAATTTATGACTAAATGAGGAACATAGGCTCTAATCTTTCAAAATATGCTTCAGTCTCACTCCACAAGGTATTTAGATTTGTTTTCTCCTTGGTCCATTTTAGAGTTAGCCTAACTTCCGGTCATAGTTACTCTTCTATTGCTGTAAGAGACACACACCATGACCAAGAGAGCTCATAGAAAAAAGCATTTAATTGGGGGCTTGTTTACAGTTTCATAGGGTGATCCATGATGACCATGGTGGAGACCCTATGGCATGTCCTGGAGCAGTAGAAGAGAGATTACATCTGACCAACAAGAGACTGAGAGAGGGAGGGACTGGACTTGGCTTTGAGATTCCAAAACCCAGCATCAGTGGCACACCTCTTCTGACAAGGCCATACCTCCTGATCATTCCTAAACAGACCACCAGCTCAGAACCAAATATTCAGATATATGAGCCTATGGAGCCTTTCTCATTGAAACCTTCATACTCTCCAACAGCATTCACTCAGCAAAGGTGCTAAGGAAACGTAGCTGTTGGAACTCTCAAGATGATGCCCAAGAGTTAGCTCTTCCTCTTTCTTACTCACTATGTAGGAGACAACCTGGTCATGAAAGTCTCTATCCAGAAAGGCTTCCCCCTTAGTGTCTGCTCTCATAGGCCATTTCACTCTGCTTAAATCCTGAGGACATGGCGTCATCACTCACCTGGATTAGATTTAGATTCTCTGATAATTCTTCTGCAATGTAAGAAAGAAAGCCAAGCTTTTTATTTATCTCATTTTTAAAAACAAAATACTAGTTTAAAATAAATTCCTCTAGCACTAAAATTTATCTCTCTGTAAAGTGAGAAAGATCTGAAATCAAGGACCATGGTGTCTATCAAGGAAAATTCATGATTTTGTTCACAAAGAACAATAAAGTAGTATTTGCTATCCTACTGGTTAGGGAGCAAAATAGAATGCCCAACAGCAGTTTTAAACTCCAAAAATGCCTTTAAAGGTACAGCATAGAATAGAATTTCTCAGATGAGTGCTTATCAAACCTAGAATGAATGCCCAATGTATTAAAAACCCCAGTTCCAGGCTTGCGGAACTTCTCTTCAAGTTATTAGTTTAGGGGCTTCCAGAGTCTCCTCCAAATAGAATAGGCTATTGTCATTGCCATTGATTTCCCTCATAGAATTTGAAGGTAAGACCCCTGTTCTAAGGACACCACATACTTCAAACAGAGGAATTGGGAAATTTAACTAGAACTGACCAAAGACTCTTCCCTAAGGGCGGGTTAATATAGTATATGAAGGTCCATGCAAAACTCCAAAGATGAAGATCAATGAGAAATTTTATGAAGTTGTATAAATGCTATGAACCAAAACAATGACCATCATGGCAAGATGTTCACAAGTATGCAATAGCAACACTTTTTCCTTTGGGGAAACTAATATATGTCTTATTGAATTCAAGGTTGCTCAATAGCAATGTGTTCTAGAGAGGTTATGGACCCGAGAGGAGAACCTACTACATCCACTTTCCTAAATCTATCTATATTATTAATATAGGTAGAGCTGCTGGAGTCCAGCTCAGAGAAACCAGATATGAGGTGTGGAGTCGGGGGCTAAAAACACACTGAAGACTTAGCTGAGGGGGAAAACTTAGTATCCCTGTTTTTATTTTTCTCTTAACTGTTTTATACCACTGATGGCAGATGCCATTCTATAAATATGTTTCTCATACTGGTTAATGAATAAAGCACTGATGGCCAATAGGAAAGCAAGATAGGCGGGACTAGGAGACAAGAAAGATTTGAGGAAGTAGTAAGGAGGAGTCAACATGGAGAGACGGGGGAGAGCAGACTCTCCAGTAGTATGAGACCATGTGGAAATACTTAGATTAATAGAAATGGGTTAATAATTAAGACAGAGCTAGCTGATAAGAAACTAGTACCTGGCCAGCAGCATTATATCAAATACAGATTCTTGATGTGTTAATTGGTGCTGCTGCCACCACGGTGGGTACAGGCTGGCAGGGAAAAAAGGTAACTCCTTACATACCACCTAAGACAAAAGTCTCTATGCAAGAAGGAAATCACCTTACAATTTCAAGTTACTTATTTTCCAAAAACAAATTAAAATATAACACATGAAGAAATCACATTACGGTCACAATTTACATGCTTTATTAGAAGCTTACATGCAATTAGACATTTTCCTTTTTATTAATTTTCCAACCATAACATCTTACCCCAAAGCAATGATTCTTTGCTTATTGACTGACTAAGTTTTAAACATGTCAAATTTATTTCACCAGTTCCTTTGTGCTGGCAGGCAGCTGTGGTTATAGTGTACCAGATGTTTATTCCTGTTTTATTCTACAGAACCTTAGTCAAGTGGTCTATCTAGCAGTCTATTTTCTTAACACAGAAAAGAGTCAAAATTTCCTTTCACAACTTTATTTTTCAAAGTGCACACTGAAAGGAGATTAATTCTGTAAGCTACATGACCAAGGAACTCAGACCTAACCTTGGACACACAGGCAGAATGCATGTGTGAATAATGTATGAGAATTCCTTGTTTCCATCAGCCAGTATTACATATCTATGCTTCATTCTCCTATACAAATCATACTCACTATGATATGTAAGTACTTGCATAGTGAGGAGGGGGATTTTCTCATAAAACAAGCACACTATACTAGATACAGTGGAATTCTCCCACTCAACGATTATTGCATAGCAAACCCAGTAAGTACATGACAGCAGAAAGTAGGAGAATGGCCAGAAATGTAAGGGTCAATATGGAGAAAACCCTCCTGGAGGGAAGGCTGTGTCTATGCAGACTACACTTATCCCAGCTGTGCTCACTGGGCACATACTCCCTACGCTTCATTACCAACTGCAGTTCCTCTGGCATGGCCACTGTCAATACACACGGATAAGTATAGTTCTATCCCCTCATGAAAGAAGCTTCATTTTGAAGCAGAGTGGGTACTTCAGTCATAGACAACTGCCCAAAAAGCAGAGGATAAATATTGTGATGTCTCTCATCCCAGTTAACACATCTACAATGTAATTTCCACACCTAAGGCTCAGGGAACACCACAGAACAGGAGCAGGAGGGCTCTTTTAGAACAGAGGAACAGGACACCAGCTGAGAGGTGACACGAGGAAGGTGACATGTTCATTGCTGATGAGAATGCAAATGGGCACAAACAATATGGAATTCAGTGTGGCAGTTCCTAAAAATGAGGAACACACATCTACCACAAGATCCAGCTACACCAGTCTTGAGGAATTAACCAGACAATTCTACATCTTTCCACAGAGGTGCCCACTCTTCCATGTTCATTGCTGCTCTGTTCATATCACAAGAAATTGAAAACACTCTAGGTGTCCATAAACTGATGTGAAAATGTGACACAGTTACAAGGTGGGGCATTATTCAGCTGATACGAAAATTATGAAAATTTTAGGTAAATGGACAGAAATGGAAACAGTCACCCTGAGCAAGGTAACTCAGACTGAGAAGAACAAACAGTGTTTTCTCAAGCACATGGATGCTGGCTTTTAATATGTGTGTTTCATTGGGAATACCCATAGAACATTTAACATAGGTATCAATGAGAGGTCATGAGGAAGGAGGTGATCTTCAAAGGAAGGGGAAATAGAAAATCAATTTCCATGAAAGGGAAAATGGAACAGGCATGATTAAAAATGGTAGAGATGAGAGGGCAGGATAAAGGAAGGGATGTCAGGGAGGGACAACTAACTCTAAAGGCATTCTGAACAAATCAATATAGAAATCCAGTTATAGAAATTTTATGAAGCACATAATCCAACCAAAGTTGAGTCTAAAACTAATCTGTGATTATGAACAACAGTTAGAGGGCAGTTTCACATGACCATTTAGCAAATAATCTTATATTAGTTTCTCCACTGGGGCCTATGGCCTCCTGAACCATGGAATTCTTGTCCATGATCCAGAACTAGGTATGAATTCCACCCATTGAGTAGTGTCCAAATCCAATCAGAAAGCATTACTGTTTTGTAGTAGTCAGTACACTGTTGTACCACTGAACACATATCACTGAAAGTTCAGTACTATAGCCTGTAGGGTCCAGCTCTGGTTAACACTCTTGAATTCTGTCTTCCTCAGTAGCCTGCATAGAAACTTCCAGTGCTGTGAAAGCTAACAAGCAGGAGGACCTTTCCCCAGTCAGTTCAAGGTTGATTTCTGTCATGCATAGAGCCATAGAGTCTCACCATCTGGTTAAAGTGGGCAAACAAGAACCACGACTATGGCCTGTGTTGTTTTGTATATCTCTGGAAATGATTCAAGACTTGAAAACTGAAATAGAGAAAATAAAGGCAATACAAACCAAAGGAATGCTGGAAATAGAAAAACTGGGCAAAAGATCGGGAAGTACAGATACAAGCATAACCAACAGAATTCAAGATGGAAGAGAGAATCTTAGGCATGAAAGATAAATTAGAGGAAATAGATTCATAGACCAAAGAAAATCATAAATCCAACAAATCCTTAACACAAAACATCCAGGAAATGTGGGACACCATGAAAAGGCCAAACCTAAGAATAACATGCATAGAGGAAGGTGAGGAAGCCTAGCTCAAAGGTGCCCAAAACATATTCAACAAAATTATTGAGAAAAACTTTCCCAATCTGAAGAAGGACATGCCCATGAAAGTACAAGAAGCATACCGAACACCAAATAGGATGGACCAAAAAAAAAAAAAAAAAAAAGACTCCTTGACATATGATAATCAAAACACCTAGCACACAGGATAAGGAAAGAATATTAAGAGCAGCGAAGGAAAAAGGACAGGTAACATATAAAGGCAGACCTATCAAACTTACACCTGACTTCTCCATGGAAACCCTCAAGGCCAGAAGGTCCTGGATAGATGTTCTACAAATACTAAGAGATCACGGATGCCAGCCCAGGCTACTATATCCAGCAAAACTCTCAATCACTATAGATGGAGAAAACAAGATATTTAATGACAAAACCAGATTTTCCCAATGTGTATCTACAAATCCAGCCCTACAGAAAGTTTTGAAGGAACACTCCAACCAAAGGAAGGTAACTAGGCCAACAAAGATGTAGGCAACAGATAATCTAACTATGCCAGAAACCAAGGGTAAAGCAGGACAAATAAATTCACAATACCACTGCCAACAACAAATCTAAAACAAACAAGTGTTATCAATCAACAATCTTTACTCACCCTCAACATTAATGGTCTTAACTCACCTATAAAAAGACATAGGCTAACAGAATGGATAAGAAGACAGAATCCATTCTTCTGCTGCATACAAGAAACACATCTAAGCTTCAAAGATAGACATTACCTCAGGGTAAAGGGTTGGGAAAAAAATCTTCCAATCAAATGGAACCAAAAAGCAAGCAGATGTGGCTATCCCAATTTCTAACAAGTTAGACTTCAGACCAAAATTAATCAAAAGTGATAAAGACAGTCATTTCGTATTCATCACAGGAGACATCCATCAACACAAAGTCTCAGGTCTGAACATCTATGCCCCAAATACATAGGGCCCCACATTCGTAAAAGAAATGCTACTAAAACTTAAAGCTCACATAAAACCTCACACACTTATAGTGGGAGACGTCAACACACCACTCTCACCACTAGACAGGACCACCAATCAGAAACTTAACAAAGAAACACAAGAACTAGCAGAAGTTATGTCTCAACTGGGTTCAACAGACATCTATAGAACATTCCATCCAAACACAAAAGAATATACCTTCTTCTCTGCTCCACATGAAACCTTCTCTAAAATCAACCACGTACTAGGTGGCATAAGAAATCTCAACACATACAAGAGAATTGGAATAGTTGCCTGTAGCTTATCAGACCAACATGGTTTAAAATTGGAATTCAACAACAACACAAATTGCAGAAAACCTACAAACACATGGAAACTGAGCAATGTGCACCACACCTGGGTCAAAGAAGAAATAAAGAAATTAAGGACTTCCGAGAATTCAACAAGAGTGAGAACACAACATACCTGAACTTATGGGATATCAGGGAAGTTCATTGCACTAAGTGCCCATATGAAGAAAACAGATGATTGTCACATAAGAGAATTAACAGCACAACTGAAGCCTTAGAACAAAAGAAAGCAAACTCACCCCAGAGGAGTAGATGCAAGGAAATAATCAATTTGAGGGCTGAAATCAACACATAGAAACCAGGAAAACAATACAAAATTTTTTGAGAAAATCAACAACATAGACAAACCTTTATCCAAATTAATGAAAAAGCAGAGAGGGAATCTGCAAATTAACAAAATCAGAAACGAAAAGGGGAACATAACAAAGGACACAGAGGAAATCCAGACAATTTTCAGGTCATACTTTGAAAACCTGTATTCCACAAAATTTGAAAATTCAAAGGAAATGGACAAATTTCTTGATAACTATCAGTTACCAAAATTAAATCAAGAACAGACAAACAACTTAAATAGACCTACAGCCCACAATGAAATAGACACAATCATTGAAAGACTTCCAACCAACCAAAAAAAAAAAAAAAAACAAACAAACAAAAAAACAAAAAAAAAAAAAAAAAAAAAAACAAAAACAAAAACAAAAAACCCAGGGTCAAAAGGCTTCAGTGCAGAATTCTACCAGACATTCAAGGAAGAACTAATACCAGTACTCCTCAAATTGATCCACACAATAGAAACAGAAAATTCATTGCCAAATTCTTTTTACGAAGCCACAATAACCTTGGTACCTAAGCCTCACAAAGACACAACTAAGAAAGAAAACTACAGACCAATATCCCTGATGAACATCGATGCAAAAATACTCAATAAAATACTGGCAAACCAAATTCAAGAATACATCAGAGAAATCATCCACCATGATCAAGTAAGCTTCATCCCTGGATTTCAGGGAAGGTTTAACATATGAAAATCTATCAATGTGATCCACCATATAAACAAACTGAAAAAGAAAAAACATGATCATATCCATAGATGCTGAAAAAGCCTTTGATTAAATTCAACACCCTTTCATGATAAAGGTCTTGGTGAGATCAAGGATAACAGGAACATACATAAACAGAATAAGAGCAATATACAGCAAACCAACAGCCAACATCAAACTGAATGTAGAAAAGATTAAGGTGATTCCACTAAAATCAGGAACAAGACAAGGTTGCCCTCTCCAAATCTCATCAATATTGTACTTGAATTTCTAGCTAAAGCTATAAGACAACAAAAGTAGATCAAGGGATTCCAAATTGGAAAGGAAGAATACGATCTCTCTCTATTTGCAGTTGATATGATAGTTTACATAAGCAACCCAATAAACTCTACCAAGGGAACTCCTACAGCTGATAAACACCTTCAGCAAACTAGCAGGATTCAAGAAAAACTCAAAAAAATCAGTAGCCCCACTTTATTCAGATGACAAAGAGGCCGAGAAAGATTTCAGAGAAGCATCACCTTTGACAATAGCCAGTACAACATAAAGTATCTTGGGGTAACACTTACTAAACAAGTGAAAGTCCTATATAATAAGAACTTTGTGGCTCCAAAGAAAGAAATTAAAGAAGATATCAGAAAATGGATAGGTCTCCCATGCTTTTGGATAGGTAGAATAAACATAGTAAAAATGGCAATCTTGCCAAAAGCAATCTATAGAATCAATGCATCCCCCATTAAAATCACACCACAATTCTTCACTGACCTTGAAAGGATAATAATCAACTTTATATGGAAAAAAGACCCAGAATAGCCAAAACAACCCTGTACAATACAAGAACTTCAGGAGGCATCACCATCCCTGACTTTTAGCTCTATTACAGAGTATAGTTCTGAAAACAGCCTGGTATTGGCACAAAAATAGAGAGGTAGAGCAATGGAATTGAATTGAAAATCCTGATATTAACCCACATACTTATGAACACCCAATTTTCCACAAAACAGCTAAAATTATACAATGGGGCGAGGACAGTATCTTCCACAAATGTTGTTGGCACAATTGGATGATGGTGTGTAAAAGACTGCAGATAAAACCATGTCTGTAGCCATGCACAAAACTCAAGTCCAAATGGATCAAAGACCTCAATATCAATCCAGCCACACTGACCCTATTAGAAGAGAAAGTAGGAGGTACCCTTGAACAAATTGGTATAGGTGACCACTTCCTGAACATAACTCCTGGGGCACAGACACTGAAAGAATCAATTAATAAATGGGACCTCTTCAAACTTAGAAGCTTCTGTAAGGCAAAGGACACAGTTGACAAGACCAAACGGCAGCCCACTGACTGGGAAAAGATTTTCATTAATCCTATATCCCACAAAGGGCTGATCTCTAAAATACACAAAGAACTCGGGAAACTAGTCAACAAAACCCCAAATAACCCTATTAAAAATGGGGTACAGAACTGAAGAAAGAATTCTCAATGGAGGAAATCAAAAAGGCTGAAAGACACTTAAGAAAATGCTCCACATCCTTAGCTACCAGAGAAATGCAAATCAAAACAACTTTGAGATACCATCTTACCCCTGCCAGAATGGCTAAAATTAGAAACACCAGTGATGACCTATGTTGGAGAGGATGTGGAGAAAGTGGAACACTCCTCCACTGCTGGTGGGAGTGCAAACTCATACAGCCATTTTGGAGATCAGTATGGCGGTTCCTCAGGAAAATGGGAATTAGTTTACCACAGGACCCGGCAATCCCCCTCTTAGGCATATACCCAAAGGATTCACATCCATGCAACAAAGACATCTGTTCAACTATGTTCATAGCAGCACTATTTGTAATAGCAAGAACCTGGAAGCAACCTAGATGCCCCTCAATTGAAGAATGGTTAATGAAGATGTGGCACATCTACACAATGGAATACTACTCAGCAGAAAAAAATAATGGAATTTTGAAATCCGCAGGCAAGTGGATGGAACTTGAAATAACCGTCCTGAATGAGGTAACCCAGTCTCAAAAAGAGGAACATGGTATATACTCACTCATATATGGATTTTAGAGCTAGAGCAAAGGATCACCAGCCTATAATCCATACCACCAGAGGAACTACGATACAAAATGTATTCTAAGAGATAAAGTCCCTCACAGAAGGTGGAAGGGACAGGTCTCCCAGAGCACAGGGGAAATGCGGGGGCAGTGAATGCAGAGAGAAGTAGGAGAAAGAGTGTGGGAGGAGAGGAAAGCATGTGCAACTAGGAAGATTAAGGCAGGGTAGGAATAGAAGACACACACACACACACACACACACACACACACAGAGAGAGAGAGAGAGAGAGAGAGAGAGAGAGAGAGAGAACATATAAGTGGGGGCCATTATTGTTTTGAAGAGAAAAAACTGAACCTAAAGAAAGGTCTAGAGACCTACAAGACTGCCGCCAACTAACAATTTGTGCAACCATGGAAAGGCTACCATAAATTCCCTTCCCGGATAGTGAGAACAACAACCAACTCATCCAATACCTGTTGGAAACAGAAGAAAACACCCATACCTAAACCCTGAATCGAAGTAGAATCCAGATACAGACAGAGAGTACAAGACCAGGTTGCAGAAGCACATAGAGACAGCTGACCTGAACTAGGAGGAGCTACCAGGCCCCTAGACTGATAGCTGGGAATCCAGCATGGGACTGACTCAGGCCCCCCTGAATATGGGTCTCAGCCAGAAGGACTGAGCAGTCTAAGGGACCTCAGACAGAGGAACCATAATGTATCCCTGTTGCACAAAAGGACCTTGCGGACAAATCCCCCATGGAGAGATAACTTCCTTACCCTAGAGACAGGAGAGAAGTCATAGCCCTACTTCAAATGGCCTGACAGATCTACATGACCCCACCTGGATGGCATTGCCCTACATGTGGAACTGGAGTGGGGGCATGGGAGGGAAGGGTGGGCAGGGTGCATGTGAGGGGGCAGAGAAGGTAAGATGGAGGGAGGGAGAGGGAACTGCGATGGAAATGTAAAATAATAAATTAAATAAAAAATAAAAATAAATAAATAAAGGGTATGGATTAAAAGAAAAAAAGAATTGTAATGGAAAAAGAAGAAATGCAAAGAGACTGCACATGTAACTGATTATCTCATCAGTTTGATGTTTGTTGAATTTGACTCTGACTTCATCAAATTATGATTGTTTATAGCAGGCTTGCTGTTTTTATAAATGTACATTTACAATGTTTATTTCAATTGATACTCTCTAATTTTCTCTTCATGTGCTAACGCAGCTACAACATTCATAGAAACATCAATTACATGTTACTCTCAGGATTTTTGATGATGTGTATAGAACTCTAGTGACTATGCAGTGTTGTGATTACTATGTTCTAATATTTGTCTTGACGTGTGTAAAGATGCTTTTTCTCCTATTCCTGGTCATAACTTTATATTCTTCTTTTCCAAAAACTCACAAGTCTCTATCTCGAAAGCATTAAGCTTCCTGTGCTCATGATCCAATTCACAAAATTTAAAACAAGCAAACAAAAACCAAAATCTTGGTGAATAGGCTGTAGTGTGGCCCAGTGAGTCACACAGTATACCCTTCAGTCCATACATTGCTTTTGCCTCTGGCTTCTCTAAACTGTAGAAAATGGGCCTTCACTTATACTCTTCTTGGATATCCTATTGGTGCCTTGTGTCATGGAGACCCAAGATCTGGCAGCTTTGGATCTGCGGATGAGGACTCTTCACATGGTCTACCAGTTTATAGATGAAGAAGATGTTAGGGTGGGATAACTAATAACACTAGTACTGGTCCTGGGTGGAGGCTGTGTGAGCCCACAACCTTTCCTCATCTAACCACTCAGGCCAGTTCTTCAATGCTCCAGCTAGTTCACTCAATGCAGCAGGCCGAATGGAGAGAGGCCAATTCTCCTGCTCTCGTGCCCTCACATCTGACCATCATACAATTGGACCACAATGGCCAGCTCTACTGTTTACCCTAGGTAAGCTGACTGACCCACAATCGCCATGTTATAGCTGGTGAGAGGCTGACCCAGACCAAATTCGCTCTCATGCCCCAGAGGCCAACTCTCCCACCAGTTGCAGGTGGCATATGCTTGGATGGGGCAGACACCCCTTTTCCTCACTCTTGCCAACACAAGGTGGAAGAAGGGGGATGGACTCAGCTCTTCTGCTATCAAACCTTCAGGCCAGCTCACCTGCACCTCCACTAACATGGTCACCTCTACTCTCCTGCTCAATCCAGGTGCTGGACCCACTCTTCTGAAAGAGTTGCAGTTGGAGAGACACAGGTCCTGTTCTCACCAGAGTTGTAGACTGTGAGGTGTAGGGTTACCTCTGTGTTAACCTATCCTGTTTCATTGATAACAGGAGCCAATGACATCAGTGTAGTTGAGGCTGTGGCAGGGCCACAGATCCAGACATGGCCTTTGACAGTAGCCTAGGTCTGGAGGACACCAGGATCCTGGTGACAGCGTTGAACACTCAGATATGTATGGCCTCAGCAGAAGCACAGTCCTTGGACATGAACATGATCTTAAGTGATGGCCTAGACCCATACCCACTTTTTTGTGGCTCTTGGTGTCAACACAGGCCATGGGAATCAACACAGATCCTAGCTGTCTTTGCAACATGGCCCCAGGGTGAAGTGCAGGACTGGATGTCACCATTGCCATTGTTAACAGTGCAGGACCCAACAGCATCATGCTCCCAGGTGGTGGCCCAGATTCCAGTCATCTACAATGTCTCTGATGGCAACAGGTCCTGAGACAGAAACACAGACCCTGGCTGAAGCAGGTTCATGGATCCAAACTTGGCCTTTTGCAACAGTACCTGCCCAGATGTCATTATGGTACTAGGTACTGCACATGCTTCTAACACACACATACTTGTAAGGAGTAGGGCTTTTCCTCCCGCTGCCTGGTCTTGTCCGGCCGCTGTGCCAGCCCCAAATAATGCACAGAGACTCTGTATTTGATATTATGCTGTTGGCAAGTTACTTGTTTCTTATCAGCTAGCTCTGTCTTAATTATTAACCCATTTCTATGTATTTCCACGTGGTCTTACCAGGGAGAGGCAGCTGGCGGTTCTGCCTTTTCCAGACTCTCCATCTTGACTCCTCCTTACTACTTCCCCTTTCCTCCTTGTCTCCTAGTCCCTCCTATCTTCCTTTCCTATTGGCCAACAATGCTTTATTCATTAACCAGTATGAGAAACATATATACATAATGGCATCTCCCATCATCTCCTCTTTTCTGTCTAAATAAAAAGAAGGGTTTTAACCTTAACGTAACAAAATATATCACATAACAGTTATCAAATAAGAATCACAGTTAACACTATTTAGTCCATTAACATTTAGCAAGATTAAGAAACTGTTCTGTCATCTATCCTATATTTGTGAGTCTAAAGTCCTATATGTAACTTATCTTTAAGCCTAACTAAGGAAAACTATAACCATAATTTTCTTCAACTCCTTCAAAGACCACAGAAGGATAGTATATAAACTCTAGAAATGACAGAGACATCTTGCCTTGTGAGTTACCTGAAGTTCTTCTATAATCTTCCATCTTCAGCCCATAGGCCATAGTGTGTCTAGCAGACTCTTCAGCAAAGTAGGAAACTTTAAATTGTCTTCTTGTATTGTCAGTTTGTCAGTCATTTTTCTCTGTGTCCTGCAGACTGTCTGGCAGACTCTTCCATGAAGCAGGAACTCTGTAGCAATATCCATCTTGAATCAGCAGTCACTTTTCTGTGGGTCCTGCATGTCCAGTTTATACAGCATAATGTCAAACAGTCCAGACAAGAGCAGTATCTTGTCCAAATGGCTAGTCTTGCCATATTGAAAGCAAACTCCATAATGCGTTTCTTCAAGGTCCATCTTCCTTTCTGACGCAGGTGGTGTTGCCAGGAGCAGTTATGTCTCACTGTCAAGAAAAACTCTAAACCATTTTAAATGCCATATTCTGTAGTTCTTTGAAAGGTTTGATGAATTCCTATCTATCTCAAATACATCTCTATATATCTAGAAAATCTAACTCACCTAGCTATAAGTTTTTACTATTATAGGTAACTATCCAAAATCTGTACTAAATTATACATTACATTTCTAACTGAGCTATATAAACACAATACTTAAACAAGAGGAGAAAATTACATATCGCAAAATTGACCTTAAATAGTATCAATAAATAAAAACCCATTCCAAAACAAAGTATTCATATCTATACCATAATCCCCTTTTACCTTTAAAAAGAGATTGGTTGTGGTCATTAACCATTTATAACCAACCCCATTTAAATGACAACAAACATTTATAAACAATATTTGGGAATTTGGGCGTCGTTCTTTCCAAACTACTTCCTACTGATAGGGGGCGCTATCATGGGGGATCCTAAGAAGATGCAGAAATCCTGGCTGTTGTCTGCAAGGCTGCCTTGTTCAAGCTGTTTTGAATGTTGGATCACCAGGAACGCTGTTTCAGGGGGTCTGGCTTGCTCAAACCACATTAGTCTGGGAGGAATCCACAGCTTTTTATTTTCTGTGGAAACAAAAATAGAAATCCTTTTCCCCAGTAACTTGTCCTTAGACTTAAATTTTGGAGTCAAAGCATTTTTAAAATATATAAATTGGGTTGATCTAGTAGCATTTGTTTTATCAGGTGTTGTTATTTCCTCAGTAGTCAAACAATTTAAAGACAACAGAATAGTATATAACATCCATAATTTTTCTATGCTTTTCATCTTTACGTGGCTTTTTTTTTATTACTGTTTCTTTTACTTCTATTTTTTCATTTTTTTGAGACTGGGTTTCTCTGTGTAACTCTTATCTGCCCTGGAATTTACTCTGCCTACCAGGTTTACTTGGAATCACAGAGATCTGCTTGCCTCTGTCTCCCAAGTGCTGGGATTAAAGGCACGTGCCACCATACCCAGCAGTTCTCTGCCTTTTTAAAGCCATTTTTTTTTCTTCCAAGCCTACGTATATTTTAAAACACAATGTAAACCTTTAGAGGTTTTCTTAATGTGAATCTGTCTTTACTGTAAATCTTTATCTTTTTCTGGCCACTAGTCTTTTATCTGGTAAACAGCAACATTGCTGAAATGAAAGTCATAGCTGTGTCAGCTGCGGTTTATCAAAGATGGTGGCGGCTATTATACAGCCAGCACTGAGAGCTGTGGTCACTGACTTGGTCTGCGCTGCCATCCAGCAGCATGTTGCCGGCTTGGAGATGTGGTCACTGCCATTGCCATCTCTCATACACACCAATAAATTGTTAGCAGTGTGTTTTTAAAGCCCTGTTGTTTTTTGCTGCTAATGCTGAGTCAGGAAACCTCCCTTAAAGGAGCCGCGCAATTATCTGCTTGTCTCTGGCAAAGCAGAATCCAACTGAGAAAAATGCTGCTACCAAGAAACCTTGTTTGTCTCTGTTCTTTTGTTTCTAAAACCCTTTTTTAAGCTTTTGTTTAATTTTAAGTGGAAGTTCTTATTAGCCACGTGGGCGCCATATGTAAGGAGTAGGGTTTTCCCTCCTGCTGCCTGGTCTTGTCCTGCCGCCACGCCATCCCCAAATAATGCACAGAGACTCTGTATTTGATATTATGCTGTTGGCCAGTTACTTGTTTCTTATCAGCTAGCTCTGTCTTATTTATTAACCCATTTCTATGTATTTGCACGTGGTCTTAACAGGGAGAGGCAGCTGGCGGTTCCGCCTTCTTCAGATTCTCCATCTTGACCCCTCCTTCCTACTTCCTCTTTCCTCTTTGTCTTCTAGTCCCTCCTATCTTCCTTTCCTATTGGCCAACAGTGCTTTATTCATTAACCAGTATGAGAAACATATATACATAATGGCATCTCCCATCACATGCTCCCTGTGGTGGCATGTCCCTTTGACAACAACATGGTCACAGGTGTGACCCTGACTGCAAGTGACTGCAAGGCCCTCACTGGTAAAAGAATATCATTGATATCAACACAGACACCCACAGCTCTGTCAGACCATGGAGAAGGCATGGCCCTTGACACCAGCCCAGGTAGGGACAACATCATGGCCCCAAATTTCAAGCAGGCTATGGATTTCTTTCATATTCCATTAGTAAATGTTTTCATTTGTTGATATGCTTTAGAACCATACTTTAGTGTTTCTTATTAATTTGGTGCACATTTCATTCCATGAAATGTGTATACAGATGCTATTTTATAGGGTTAGCTACACAATGGCTACAAGGATGCAGCATGAATACTTTTATCATTATGCAATGGATATCCATAGAGTTGGCAACACCATCCATATCCAAAGACTTGTGTATCTCTGGCTGACTGTGAACTCACTGAGTAGCCCAAACTGGACACACAAGTGTTCTTGGGTTCCAGAATGTTCTGGGGCTACTGGTGTGAGATACCTCATTTGACCAAAGAAATTGGTTCTAATAGAGAAGAGATGGAAATGAATTTATATTCATAAAAATACAGTCAGTTTACTAAATAGAGACTTAAAGGAAACAGTCAATATAAACAATGAATACATTTGGCAAAATAAAAAAAATAACAGCAAAATAAAGAACAAATAAATATAAAAATTCAAACCATAATAAAAACCAACAATAACCAAAGCAAAGAAAACCCAACCCAAACAAAATAAATTAAGATAAGCAGCATTCTCTTGCTGCATATTTAGCAGACCATGGTTGGTCTTGGAATCATGGTAGGAAGCAGTCACAGGATGTAAAAACCTTTTGAAAGCTAGTATAACTATGTCTACACTCCATGATTTTGTACCCCTTGAAGTCTGTCAAATGTCAGGGTTCTCAGTAATTCTTGTCTCAGGTCTTCTGAATCTGAAACTCCTTTTAAATTCTTTCTTTTCCTTGGTAGTACAGAGTCAACAGATCAATGGGTCTTATTGTGACTGGATAACCTTGAGGTCAGCTAGTATTTGCCTCACTGGTGACTCCACAGCTATAACTAGGTCTTTTCTTCTGAGGAAGCCTTAATCCAAGGTCATAAAATGTCATGGTCTCAAGGTATCTGTGGCTTCTTTGGCCTCCTCAGTTCTTTCAAGAAAGAAAGGCAATCAGACTCACAGGCAGCCTGGCTGGGCCACAGGCTAGAAAGAATCAGGGCCCATTCACACTAGAAGACAATGTCAAGAGCTCCTAGTACTCCTAGCAATGCTTTGTTTGCTATGGATGGGAGGCAATGTTGACTCACTTGTCTTTGAGAGTTAGTGATCCTGCTACAACAGCTGTGTCTGCAGGAGTCTCATCCTGGGTTGTGGCTGGTTCCAATTCAGATTGGAGATTTTTTGACCAACAGCAGGAAGGCAGTTAGGGAACAGGCCTGGTGGGGACCTGCTGGATCAGCTATTATGCCTGAACTAACTCTGTTCAACTGGATAGCCCACCATGAGATTTCATCTGAGGGCATTCCCTCCATTCCCCAAAGGAGAAGGGTCACAGTGCACCTGTGCCTGATTTTTTTTTTTTTTTTTTGATTTTTTTTTGTTTTTTGTTTCCCAACTTTTAAAATCTGCTAGAAGATGAACTGATAACTACCCTTTCAGAGGAAGAAAATAGAGCATATTTTTACACTTGTCTAGATGCATTATTTTGGAAAGAAAATAAGAGTTTACCATGTCTAAGTATCAGTTCAGGACAGATATGTATGGCCTTGATTAGACACCAGGTAAATGTGAGCAATCAGGGAAACTGAATATTGACTCACTAGGGAGCCTATTAAATAAAACCATTGAAGGTTATAGTAATTTCTACAGCACAGAAATGTATCTGCTTCATCTCCCCAACCCATAAATGATGGGAGATGTCATTCTGTATATGTTTCTCATACTGGTTAATAATAAAGCACTGTTGGCCAATAGGAAAGGAAGATAGGAGGGACTAGGAGACAAGGAGGAAATAGGAAGTAGGAAGGAGGGTCAAGATGGAGAGTCTGGAGAGATCTGGACGCCAGCCGCCTCCCCGGTAAGAGAAGGCCATGTGAAAATACATAGATCAGCAGAAATGGGTTAATACTTAAGACAAAGCTAGCCAATAAGAAACTAGTACCTGGCCAACAGTATAATATCAAATACAGAGTCTCTGTGTATTATTTGGGGCTGGCGCGGCAGCAGGACAAGACCGGTCGGCGGCAGGCGGAAAAACCATACTCGTTACACATAAATATTCTTTAAACCACAAAAATCTTTTCACATGAAAGGGGTGCACACTGCAGAGAGCCTGTAATCAGCAGGAGTGAGCTGCATGCAGATCTGCACAAGGGTAGGAACTGCTCTCCAAAGGTGATGTTCTGGAAGGGAAATAAGGTAGCAGGACCACACTGTCCTCCAAAACTAACCATCGTCCTACTAGGTTTAGGACAACCATGGGGAGATTATTGGGAAGAAACAAGGGACAAAGTGCTGAGAAGAGAGCAGAGATATCAGAAGAGAATAAGGGCTAAACAATCCCCACAAACATTTAGCATCAAACAGTGTTTCCTGGAGAAGTTCCTGTTGTCTGGAACTTCCAGCATAATACCCTGAGGTATTCTTTTCCTCGTTAGGACTAAGAGCCATCTAGATGGTGAAAATCCAAAGATGACAAAGATGCAGGTGACCTACACGGTTCTAAGATCTCCTCCTAGCTTGGGCTCTGACCTCTTCTCTAAGACAAGAAAAGATGCTCCATATTTTCTGCCAAAGCCCTGTACTGGATGATTTGCTCCTTCTGCTTCAGCAGGTTCTTCATTCTTTCATCCAGGTTTTCTTCTTCCTGTTCATTAGAAAATGTGTTCTCAGTGGAGGGTTGCTCACCCACATAAACTCATGAGCAAACACAAGTACATGCATGCACATGTATAAGCACTGTAATGTAGTAACAGGTTTAGTTTACCACTTATTGCTAATATAAGGAGCAATCTCCAGGAATGCTTGAAAAGAAAGCAAAATATGTTGGATGAGAGAGGACACAGTAGGAATGAGAAATATACAGCTTAGTCATTGAAGTGTCTATTTTGTAAACCTAATGCACAGACAGGTGGACCTGTGGGGTCCTGGCCTGTTAGCCAACCTGTTAGGAAGTTTCCCAGTCTATGCAGTGTAGGATGGTGGTGGACCAGCCCAGTGGTCTTGTTCACTGCTTCCCAGTTTCCCCAAGGTGAGCAAATTTCTCTAAAAGCAGCTCATATAAGCACAGTGTGCTTCAATTCAGGCCCAAAAGATATAACATGTTTCTCCCTAATCACTTAGCTCCCTGTTTTCCATTTTTAATTTTTCTCTGGATCTCCATCTTTTCCACTTTAAAAATTATCTTTTGCTTATAATATTACTTTATAGTCAGATTATTAAGTTCCACACAAATGGGATATTTACTGAATGAATGTTTTCTAATTCACCATTCATTTAATTAGCATTACTAATTTAGCAAAACTGACCTTTTATATTTCCTACTCATCCACATAACTGAAACTTGCATTCATTTAAGTCTGGAAAGTCTTTCAGAATATCAGCTTCCAATGTCTTGTATGTATTTAATATTGCTCTTGAGTACTTCATCGCTGTTCTTATTAATAGTATGATTTTAAAATACAACAATCCAAAATACATTATTATGTATTTATAAGCCTATGGTGACTGGAATTATTTCCCCTGATTTCTCTGTCCTTTGTATACTGGTAGGCAACCAACTTTCATGCGTTAATTTTGCAAACTTCCACAATGTATTTATCAGATTGAGAAACTTTGGAAAATTTTCAGTTTTATTTGTTTATCATGCTATCATTTGCAATAAAGAAATTTTGACTTCTCCCTCTTCCATTTGTATCCCCTTTATCTCTTTCAATTGTCTCAATGCTCTAGCTAAGAGTTCAAGTATGGGTATGGAAAGAGTGACATCCTTGTATTGGTCCTGATTTTGTGGAATTGCTTTGAGATTTTCCCTATTTAGTATGATTTTGCTGTGAGCTTGTTTTACAGTGACTTTATTATGTTAAAACAAATAATCTATAACCCTAGATTCCAAATGATTTTTTTTAAAACATGAATGGATGTGGGATTTGTGGAAAGGCTCTTTTCTCATCAAATAGGATTGTCATGTGGTTTCTTCTTTTATTCACTTCATGTATTGGAATATATCTGTTCATTTATGTATGTTGAATTATTCTCCCAAATCTGAGGTTAACTTGTACATGGTGCATGATTTCTTTTAATTTCTTTAATTTTCTTATCTTACATAGCAACCTCAGTTCCCCCTCCTACGTGTTCTTTTGATCCCCCATCTCCCCAAACAACCCCCCATCTATCCCTCTGAAAGGGTAAGGCCTCTCATGGGGAGTCAATAAAGCCTGGCACATTAACTTGAGGCAGGACCTAACCCCTCCTAAATGCATCAAGACTGAGCAAGGGATCCCACTGTATGGAATAGGCTCCAACAAGCCAGCTCATGTTCCAAGGACAGATGATGTACCCACTGCTAGTGTCCTCCCAAACAGACCAAGCTACACAACTGTTCCCCACATTCAGAGTTCCTGGCTCAGTCCCATGGAAGCTCCACAACTGTCAGCCTACTGTTGTCCGTTCCCTTGAGCTCGGTTCAGCTGTCTCTATAGATTTCCCATAGTCCCCAGGGAGAGTTATAAAGACACTGAGTGGACTTTTTGTCCGGTGCTCATTGCTGCAGCTGAACTCAGTGAGAGCTTTTGGGGAACAAGGTACTTTTGTCTATGATCATGATCAGTCTGAGGAGCAGTCTGGTTTGTCCAGATTGCCTGAAATCACTGTGGGAATAAAAGCAAAGTCTGGGGAATGGTGACCTGATGATGGTCTTTCTGCTGCTGCCTCTTTCACAGGTGTGAGCAGAGGACAGCAGCTGGAACAACAGACTTTTCTCTTGAGTATCCAGGAGGGAGGAGGCACCTTTACCAACTGCTCCTAAACAGACACTGCCAATTATTACTTCTTCTGGTATAAACAAGACCCTGGAGCAGGTGTCCAATTATTTATAAATGTTATTTCAAATGTTCACAGATAAGCAGAACAAGGACTCATTGTCCTACTGCATAAGAAGGACAAACATCTCTCCCTCAATATTGCAGCGGTCCATCCCAGGAACTCAATCATATACTTCTGTGCAGCAAGTGCACAGTGCTCCCCAGGCACCCGCTGCATACACACTAACCTGTGATCATGACTGGAGACAAACATATTTTTCACTGTTGGGAACATAAATTTCCTTGTTTTTGTTATGTAGGGGAATATTATAAAACATCTTAGAATTCTGTTTCCAAACATAAAAGTGCTATAGCATCTTGAGTGATCTCATAATGAGAATAAATGATTATATGTCAAGACCTAGTTGACTGTCAGGTGACATTTAGATGTCCCCACTCCAAAGACATCTCTGTGTACCTGGTAGAGAATACTCATGATGGAAAGGCTCCTACCATTTAATAAAAATACTTAATGAATTTATTAGAAGATTACTATTGCACAGTGTATGAAAACCAATATAATGTAAACAACAATTTTCCTTAATGCATCACTGAAATCAGATAGTGATGGAATCCCACTACCTTGGCAGCTCTCTGTGGAGTGTTGAGTGAAGCATGAGGAGCATCCATGTGTCTGTGAGGTCTTACTGAGGGCCAGGCCCTGGGTGGTGCAGGGTCATTTGCATATCAATAAGGGAAGACAAGTGCTCCTGCATCTCCTCCAGGAGACACTGGGCTTCTCCTGCCTTTGCCTCCTAAGTGATAAAAGCCATGCACCATCATGTCCCATGCAAGTTCCTGTTGTTAATTTCTATGCTGTCTCTTCAGCTCTGAAAGGCCACTAGCCTACTCATACATGTGGCTTGCTCTTCTTCCACATTCCTTTTGCCTTGTTAAAAACCTTTAGATTATATTTCTAAAGCTAGCTGCCAAGGTCTATTCCCTTATTTGACCACTTCCTCCTCCTAAGTCTGACTACTAAAGTCTAGAAATTGAAAACCATCTTTGGCTAACCTAATGGACTTGACAATTAAAATGAATCACGTTATCCTAACACAGGGTTTACCTTTACAAACCACCCTTTGCCTATGTGCCACTTCTAGGGAAGGCCTGGACATAGTAAGTGATGTGGACAGGGTACAATTAGGTAAGTTGCCCGGAATTGACTGACAGGCTGTGAAATCCTGGAACATGTTTACTTTGTGAGTCATAGTCTCTCAGTGGCCTGAAACTCATTGATGTAACAGGAAAAATAAAACCCAGGAACTAATATTAGGGCTCAAGTTTCAAGATGAAGGTCAGAGAAGCAAAGCCACCAAGACAGCAGAACACACTTCTAACCAGATGAAATGACAATTCTGTCTCCACAAATCATCAGAGGCAAAGGCTCTGAATTCCTGACTCCTGCTCTTTATATTTCTCTCTCTTCGCAGCCATATCAGTCCTGTCTCCACCTACCTAGTGCTGGGATTAAAAGAATGTGGTACCAAGTGCTGAGAGGCATAAGCTCTGTCACTTTTCAGACTTGTGTAGGTCAGGATGGCCTTAAACTCAGAGATGTCCATCTGCCTGTCTCCTGAGTCCTGGAATTAACAGAGTGTTCTATCACTGCCTGACTGTATGCATGCTAGTATGTCTTCTGAGATTTGAGATTAAAGGTGTATACCACAACTGCCTGACCTCTATGACTTGTAGCTAGCTTTGCTTCCAGGTAAGTTTTTTTTTTTTTTTATGGGGGGGAGGGGGTTCAAGACAGGGTTTCTCTGTATTGGTTTCAAACCTGTCCTGGCACTCACTCTGTAGACCAGGCTGGCCTCGAACTCACAGAGATCCACCTGCCTCTTCCTCCCGAGTGCTGGGATTAAAGATATGTGTCACCAAAGCCCGACTAAGTTTTAATAAATCACACATAATATATCAACAGACATTGAGTAAGCCAGACCAACTGGTCAGCAAGACAAGGATCTACCGGTCTCTATCTATCACGTACTATAAATAAATGTGTATATTGTAACCTATACTTTGAGTGTTTTGTTGGTTGTTTTTTTTCTTTTTGTAGGTTCTGATCTGAAGACTGAACTCAGAGCCTCATGTTTGCAGAAGCACTTTCTGCACTGAGACCTCTCTCCAGCACCCATTAAAGAATTAAAACAGGTGAGTTTTTCTTTAGAAATTAAACTAAATTTTCACAATTAATGCTTATTATATAAAAGGTTAAATTAAATTGATTCCTTATTATTATTTTTTAAAAATTATCTTTTCTATATGGTTCTTACACAGAAAAATACACTGTTATTATCATAGTAGACAAATAGAGAGATAAATAGCATACCAAAGCTATTTATTCAGGACAAAACTAAAATAGGATAAAATTTCAGAAAAACTATGGAGCCATGAGATAGAAAAGGATCTCCTCTTCCTGAAGCCCTGTGAATGGTTCTCATCAGATGAGCAGCAAAAATGCAAGCACAGTAAGTTTTCAGTTCAAAGGCAGCCAGTGTAGATTTACTATACCTGTTAAACTTTGATATTCTTTATTACAATGAGAGTGACCCAGGATCACAGTCTAATTATACAAGACCTTGGCCCCTTTCTAGTGTGGGAAGTTTCTGATCACATATCTTCCTGTTATATCCAGGTATGAGAGTAAATGATCTGTCTGATCTTCCCTGAACTGTTTCGGGTGCATGAGAAATGGAGGAAAGTGTGACTTTACGTGAATGATGCCATCTATTGACTTTTCACAAGCCATTTCATGAGATGAAAAACAGGGACAGATTGTGATGTCCCATGTTAAAGTATGACAATTCCTCTCTTTTTTATGCAACTTATAAAACCTAGGTCTAAATGGATCCTAGATTAGAAATATAAGAACCAAGTTATAAAACATGTGACTAAAATATGGAAATGTACTTTTGAAATGGATTGGGGAAATCTTTCTAAGATATTATACTAGCTAGAAAGGGATGGAAAATAAGATAGATAGATAAAATGATCTTTATGGTTCAATATAGATCATCAATAACATGAAAATGAGCCTGACAATGAGAAAATGTATTTGCAAATCACTTCCTTTCCAACCGCAATGAACAAGCATCTCCATTCTTCAGTGATAGAAAGACAAAAAAATGGTTAAAAGTGAGAAACATGTGTGTAGACAATTCTCCAACTTCTCCAATTATGAATGCCAAATAAGCACATGAAAGATTGCTGAACACCATTGTTCTTTTGCTGCAGCTAATGCCTAAGAAACACAAACACGAGACTTAGTGCCCATGTGGAGTTTATTGAGAGAGGGGAGAGAAGGGGGGGAGCTGGTGACCAACCGAAAGCAGGGGAGAGAGAGAGAGCGGGGGGGGGGGGCAGAGAGAGAGGCCAGAGAGAGAGAGAGAGAGAGAGAGAGCAAGAGACAGAGAGGGAAGCCAGAGAGAGAGAGAGACCAGAGAGAGCAGTGCCCTTGGTGCTCTTGCTTTAAAAGGGGGGGGGGCTTGGGCATGAGTAACTGAATCCTCTGGCAGCCGGTAAAGCTTGAGCTGCCAGGTAAGGCTGACATAGTAATGACATGGCCATGAGCATCCAGCCCATCCTTGGGGGCAGGGTCAGCTAGCTGCTAGTTCCTAACATTCCCACCTCTTATTGTTATTAAAAGGTGGGGGTTGGGCGTGGCAGGTTAGGGAATAAGGACATTGAGTTCTTGAGACTACTTCCTGCTGATTTGGGGGCATAGATTGTCTTTGGGGGATCCTAGAAAGCTGGGGTGCTGCCATGTCCTGGTAGCTGGTTGTTTCATAGCAGTCCTGACAGTATGGAGCTCTAGCATCTCTTTGAGACCTGGCAAGATGTTAGCAGAGCAGAGGACAAGGTTAAGTCTTTGTGTTTTAGGTCTAAGTACTTAATGGGACAAGTAAGGTGGGGGAGGGGCTCCCAAGACAAGGGAAGGAAGTCCCCAGGCCAGGAAAAAGTTGATTTATTTGGAGTGAATCTGACCTGTTTAAATGGGTCCAATTCTGCTTCCTGGAACCTAAAAGAATCCTTTGAGTTTGTGAAACATAAATATTAGACACTTTGTCAGTATACTCATGTTAGAAATGATTTGGCTGAAAGAATAAACACATACAACTGGCAGATTTTTAGCACAATGAAAAGCACCTTAATTGTAAGCTTATACTTATAGTTATGATCATATAGTGGCATAGTATGGTTTTTAATACTGTCAGAATTGGATTAGTAGCTTATTAAAACTTTATTGATTAATGTTAAGACTATAAACAGTAGCAACCTTAAAATGCTCATTTTTGAAATCTGTTTTGTAACAATTGGTGCCTTGGCTGCTGCTTTAAGCTGACAAAGCTACCAGTCGTCAAAAGCATCAGAGTTCTTGAGAAGGATAAAATTTAGAGAGTAACAGGGACTTACTAGCTGGCAGCATGGACAGCCACCCCCAGGTCCTCCACAGTTGTTGAAGTCAGAGGCTTTAAGGACATCTGCCTTCTGCTGATGGCATGAGACCTGTGGATTAGGAGCTTTTGGAAGACTTACCTACCATTGGCCCAAGCAACGTTGAGAAAGTCGATTCCACTGCCCTCTTGTCCATGGTCCTTAGAGTCTTTTGCAGCAGTTGAGATGAAAGGCAGGATTGCTCAGTGGCTAGTGTTGCCACTTTTGTGGGTGGAGCTTCTTCAGTGTCCATCAGTCTTCTTGGAGGAAATGGGTGGTGCCAGCAGCTGGCCTGTCTCTCTATTATAAAAGCCTCTTTAATGAAACATTTTAAATGCCATATTCTCTAGATCTCTGAGCATTTGAGGGCTGTCTGACTGTTTAGCATACCTTGGTATACGAAATTTGTCTTTAGGGCTAGGTAAGGCTTTATCCCTGTAATTAATTAATTTGTTTGGAAAACTGGATCCAAGCAGAGAGGCTGTGGAGGGATGTTATACTCAGAACCCTCCATCCTGACTGTAACTGGTTTTAACTTAGTAGGTTAGACTTATACCTGTAAAGGACAAAGAGGTAGAGAAAAACTCCCTTTGATAATAGAAGCTTACTTAACCTTAATAAACAGCTTACAGGAAAGACTGGGTGGCATAAGTATTTTGTTAGCTTGAAATAAACATTTATAACCTTAAATGTTTACCACCATTTAAAGGCACATAATAATTTAGAAATATTTGAGACTTAGTACAGTTGAAGTTAGCTTACATTTACATAAAGTTAAATTTAAATCAAATGTATAGATATATTAAACAGGACTAGGTAAAAATGAGAAGGACCAGAGTGTGAAGCTATGTGCAACATAGTGAAAAAGAAATTAGAGACAAAGAATAAAAGGCAAAAGTTAAATGAATTACAGGTTCTCTCAGGAGCAGAAGCTGGCTAGATTCCCTCTGCCTAGGTGGCTGGTGTAGCAGAGGGAAGAACCATGGCGGGGTGGGGCTAGGCCAGGTGGTCAAGATGGCGGCTGCCATAAACATATCCCCAACAGCTGGCAGAAATCATAAAGTTTTGAGATAAAATTTTGTCTTGAGCAGATGCTGCCTCAGCCCAGCCTACTGCCCTGAGACAGGCTGCAGATGTGGCAGGCAGGAGAGTTTTAGCGTGGCGGGAAGAGAACAGAACCAAGTTTAGGGAAAGAGATTGTTTAGCAGAGAGATAGAAAAAACTCCTTCCATCTACCTGTTTGCTGGCAGTAATTTGAAAGATACCTTAAGATATCAGGATCTAGAAAGCCGTTACACGGCCAATTTGAATTATTTTCTAGGGGATATCTAGGCCACTTTTCAGTACAAATGTAAATAAATCTGGGTGCCTTAACAAGTAGCATTAAGTAAAAGGGTTTTAAATGTTAAATTAGGCATCCCAGTGCAGGGGGGTATTTCCTTGGTCGGTTTATTCCCCATGGGTGGAGAGGGAAGTGGAACTCGTCAGCTCAAGAGTGTGGCCACAGGATAAGCGAGAATGGCAGAGCATTATTCGAAGTTCATCAGCCCGAAAAACATTGGAGGGCCAACAAAGGCCGGAAGGACTCAGCAGTCTGAAAGCAGAGCAGATATACCGCCCGGGGAATATGACTTCCACCTGTGAGGAATGTATCCGACCCTAAGGAAACCGGTTAAAATTTAAAAGGGTACCTTACCTAATTGAAGCCAGTGTGGGGTGGTATTTCCAGCGAACGGGGGGGGGGGGGGGGGGCGGGGTGAGGTGTGGGGTGGGGTGGAGATGGAGGCGGACTACTGGTATCGGAAACAGGATTCCGAGTATATCTGGCTGGCTACCTGCCAGCAGAAGGCCACCAGTGACCCTCAAGGAGAGCTTGCCTGGGTTTCGGCACCAGTGATGTTCTTTTGCTGCAGCTAATGCCTAAGAAACACAAACACGGGACTCAGCGCCCACGTGGAGTTTATTGAGAGAGGGGAGAGAAGAAGGGGGGTAGCTGGTGGCCAACTGAAAGCAGGAGAGAGAGAGAAAGCAAGAGTTGGGGCCAGAGAGAGAGAGGCCAGAGAGAGACCAGAGAGAGCGCTTGCTTTAAAAGGGGGGCTTACGCATGACTGAGTCCTCTGGCAGCCAAGTAAAGCTTGAGCCACCAGGTAAGGCTGATGTAGGGATGACATGGCCATGAGTGTCCTGCCCATCGTTGGGGGTGAGGATCAGCTAACTGCTAGTTCCTAACAACCATGAGACCTTAGAAAAGGACAAAGGGCACTAGGTGTGTTTTGTTGTTGTTGTTACTATTGTTGTTGTGTGTGTGTGTGTGTCTTGTATGTGTAGTATGAGCTATATAGGATATATATGTGAATATGTATGTGTGCATGTGTGTTGTTTAGGTGTGTGAATGTGTGTTGATCTGTTTGAATGTTGTGTATGTAGGTCTGTGTATTGTGTCTGAGCATGTGTGTTTGTGTTCATCTGTGTGAGTGAAGGCATTCATGTGGCCTGGTGCATGTATGGTAGTCAGAGAACAACTTGAGGTATGGGTTTTTACACTCTTCCTTATCTGGTACAGGATCTCTTCTTCAGCACTTGAGATTAGCTGTCTCCAGGATCTTCCTGGTTTTGGGTTCTGTCCTTACTTCCAATCTTGCTCTAGAACAGTAGTTCTCCATCTTCCTCACACTGTGCCCCTTTGATATATAATTCACCAAGTGACTGAATATGTGTGCAGGGATGTACTAGAATCTGTCTTCCATTTGTCATTTTATGTCTTTTCTACACAGAGAGTGAAAATCTACTCTTCAGTTTTTGGCCTGAGGTTTGTCTTCATTACTGAATCCTTCATGCTGATTTTCCTGTAGAGTCTTCTCTGGGTGCCAAATGTACTGATCAGACTTGGCTATAATTTTTAAGTATTTCCATCTAAGAAAGAATTTCATGCACTGTTAGTCAATGTAAGAATTCACCAGAATCATGGAAGATTTGAAATCTAAAATAATTGTGTCAGTTCTAGCGACAACTAAAAGTTAAACAGGAGAAGATGGAATTGGAATTTGTTAATATTTTTCCAAAGAAATCTTCACAGTCATAAAAGTACCATTTTATTTTTTGGTCATCACAAATTTTTCAAATCAACTGAAGAATTTGTGGTGATTCCTCAGCATCTTTTATTTCTAAATATTGCTTTCACCCTGGTTCATATGATTTTACTACTGGAACATCAAAGATAAATTCTTTATCCTAACATGGCAGTGCCCTGGTGAAAACACATGCAGAAAGCATAGTAGACGTTAGGGCTCCCTGGCTCCACTATGGAATTTTAGTTCCTTCTCCCTGGAGTTGGGAGAATTGTAGAAGAACATTTTATGCTTCTGTGCTTATAGTCTAGGAGGCTGAAAACACTCAAGATAAAAAAAGAAAAGGAAGAGAGAATTTCCTAGCTGATGCTTGGTGAAATATAGGAAATGGGTAGGTGCCATGGAGCCATGAGCATCTGAGTATGATTTCCAGCACACATAAAAAGCTTGGTATGGTGGCTGTGGTATGTATGGTGTGAAGACAGACAGGACTCTAGAGCCCACTATTCAAACTAGCCTAATCATGAGACCCATTTATCAGAGAGAGTTTGTCTGCAATAAATAAGGTGGGCAGGTCCCTAATAATGACATGTAAGGTTGATCTCTGGACTCCACGTTCATACACACACTTTTTCACTCAAATACACATATGTGCACACACACATACACACACACACACACACACACACACACACACACACACACACAGGTCCTAACCAGAGGAACAGCCTCCAAGATTTTCCTCTGGTCTCTACATGTACACATGCACATGCACATACACACACATGTGCTTGTCCTGCTCCCACACTGTGGCACTGTTGGTTTCATTTTGGGAAGAAATGTCTAGGTTTGCTTTGTCTCTTATTTTTGGTGATTTCATTTAGGTTTCTTTCATACATGTATAAAGATATATATATATATATATATATATATATATATATATATTTACTCATATCTATATTTCACCATTTACACACACACACACCACACCACACAAACTTTAGTACATTTCCATAAGACCTCTCAGATGAAGCTGAGTTTTGGCTGACTTTCCCCATATCCCCTCTTTCCCTCCTCCTTTCTATGTAATTTCCCTGTTCAACTTCCCACTTTGTCTCTTTTACTATATATTCTATTCCCACCCCCTCTTCAGGATGTTCTTCTGTTTCTCATAATCTCCTGCTCTCTTCCTAATATCAGAAGAAATACATACCATCACAAGCCTATTGAAGAATTAAAAGCTAATATTCACACAAGGGAATACATACTATATTTGTATTTTAGGGTCTTGGTTACCTCACTCAGCATACTTTCCCCTAACTCCATCCATTTACCTGTGAATTTCATGACTTAATAGCTGAATAATGTTTCATTGCAGAAATGTACCACATTTTCATTATCTATCCATCTCTTAATGGGCATCAAGGATGTTTACAACTTCTGGCTATTATGAATACAACTGCAAAGAAAATTGCAGTTGTATTCTCTATAGTAGGGTAGAGACACCTATGAGTATAAGCCAAAAAGTGTGGTAGCTTAATAGTGACGAGATCTATTCCCATCTTCCTGAAGAACCACAACACTTATTACAAAGTTGGCTATAGAGTTTGTAATCTTCTCTGCAATGGATGACTTTTCCCTTATACTATAACCTCACCTGTATAAGACTTTATGTGCTTCATTGATTATGGCCATTCTGACAGGTGTAAGAAGAAATCTCATATTGTCTTTAAATTGCATTTTTCTGGTGACTAAGGATGTTGAACATTTCTTTAAATGTTTCTCAGCCACTTGTGTTTTATCTTTCAAGAACTCTCTGTGTTGATTTGTTCCCATTTTTAATTGGGTCATTTTTTTTCTTGATGTTTATTCTGTAGCATGAGTTGTAATAGGTCTTAATAATGAAAACCCAGAGTCAGATATCAGGGTAAAGGCTGAAAGGACAGAGAAGTAAAGGAGCCAGACACAAGACAGACCTCTTACCTCTACCAAATCATCATAACAAAGGAAGGATCATGTCCCTATGCATCCTCAGACTGAATGCCATGATCTCCAGGCTCCTTCCACCTTATACTCCTCTCCCTACCTTATCACTCCTGTCTCCACTTCTCTAGCACAGGTATTAAAGGCCTGTAACTCTGAAATGCTGAAATTAAAGTTATGAGCCACCATTGCCTGACTCTGTTTATTTTTTAGACTAGACCAATTTTATGTAGCCCACTGTGGCCTTGAACTCACAGAGATCCATCTGCCTCAACCTCTTGAGTGCTGCAATTAAAGGTGTATGCAACTAATGCCTGGCCTCTATATCTAACTAGTATGGCTGCTGGGATTAGAAGAGTGTGCTATCACTACCAGGACTCTTTAGCTAACTATTGTGGCTGCTGGGATGAAAGGTGTGTTTCACTATTGCCTGGCCTCTTTGGCTAACTATTGACCAGCTTTGTACTCTGATATTCAGGAAAGCTTTACTTGTTAAAATGTAAACAAAATATCACCACATTAGTCATTTTAGTTTTGTATATATTTTAGATATTACCCCAATATCAGATGTATAATTTGTAATGATAATTTCCCTTTTATGTAAACTACCACTTTATTCAAATGATGGTGTTCTTTGCCCATACATGAGCTTTACAATTTTATGACATCCACCTTATTTATTATTGTTTCTAATGATTGTGCTATTGGTGTCTGGTTCAGAAAATCTTTTCCTGTGCCAAAGACTTCACGACTATTCCATATTTCTCTCTCTCTCTCTCTCTTTTTTTTTTTTTAGATTCAGAGTGTCTTGAGGTATGTTGAGGTCCTTGATCTATTTGGGCTTGAGTTTTATACAGGGTGATAAAATTATTCTATTTGCATTGTTTAACAAGTAGCCATCATGTTTGGCTAGCACTATTTGTTGAAGATGCCATCTTTTTCTGGTATGTATTTCTGGCTTTTTAATCAAATAAGATATTTGTAGGGGTGGAGATTCATGTTTGGGTCCTCAGTTCTTTTCCATTGATCAGCATGTCTGTTTTTTTCTGCTAATACCATAATGTGTTTTTGAATAAAATTATATAGTACAACTTGAAATATGGGGTGATGATACCTCAGGAAGTTATTTTATTATTTGTGGTTTTTTTTTTTTTTGAGTTATCCTAATTTGTTTGTGCTTCCATATGAAGCAGAAAAGTTGTTTCTTTTTTTCTATTTCTGTGAGGAATTGTGTTGGTATTTTGACAGAAATTACATTGAATTTGTCAGTTAGTTTGGTAAGATGGATGATTTACATATTATTTCTATCAATCCATGATTATGTTAAATATTGTCATTGTCTTATATCTTCTGTTTCTTCCATCCATGTTATAAAATTATTATTATTTTTTTTACTTGTTACTATTGTTTTTTACTTGCATGGCTAGAGTTTATCCCAGCTATTTTTCCCCAGCTATTGTGATAGTTTTTGTTTCCTTGATTTCTTTCTGATGTTTATAGATTTAACATTTTCCCCTCTGAGGTGTCCATTTCTTTTACCTTATCTGAAATACCTGAGATCCCCTCTTCTGTGTCATCTGCTCTGTTAGTGAAGGTTTGTTTGAGACTTTGGCTTGGCTTCCTGAACTTTTAATTTCCAGTTTTCTCTCCAGTTGTGTTTTCTTTAGTAATTGTATTTCTACTTGCATGCCTAGAAGTGCTTTATCTTTCCTTCAATTCCACTGTTTGTTAATTTTTCACAGATTTTGTTAAGTGAATTATTCATGTCCTCTTTGGGATCCTTGGTCAAGTTTATAATATCTATTTTTTGATCTCTTTGTTCTGTGATTTAGCTCTATTGTATTTCAGGATCTGTTGTAATTAGGGTTGTGTGTTCTGGTGGAGACATATTTTCTTGTTTGCTAATGCCTGTATTTCTGTGCAGTGTCTATGGTTGGGGTTGTTGTGTTTCTATCTGTACTGTCTTTGTTCTGTGGGTGTATTCATTTTTGGTTTCTTTGAACTCTCTAGATCTTCCTCCATGGTTGATGTTGTCTTGTAGGGAGTGCTTCTGTGGGTCAATGTGTGGTAGAAAGGAATAGATGTGGGCTAGGATGAAAGGCTGATAGAGGCTTGCATAACAAGCTAAGGAGATCCTGATTACACCTAGAGGTGGAAAACATAGTGAGGTCAGGCAGTAAAGCAAAGAATTATTTGGCAGGATGGGGTATGGGGGATGGAAGGGCTAAGGGTCCTGAGTCTGAATCAAGAGTTGCAGACTCCAATGGATGAAGTTGACCTATAAGCAGTCTATTATCAGACTGAGAATGAGAAAGAAAAGATTGTTATGGAGGGCAGGGAGGACCTACATGTGAATAACCTAATGAGACCCTTCCAGTGTCATCAATGTGGATGGAAAGTGTTGTTTGTTTATTGGAGGGTGACGTGAAGGAAAGTAGATGGGCTTGAGGGGATGTTGGATGTTAAGAGGGTCCACAACAAACTGGAATAAAATGAAAAAAAAAACATTTCAAGACATGCCAGTAGTAATAAAATTACTAAAGAAAAAAATGAGATTAAAAATGGAAATTAAAAATTAAGAAAGTCAAACTAAATGAGGAAAGCTGTGTCCTATGTAAGGTTTGGTGGAGTTCCTGGGATATGGAAACAGAGAGCAAGGACAGAACCCTGCATGTCTGGGGGTGAAACTGGGGAAATGGCAATGTCAGGTAGGCAGGAGAGTGAATATGAAATACATGCTTCCCAGGAATCTATGGCCATTCACTGTAGAGTCTCTTCTGGCATTAGGCACAAAGGAAAAGGGGCAAGGGAGGAAAGGAAATACAGCAAGATACTGCCTCATCCTCAGTAAATGGAGGAAGAGGTAGAAGACGAGTCAGTCACAGGGCTAGGGATGGTACCAGGAGAACTGAAATGGAGGACAGGAAGAACAGTAAAGGTGATTTACCTGGTTTCCAAGTCTGTAAATCCACTAGGTTCCCAGATAGACAGTGTTTGTAGATGTTTACAGTTTAGAAAAGGGAGCTAAAAAGTGGAGGGGAGGCAGGGGTTGGGAGTATCCACAGGATGGAGGAAAGATGGATCATTGTATGGTGTCACAGATTCTCTATGTAATCCACCATTGGTATTCTATCAGTAATTAAGTCTACCAATGAATGGATACTGTGAGAGTAAACCAAATGGATGTTGCCTTCCAGAATATCAAATGATGCCTGAGAACTTTCCTAAGAGTGATTTCTATGTGTTTATGTGATTCCAGGCCAACACTTCTAAAAGGTATGATATATATATATATATATATATATATATATATATATATATATATATATAAATCTTATCTGTATTGTCAACAAGATCTCACTGAACTGGAAAGAACACTGATCTCTTGCTATGGAAAGTCCATGAGACACATGAAAAAGCATTTTGCTGGGTGCCATAGCTCTCAAGGACAAATATTGGCTTAATTATCTGTCTCCAAGAAAAGCAGGAGTTACTGGAATGATCTGAGCCTTCTGGGATAAGGGAGTGCATTAGTAAATACAGATATAGACATAAGAAATATCTTTCGACACACACACATGAATACATCACACACACACACATATATATACATGAAAACATCATATATATACATGTATATATATATATTTCTATATGAAGTATTATACACAAATATAGTACATTTAAATAGAACAAACAGATTCATTGGTGTGTACAAATGCCATTCTTGATCTTTCAGACTAGAATCCAGTTGATATGACACATTTTGTTTTATGTGTCTGAGTCCCTCTCAGGTCAGAGAATACTTAAATAGAGGCTTCACTGGTTAAGGATGCAACTAAAAGGTGGTAGTAGACCTCAGCTGCTGGGGAGTATGCAGAGAATTTACTTTCTTGTGTGATGGTTGTGCAGGCTTAGAGTAGAAACACAAACTTATTCTCAATGGCTGAGTGGATGACTCAAGAGGTGTAATTCTTCCTGAGAAAGAACAACACCCTGGAAATTGTATCTGACCTGTTAGTCATCATGATCTATACTGGATCTCAATTTAATTGGAAGGACAATGAAGACATATATTCCCACTTTATTCAAGTATCTGTGGCTGCAGCTAGATGGTGAATAAGATTTTAGGACAACATAATATTCCATGAGTGTTTCAGAGATATCCAGGAGGAACTCTATTTTATTCAGTTTTCCTCTAGTGAATGTAGAAAACAAATCCTAGAAAGACAACATGACTATCTTTCTCCTTTATTTCCATTTCTCTGCATCGGGGTGAGCTAAGGAGAGCAGGTGGAGCAGCATCCTTCACCGTTGAGAGTCCAGGAGGGAGCCAGCGCTGTCATCAATTGCACTTACACAGACAGTGTCTTGTTCTACTTCCCTTGGTATAAGCAAGGACCTGTGCCACACTAACTCCAGAGTCCTCTGTGAGACATGACTTATGTATGATGCTGGATGGGAGATATGTGTCCCTCGGGGCTAAGCTCCCTGGAGGCCTCTGGCAGAGTGCCTGGTTCTGGACTCCAAAGAGTTATGGATGTTCTCCAAAGATGCTTCGCTTCCTGGGTTATGGGTTCTGCATAGTGCCTTTTTTTGATATTATCTTTTTTCCCTGTGCTTGGCACAGCTACTGGCATTTGAGTAGAGAATAGTATAAAGAAGATTTAAGACACAGGCTAGACTTTTAGCAGCACATAAAATTGGCCTGACTGGCCATAAAAATATTAAGCTTTGCAAACTTCTGCATTTTTACATAGGAGTCAGCTCGGCAGAATTCTAAGAATAAAATTGACCTCAGGTCTGAGACTTTAACCACTGTCTGGAGGCCAGATGGTACACAAAGGCTACTTCCTGCTTTGCTCTTTTAGTTTCAAGATAAGTTGTGAACATGTAACCACTCATAAGATGTGACTATGTATAACCTGGCATGGGGTCAAATCTTAGTTCCTAAATCATATGTATATATCTGATGCTCTCACTGAAGTAATCTTGCAGCAGTTTCACAAGCCTCTCTTGTGTTTGCATCTGTCTGTCATTTGCCGAATCTGTCCCAACCTGAGTACCTAGGACCCTGATTCTCCAGCAGTCACAGCCCACTGGGTGGTCCACGGCAGACCTGGAGAGCATCCCAAGCTCCATTTAATTATGGAAAGAAAGCAGGAACAAAGACTGATAGTTTTACATGCTAAGGAAACCAAACACTTCTCCCTGCACATCACAGACACCCAGTCTGGGGACTCTGCCGTGTACTTCTGTGCTGCAAGTGCACACCCAGACACCTGCGTCCTCAAACCTGACACAGGGCCTGGAGCCCCGTCCACATCCTGTGACACAGGCTTTCCAGTGCATCATTTGTCAGTTGTTAGTTGGCAAGTGCTAACTATAGTGTAGACATTAAAAACACAAAATATGAAAGTTAGCTTCAAGCTATTCTAAACAATTTAGGAGGGTTTTCTCCTTTAATTTTTAGAAATTATTCTAAAAGTTGAAATAAAATTTGTCATTCCATTTCCCTTATTGCAACACATGTTGATTGTCACAGAGAACAGAACACACTGTGCTATAAAGATGAAGAGACTGCAGAAGGTTCAAACTTCAGAGACTGGAAAAGGTTCAAACTTTGGTGACCTCCATCAAACACTTTCCTCCAAAGGACCGAAGTCATAGAAAGTATGTAGGAGCCATAGGTGTAGGATGGCTACAAGGATACATTGTTTTCTGGGCACAGTGGGGCAGCTGCACACATGACCTCACAGACATAGACAGCACTTGGAAAGGATCAGGTCAGAATCAATTCCAGCAAACAGAGGGAAGGTGTACATGCCTACCATTAGCTAGGAGCCATGGGCTGTTGGTAGCTGCTGGAAAAGAGATTTAGACTTTTTCAATAGTGTAGCCCTATTTATTCACTGTCCACTGTCCACTGAAGGCCACACATCCAGGATTTTATGGGCACTACAAATTGTAGTGCAAACTTGAGGTGCTTATTTTAAAGAGTGGAGGACTGGTTTTGTAGGGAAGAGTGAATGTATCTGGCAGGTGTATAGGATGCCAATGAATATAATAAAAATTCATTGCATAGCATTCCTGAAGAACTAAGAAAAGGAAAACGAGTAGGTAAATTTTTATCAGTTATGTGTATTTATGTAAAAATAAAATATTAATATAACATATAATATTGTATGCATATTTATCACACAAAATACAATAGGATACATAAAGTTCAGAAACATCGGTAATTTCAGACATCTACTGTGAACTTGAGACCTGCCTCCTTTGGGTGAAGCTTGAAGTTTATTCACAATATGTTGTGCACACAGCTGTGGTGCAGTTTGAAGGGAAACCAGCAGAGGGCGCTACGTCTTCAGATGTGGTTAATGTCTCATCAGTTGGTGGCTTCACATGACAGACTGTCACTGTGCAGAAGGAGGTCCATGTTTAAATGAGGAGTTGCAATAAGGGTGAGGAGACTTGTCCTGTGAATTTGATGAACTCAAGTGTCACTGTCTTCTGTGAACATGCTTCCTGACACCTGCTCAGTTCTGCTACTCCTCTTGATGCTCGGTGAGCTACACTGATGATATCATTTTCTTACAGCTGTGGTAGTCTTTACCTTCTTTCTCATGTGGCAAAGTGATTCCTCCACATTCATTTATTTATTTACTTATTTTCAGGGAGAAGCAATGGAGACTCAGTGACCCAGACAGAGGACCTGGTTACTGTCACAGAGGGGTCACCGTTGATGCTGAACTGCACTTATCAGACTACTTATTCAGGTCTTGTGGTTTTCTGGTACATGCAATATCTCAACAAAGCCCCTCAGCTCCTCCTGAAGAGCTCCACAGACAACAAGAGGACAGAGCAGCAAGGGTTCCACGCCACCCTCCATAAGAGCACCAGCTCCTTCCACCTGCAGAAGTCCTCAGTGCAGCTGTCAGACTCTGCCCTGTACTACTGTGCTCTGAGAGACACAGTGAGGGAGATGCAGGGGAAGCTGCACACAAACCAAGGTGCAGGAGGGTGAGGGGAGTGGCCCTGTGAGGGAGGGCTGGGTGCCTTCTCTCAGTGGGGTTTAACCAGCCTCCTGAAAAACAACATCAAAACTGTGATTAAATTCCTAGAAACCTAGGAAAAATGTGAGTATTTTGGCAGGATAGGATGGAAGTCACTGCAAGAGAGCACCAACGCTTTGATTCCCAGAAATATTGTTTCCTCCCTAAGTGGAGGATATCTCACAGATAACATGTCCAGAAACCCTGGATATGGGATTTATCTCTATCAAGATGTCTTATAGCATTTAATGAGTTAAATTCTCCATTGATCTTCTGTTGTGAGTTCACCAATTTAAGACCAAGTGAGGAACATAGATTCTAGTTTTTTTTTTTTTTTTTTTTTTTTTTTTTTTTTTTTTGCTTCAGCATCCAACAGTTATTTAGATTCCTCCTCTTCTTTGTCCATGTTGTGGAGAGTTAAGTATAACTTCCAAACTCAGTTACTGTTCTACTATTGTGGATACACACCACAATAAAGGAAACTTAAAGAGGAAAGCATTTAATTGAGGGCTTGGTTACAGTTTCAGTGGGTGGGCCCTGATAATCATGTTGGCAAGCATAGTAGCAGGCAGACATATCCCTGGAACAGTAGGTAAGAGCTTAACTCTGATCACCATAAAAAGCAGAGAGAGTGAGAGTCTAGGTCAGCATGGCTTTGGGCTTTAAGATTCCAAAGTCCACAAAGTCCAAAGTGACACCCCTCCTCTGACAAAGGCATATCTCCTGAAAGACAGAGACACAGAAACAGAGAGAGAGAGAGACAGAGAGGGGGAGGGAGAGAGAATGTGGTAATGGAATTTGAAAGCAATGCTCATAGCTTCTGCCTTCTGGTGTTTATGTATGGTACAGTCTTTTCCTGTGGGCAGCACCTAGAATGCTGTAGGGGAAACTTCTGAATTCTGTTGTAGTTTATAAGAAAAAGGGACTCACATGTAACTACGACTTTCATTGGTTTGATACATGTTTGTCTCTGAGTTCATCAAGTGAAGATTGTCCCTCAGGGTTCTGTCCTGAATGTACAACACCCTCTCCTGGGTTTCTGGCTCCTTCTGAAGCTCACACCAGGAAGCCAACCTGTCCCCAGAATAGAGGGCTTTCAGAATGAGTTCAGGAGGGATGGAAATTCTTTCTACCTGAGCATCCTCTGTGCTCCTCTGCCCAGAATCATAATTGCAGAGCTGGACACAAACCACCTAAGACTGCAGAGTAAGGGACCGGGCATGTTTGGTGAAGGCAACAATACAGAGAAAGTGGAATCTTGGGAAGTTCTTCACTTACTTGCTTGTAGTTTTACAAAGAAAATATCTGATTTCTCCTTCACTGTGTATATAATTAATAAATATTAAAATAAAAATAAGAAGATGTTGGGGGAAATTGAAGCCATTGAATCTTGTAACTCATTAGTTTTAATTACATTTTCATATATTTAACTTTACTCACCATTGCTCTGAAGTTTTCTAGGCAGAGGTCTGAACATCTTTAAGACAATAATGAGACAGGCAACTATGAGAAAGTTCTCACACATAATAACTTGTTCAACTGACTTTAAATAGGAGAAATAAAAAGTCCACAACTTAATAAATGAGAATGAATTACTCATCCTGAAATGAGCTAGATAAGCGGACCCTGAACAAAGGAATGTGTATGGGGTACACAGAAATAGTTAAAATATAGTTGATGGTTATTCTGATTTAGTGAAGTGGTGATTGTAGCTTCTCTTCCAAATCCATGACTTCACTAGTGGATGGAGACCATTGCAGAAAACCACTACCAGTCAAGATGCAGAATTCTGGAGTCTAGTCACAATGACTACATCTACAATCTAACTCCTGTACCGAAGTCTCAGGAAACATTAACAAAAGGGGAGGGAAATATGGTAAGTGCCAGAAGATTGGGAATTTTGTTGTGAAATTGTGTCTCCTGAGAATGTCAGAAACTATATCTATGAAGACTCACCAAAATAACTGCCTGAACAAGAGCTGGTCTTGGACAACAAGAACAGACATGCTAAAATAAATGGAGGACAGTACACAGAGCCTCAGTCCTAGACTTCACATATAGAGAAATTGAAGTGATTATATTATACTCTCAGAAAATGAAGGCAATAATAAAATGACCAATAAAAAGAATGTTTATGACTTAATAATTGCCATATATACAAATGATCTATACAAGGGGCCAATGAAATATGACTTATGTCAAATACAGTCATCTGCTTTTTTTTAAATGAAAGGACATCAGTTATTTCTTTTGGACAAAATTCAGTGCCAGTGGAGAAAATCTGGAAGCAGATAAATGGCTCTATTTTAAATCATGATCTGTATTTATTTTTTATAATTTTTTATTATTTTACATATTTATCCCATTTCTCTCTCCCTCCCTCCCTCCCATACTTCACAAACCCCTGTCACCCCCCTCTACTCCACAGGGAGGGTGATGCCTTCCAGGAGGGATCAACAAAATCTGACAAGTCATTTGGAGTAGGAACTAGGCCCTACTTCCTGCCTCTAGACTAGGGTAATATCCCTCCATGGGGAATGTGCTCCCAAAATCCTTTGTGCACTAGGGATACATCCTGGCTCCATAGTCACAGGATCCATAGACTGCCCAGGCCTTCTATTTGAGACCCATGTTCAGGGGGTCTGAGTCAGTCCAATGCTGGTTTCCCAGGTATCAGTCTAGGGGTTCATGAATTCCCATCTGTTCAGGTCAGATGTCTCTGTGGGTTTCTGTAGCTTGGTCTTGAACTAATTTTCTTATCACTCCTCCCTCTCTGCAACTAGATTCCAGGAGTTCAGCTCAGTGTTTAGCTGTGGGTGTCTGCTTCTGTTTCCATCAGCTACTAGATGAGGGCTCTATGAAGGCAGATAAGTAAGTCATCAATCTCATTATCAGGAAAGGGCATTTAAGGTAGCCTGTCCACTGTTGTTCACATTGTTAGTTGTAGTCATCCTTGTAGGTCTTTGGCTAGTTCTCTATAGTCAACTTCTCTTCAAACCTATAATGGCTCCCTCCAATATGGTAACTCTCTCTCTCTCTCTCTCTCTCTCTCTCTCTCTCTCTCTCTCTCTCTCTCTCTCGTGTATTTCTCCCCTGACTCAGTCTTCCTAGTCCCACATTCTCTCCTCTCATCCACTTCCCTTTCTCCTAATTCACTTTCCACTCACTGTCCCTCCCAACCTCCTAATATGATCAGATGATCTTGTTCCTTTCCGGTTATGTGAGGGACCATGTATGAATCTCTTAGGTTCCTACTTGTATCTTAGTTTCTCTGGCAATGCAAAGTATAGGCTAGTGATCCTTTGATCTATGTCTAAAATCCATATATGAGTGAGTAAATACCATGTTCCTTTTTTGTGACTAAGTTATCTCATTCAGGATGGATTCTTCAAGTTCCATCCATTTGCCTACAAATTTCAAGAGTCCATCCCCCCTCCCCTCGCAGAGTAGTATTCCATTGTGTTTATGTGTCACATCTTCTTTATCTATACTTCAGCTGAGGGGCATCTAGGTTGCTTCCAGGTTCTTGCTATTGCAAATAGTGCTGCTATGAACAAAGGTGAGCACATGTCTTTGTTGCAGGGATGTGGATCTGTAAAAGTTTGCACTCCCACTATCAGTATAGGAGTGTTCCCCTTTCTCTACATCTTCTCTAGCATAAGCTGTCATTGGTGTTTCTAATTTTAGCCATTCTACAGGAGTAAGATCTTATCTCAGAGATGTTTTGATTTTCATTTCTCAAATAACTAAGGATGCTCAGCATTTTCTTAAGTGTTGTTCAGCCATTTTGTATTCTCTATTGAGAATTATCCATTCAGTTCTGTAACCCACTTTTTAGTAGGGTTGTTTGTGTTGTGCTGACTAGTTTCTTGAATTCTTTGTACATTTTGGAGATCATCCCTCTGTCAGATGTAGGATTGGTGAAAATCTTTTCCTAGTCTGTGGGCTGCCATTTGGTCTTGTCAACAGTGTGCTTTGCCTTACAGAAGCTTCTCAATTTGTGGAGGCCCAATTTATTAATTGTGGATCTCAGTGTCTGTGCTACTGGAGATATGTTCAGGAAGAGGTCTCCTGTACCAATTTGTTCAAGGGTACCTCCCACTATCTCTTCTAAGAGGTTCAGCGTGGTTGGATTTATGTTAAGGTCCTTGATCTATTTGGGTTTGAGTTTTGTGCATGGTGACAGACATGGGTCTATCTGCAGTCTTCTACACACCATCATCTAATTGTGCCAGCACCATTTGTTGAAGATACTGTCCTCACCCCATTGTATCCTTTTAGCTGTTTATCAAAAATCAGGTGTCCATAGGTATGTGGGTTAATATTCAGATTTTGTATTAGAGTCCATTGGTCTACCTGTCTATTTTCGTGCCAATTTCAGACTGTTTTCAGGCTATAGCTCTATAGAAGAGCTTGAAGTTGGGGATGGTGATGCCTCCTGAAGTTCTTTTATTGTATAGGATTGTTTTGGCTATCCTGAGTCTTTTGTTTTTCCATATAAAGTTGATTGTTATCCTTTCAAGGTCAGTGAAGAATTGTGCTGGGATTTTGATGGGGAATGAATTGAATCTATAGATTGCTTTTGGTAAGATTGCCATTTTTACTATGTTTATCTTATCTATCCAACAGCATGGGGCATCTGTCCATTTTCTGGTATCTTCTTTAATTTTGTTCTTTAAAGACACAAAGTTTTTGCTATACAGGTCTTTCACTTGTTTGGTGTTACCCAAAGATACTTTATGTTGTTGGTGGCTATTATAAAGGGTGACGTTTCTCTGATTTCTTTCTTAGCCCCTTTATTTTCTGTATATAGTAGGGCTACTGATTTTTTGGTTTATCTTGTATCCTGCTGGCTTGCTGAAGGTGTTTATCAGCTGTAGAAGGTCCCTGGTAGAGTTTTTTTGGTTGCTTATGTAAACTATCAAATCATCTGCAAATAGTAATAGTTTGACTTCTTCCTTTCCAATTTGTATCCCCTTGATCTCCTTTTGTTGTCTTATTGCTTTTTTTTTTTTTTTTGTCTTATTGCTTTATCTAGAACTTCAAATACAATATTGAAGAGATGTGGAGAGAGAGGGTAACCCTGTCTTGTTCCTAATTTTAAATGAATGGCCTTAAGCTTCTCTCCATTCAGTTATATGGTAGCTGTTGGTTTATTGTATATTGCTTTTATTATGTTTAAGTCTGTACCTGTTATCCCTGATCTCTCCAAGACATTTATCATGAAAGTTTGTTGAATTTTCAGAATCTAGTGAGATGACCAACAAGTTTTTCTCTTTCAGTTTGTTTATATGGTGGATCACAATGATAGATTTTCGTATGCTGAACCATTCCTGCAACCCAGGGATGAAGCCTACTTGGTCATGGTGGATGATATCTCTGATGTGTTCTTGGATTCAGTGTGCCAGTATTTTATTGAGTATTTTTGCATCAATGTTCATGAGGGATAGTAGTCTATAGTTATCTTTATTAGTTGTGTCTTTGTGTAGCATGGGTACCAAGGTAATTGTGGACACATAAAAAGAGTTTGGTAATGTACTTTCTTCTTCTATTGTGTGTAACCATTTGAGGAGTATTGGTATTAGCTCTTCTTTGGATTTCTGGTAGAATCTTCACTGAAACTTTTTTTTTTTGGTTGGGAGGCCTGGATACCAAGGTAATTGTGGCCTTGTAAAAAGAGTTTGGTAATGAACTTTCTGTTTATATTATGTGGATCAATTTGAGGAGTATTTGTATTAGCTCTTCCTTGAATTTCTGGTAGAATTCTGCACTGAAGTCATCTGGCCCTAGGGATTTATTTGTTTTGTTTTGTTTTGTTTTGTTTTGTTTTTTGGTTGGGTGGCTTTTGATGACTGCCTCTATTTCATTAGGGGTTATAGGTCTATGTAACTTGTTTATCTGCTGTTGATTTAATTTTGATAAGTAATAGTTATCCAGAAGTTTGTTCATTTTCTTTGAATTTTCAAATTTTGTGGAGTACAGGATTTCAAAGTATGACCTGAAAATTGTCTTGATTTCCTCAGTGTCTGTTGTTATGTCCCCCTTTTCATTTCTGATTTTGTTAATTTGCATGTTCTCTCTCTGCTTTTTCATTAGTTTGGATAAAGTTTTGTCTATCTTGTTGATTTTCTCGAAAAACCAACTCTTTGTTGCATTGATTTTTGGATTATTTTCCTGTTTTCTACTTTATTGATTTCAACCCTCAAATGGATTATTTCCTGGTGTCTATTCCTCCGGGTTGAGTTTGCTTCTTTTTGTTCTAAGGCTTTCAGTTGTACTGTTAATTCTCTAATATGACTATCCTCTGTTTCCTTCATAAGGGCACTTAGTACAATGAACTTCCCTCATAACACAGCTTTCAAGGTGTCCCATAACTTCGGGTATGTTGTGTCCTCACTCACGTTGAATTCTAGGAAGTCCTTAATTTCTTTCATTATTTCTTCTTTGATCCAGGTATGGTGCAATTGCACATTGTTCAGTTTCCATTAGTTATAGGGTTTCTGAGATTTGTATTGTTGTTGAATTCCAACTTTAAAACATGGTGGTCTGTAAGATACAGGGGACTATTCCATTTTTTTTTTTTTTTTGATATTTGTTGAGGTTTGTTTTGTTGCTGAGGATGTGGTCAATTTTAAAGAAGGATGCATGTGGAGCAGAGAAGAAGGTATATTCTGTTGTGTTTGGTTGGATTGTTCTGTAAATGTCTGTTGAACCCAATTGAGACATAACTTCTGTTAGCTATTTTGTTTCTTTGTTAAGTTTCTGTCTGATGGTCCTGTTTAGGGGTGAGAGTGGGGTCTCCCACTATGAGTGTGTGAAGTTTTATGTGAACTTTGAGTTTTAGTAGCATTTCTTTTATCAATGTGGGTGCTTTTGTATTTGGGGTATAGATGTTCAGAATTGAAACTTTTTGCCCATGGATTTCTCCTGTGATGAATACGAAATGACTGTCTTCATCTCTTTCGATTGAATTTCGTTTGAAGTCTAACGTGTTAGATATTCCAATAGCTATACCTTCTTGTTTCTTAGGTCCATTTGATTGGAAAATCTTTTCCAACCCTTTACCCTGATATAATGTCTGTCTTTGAAGATGTGGTTTTTGTATGCACCTGAAGGATGGATTCTGGTTTTGTATCCATTCTGTCAGCCTGTGTCTTTTGATAGGCCATTTAAGACCATTAATATTGAGGGAAAGTAAGGACCATTGATTGTTAATGCTTGTTTTAGATTTCTTGTTGCAGCTGGTATTGTGAATATATTTTCCCTGGTTTACTCTTGGGTTCTGGTGAAGTGGGATTATCTATTGCCTATGTCTTTGTGAGGGTAGTTAACTTACTTGGGTTGGAGTTTTCTTTCCAGAACTTTCAGTAAGGCTTGATTTGCAGATATGTGTTGTGAAAGTCTGGCTTTTTCATTAATGTCTTCTTTTCTCTGTCTATAGTAATTGAGAGTTTTGTTGGGTGTAGTGGGCTGGACTGTCATCCGTGGACTCTTAGTACTTGTAGAACATCTATCCAAGACCTTCTGTCCTTGAGAGTTTCCATGGAGAAGTCAAGTGTAATTTTGATAGGTCTACCTTTATATTTTACCTGGCCTTTTTCCTTTGCTGCTCTTAATATTATTTTTTTATTCTGTATGTTAGGTGTTTTGATTATGATGTGTCAAGGGGGTGTGTTTACTTTGGTCTAGTCTATTTGGTTGTCGGTATGCTTCTTGTACTTTCATAGGCATGTTTTTCTTCAGATTGTGAAAGTTTTCTTCAATGATTTTGTTGAATATGTTTTCCATCCTTTTGAGCTGGACTTCTTCACCTTCTTCTATGCCTATTATTCTTAGGTTTGGCCTTTTCACAATATCCCACATTTCCTGGATGTTTTGTGTTAAGGATTTGTTTGGATTTAAGATTTTCTTTAGTTGATGAATCTATCTCCTCTAGTTTATCGTCAGCGCCTGAGATTCTCTCTTCCATCTCTTGTATTCTGTTGTTTATGCTTGCTTTTGTAGTTCTGATCGTTTGCCCAGTTTTTCTATTTTCAGCATTCCCTTAGTTTGTGAGTTCTTTATTGTTTCTATTTCAGTTTCCAAGTCTTGAACTGTTTCCTTCACCTGTTTGATTGTGTTTTCTTGGCTTTCCTTACTTTCTTTAAAAGATTTGTTCATTTCTTGCATTTTTTGTTTGATCTTTTCCCTCTATTTCTTCCAATTTTTGTGTTTTTGATTTTCTCATATTTTCTTTGGGTGCCTCTATCATTTTTTATGAAGGTATTTTTAAAATCGTTTTCTTCTGCTTCATCTGCTTTGGTGTGTTCAGGTCTGGTTGGTGTAGAGTCCCTAGATTCTGGTGGTGTCATGCTTTTCTTTCTTTTTAGGTGTTTTCTTGTATTGCTTCTTCCAGTGTGTGTAGGTGGGGTCTCTCTCTCTCTCTCTCTCTCTCTCTCTCTCTCTCTCTCTGCTACTCCCCTGGTGGGCTTAGGTGGGCCAGGAATTCAATGTCTGTAGCTCTGGGTGGTCCAAACTCAGAGGTCTGTCATCAGGCAGGGTCCTGGCGATGGTGGTCAACGATCAGGCAGGCAGGGACTCAAGGTGATCCCGTGGGGACAGGCGGATCTCCGGGAGAGATCTCTGGCAGAGGCCTGGTGCTCTGGCAGAGGCCCGGCCTGGGTGGGGGTGGGGATGGGGTGTGTGGTGATTCATGGTGGTCCCACATGGATAGGCAGGTGTGTGGCAGAGGCCCAGCTTTGGGGGTCCAGAATTGTATTTCTTATAATTATTTTTGGATCTTTTCTTCATTCACAATTGACAAAAGACAGTCCAACCCACTGTGGCCTTGTCACTCCTGGGCAGAATGTCCTGATTTGTATAAAAACAAGATGATCAAGCTAGGGGGAGCAAGCCAGTAAGGAGATTTCATGTATGTTTCCTGCCACTGTTCCTGCTTGAATTCCTGACTAAGCGAACCAGTGGTGGACCAGGATCAGAATGTAAACCCAAGAAATTATTTCCTCCCTAAGTTAATCTGGTCATTATGCTTATTTCAGCAATAGTGAGCAAACCAATTCAAACACCAGAAGAGCTAACCCTATCCTGACATGGGCATTTTAATTTGTCATCCTGTGGTTTCTAGTAGGCCTATTCTTTGTTTATAATAGGGTAACTCCATCGTAACTGTTTTTAATGTATGATTTTGTGTAAGCATCTATAAGAAGGAAAATTTAATTTGATACTTTGTTTCATTTTATGAATATAATAATTTTCAACACACAATATTTGCACATATTGGTGGGTTTCTTATAAAATTTTAATAAATGCATTTTTATTGATATCTTTATATTCATCCTGCCTTCACTCCCTATTTTCCTGTCCTATTCTCCTGACTTCATTCCTTCTACATTTACTCATTTGTATAGCTTCTACTTTCAAACCATCTTTTCTTTCATTTCATTGCCTTCTTTCTTCTTTTTTTTAAGTTTTCACATATGAGTGTATCATAACAGAACACATTTTCTAAAAGCGTAACTATGATGCTGCTTCCTGTTCAGGTATCATAGAATGGAAGTGTTCCTTAAAGAATAAGGAAGATGTTTTGATGACAACCTGAGGTCAATTCTTTCATCTTGCTTGTTATAACTTTCATGTCAATTGATGTGCAAATGCTTACTATCATTTTAATTGGTAGAATGGTATTATGGTAAATTATTCAGTAGAACTTAAAATTATGAGGTACTAAATTATGAAAGCTCTAGTATCCTCCATAAGAGACACACACACTCCTTTCCTTACTCTCTCCCTCTCTCTTCTGTGTGTGAGTATAAATACAGACAGAGATAGGCATTGGAAGTCTTCTTGTATCATCTCTGCCTTTCTCCTGAATGTGACACTCTTTAATTTGGCTAGACTGTTATCCAACAAGCCCCACTGGTCCTCCTGTATCTCCTCCTTCCACACTGCTGGGATGGCAAATGAACACAAAGCCATGATTGGCTTGTTCCATGGATGCTGAGCTCTGAACTCAGGATGTAGCAAGCACTGTTTAATCACTGAGCTATCTCTTCAGCCATCCCTCCCTCCTGGAGATCCTAAATAAAAAATGTAGAAAGTGGAATTTAAAAAAGAAAGAACATAAAAGTGAGAGAAATCTTAGAGGTTCCCCAACCCCACTTGAAGCCCTCACTGCATCCCAGGTAGTAGTCTGCAGATGCTGAGAGGTCATGAAGCTCTTGGATGGACATTAGAAGGAAGTATGCAGGCTCAACTTTGACATTCCTCAGATTCAGTTCAGAGAAGAGCTCACTCTGCTTTGAACACTTCCAGCTTTTACAACTGTCCTCTCTCTTTCCCTATGGTATTTACTTCTCTAATGTTCATCATTAATATCATCTAGATGGCCTTCAGTCTGTAGAGAGTTCCCACTTGTAAGAAATAGCCAGACAAATTTGTCAAATGTGAGATTTTGGGGGCTTTGAGGGAGGATCCATCAGGAAGCTCTAAGAAGAGACATTATTTTGTTAATGGATCATTAATATTCCATGTTGCTATAAAATGATGTCATTGTCTCCAAGTAATGAATTTAAAAATTTGTGTAAGCATTAAACACAGCAGAACAAGCTTAGCAAAAACCATACTGAAGTTTGGAGAATTAAAAAAAATCATATATATGTATTCTGCACTTTGGATAAGAGGCTGAAGGCATTACTTATAATCTGTTAGCTCAAGATGGGTTTTGTCATTTTATCTCCTCATAGACTATGTTTTCACAAATGAGATAAAACAGGCACTTTGTCATGATAGCCCTTAACTTCTCCTTAATACCCCTCCTTCCTCCAATGCTGAAAGCGAACTCCTCCTGGATAAACCCAGATAACACTAGAGCCTGTATGAGCTATTCAAACAGGTCTCCATGCCAAACTTGCTGGCCCTCGATCAGGGACAGAGTCTGGGCCGCTCTTGGCAGAAATGTGCATTTGTCTTTCCTTGCCTCTGGACTCTGGTCAATGAAAGACAGCCTTGGGCAGATTCTCTATAAAGAGTCAACTAAGAGAAGAGTTTCCTCACAATGAACCAATCAAAACAGAGAAAGAGTAAGACTGCTTCTTCTGCAACTCCATCTGTCAGGCCCATCTTCACTCTGTTTTCTCAAGTGAAGAATTACAGCCTATGATGCTCCTGGATATCAGCGGCATGCTCTGAGCCCTGACTTCAGGGAAAGAGTGATATCTTACACAGCTCAGAGAATGCTCACTAGATGCTGTAATAAACTGCAAACTTGCATAATTGTGAGTGATTTTTTTTTCTCCTAGATGAATGTTTTCCACAGCTGTAGCCAAGTTAAACCAGGTGAAATATGAATCACTTAACAGCAGTATATGTCACTGTACTTTTATTTATGATACTGATCTTGATTTGCAAGCAATGGGTTAGGTTAAATCTCTTCCAAAGGCCCATATTTTAAGCATACACTTAAAAGACTTTAAAGAGTCATATTTACTGAGCTAGAATAAGTATATGCTGCATAGTGGACAGCACAGTCTTCCTTCTTAAACAACTTTTGAGCACAAACAAATATGGCTGCCTAGCCTGTAGTTCAGTTACGTTCCAGAGTGTCTCCCAGTGCTAAAAAAAAAAATCCCTCATGACCCGATGCTGTCAGTCTCTAATCTAAGATCTTGGGAACACTCATCTATATTTAGTGACTATAGTCTTATTGTTTGTAGGAGATCACCCTCAGATTTAACTAAGAATGCAATAATATTATAAGTTAAATTGTTATGAGTTCAGCAAGTGATAGTGGGAAGACACAATGCGGCTGGTGTGAAAATACCATTTTGCATTTCCTGACTTGGAAAATGTTAGCCTTTTTCTCCACCTGTGTACAGATGGTTCAAATAGGGACAGTCCCTAGAAAGAGACTTTGCCCATCTCATGAAGAGTAGAGCTGAAGTTATCCCTAGTGCAATTGTATTGAGTTAAACAATGACATTTGGCTTATTGATAGAATTATCAATGTAATTAAGTAAAAACATGAGAAATATATACATGTAAGAACTTATTATATTGTTGACAAGACCAAACGGCAGCCCACTGACTGGGAAAAGATTTTCACTAATCCTATATCCAACAAAGGGCTCATCTCCAAAATATACAAAGAACTCAAGAAACTAGTCAACAAAACACCAAATAACCCTATTAAAAAATGGGGTACAGAACTGAAGAAAGAATTCTCAATGGAGGAAATCAAAAAGGCTGAAAGACACTTAAGAAAATGCTCCACATCCTTAGCTATCAGGGAAGTGCAAATCAAAACAACTTTGAGATACCATCTTACCCCTGCCAGAATGGCTAAAATTAGAAACACCAGTGATGACTTATGTTGGAGAGGATGTGGAGAAAGTGGAACACTCCTCCACTGCTGGTGGGAGTGCAAACTCATACAGCCATTTTGGAGATCAGTATGGCGGTTCCTCAGGAAAATGGGAATTAGTTTACCACAGGACCCGGCAATCCCCCTCTTAGGCATATACCCAAAGGATTCACATCAATGCAACAAAGCCATCTGTTCAACTATGTTCATAGCAGCACTATTTGTAATAGCAAGAACCTGGAAGCAACCTAGATGCCCTTCAATTGAAGAATGGTTAATGAAGATGTGGCACATCTACACAATGGAATACTACTCTGCAGAAAAAAATAATGGTATCTTGAAATTCACAGGCAAGTGGATGGCACTTGAAGAAACCATCCTGAATGAGGTAACCCAATCACAAAAAGAGAAACACAGTATGTACTCACTCATATATGGATTTTAGAACTAGATCAAATGATCACCAGCCTATAATTCACATCACCAGAGGAACTAGGATACAAGTTGTATTCTAAGAGATTCATATAAAGTCCCTCACAGAACTGGGAAGGGACAAGTCCCCCAGACCTCAGGTAAAGTGGGGGAGGACAGCTAATGGAGAGAGAAGTAGGAGAAAATGAGAGGGAGGAGAGGAAGGCATGTGCGACCAGGAGGTTTGAGCCTGGTTAGGAATGGAAAATAGGAAAGAGAGAGAGAGAGACAGAGACAGAGAGAGAGAACATAAAAGAGGGAGCCAATATTGGCTTGAAGATAAAGTTGAACACAAAGAAAGGTCGAGGGAACTACAAGACTGCTCCCAACTAACAATCTCAGCTTCCGTGGAAAGGCTATCATAAATGCCCTTCCCGGAGAGTAAGATCAACAACTAACTTCTCCATGGAGTCCTCAACTAATGCCTGTTGAAAACAGGAGCAAACACCCATACATAAACACTGAGTCAAACTAGAACCCAGAAGCAGATGGAGAGGACAAGACCATGCGGTAGAAGTACATAGAGACAGCTTACCTGAACAAGGAGGAGCTAAGGGCCACTAGACTGATAGCTGGGAAGCCAACAGGGGACTGACTCGGACCCCCCTGAATATGGGTCTCAGCCAGAAGGTCTGAGCAGTCTAAGAGACCTCAGACAGTGGAGCCAGGATGTATCCCTGGTGCACAAAAGGACTTTGCAAACATATCCCCCATGGAGGGATAACTGCCTTATTCTAGAGATAGGAGAGAAGCCCTAGTCCCTACTTCACAGGACCTGTCAGATCTACATGACCCCAACTGGATGGCATTCCCCTACATATGGTATTGTGGTGGGGGGTTGGGAGGGGAGGGTGTTTAGAGTGCATGGGAGAGGGTAGAGAGGGCAAAAAGGAGGGAAGGAGGGAGGGAGGGCTGGAGGGGAGGGAGGGAGGGAGGGAGAGGGAACTGGGATCGACCTGTAAAATAATAAATTAAAAAAAAAAAAAAAAACCGCTTTGACTCCAAAATTTAAGTTGAAGAACAAGTTACTGGGGGAAAAGGATTTCTATTTTTGTTTCCACAGAAAATGAAAAGATGTGGATTCCTTCCAGACTAATGTGGTTTGATCACACCAGACCGCCTGAAACCGAGTACAAGCTGATCCTACATTCCAAACAGCTGGACAAAACAGCCCTACAGACTACAGCTAGGATATCTGAATCTTCTTCGAATCCCCCAAGACAGCGCCCCTTACCAGCAGGAAGTAGTTTGGAAAGAACGACGCCCAAATTCCCAAATATTGTGTATAAATGTTTGTTTTCATTTAATTGGACTTTGTTATATAAAATTAAATAAAAAAAAAGAACTTATTATATTGTAACGTGTTTGGTTTTTCCACCCGCCGCCGCTGGTCTTGTCCTGCCGCCACGCCACCAGCCCCAAATTATACACAGAGACTCTGTATTCGGTACAATACTGATGGCCCAGTTACTTGTTTCTTATCGGCTAGCTCTGCCTTTAATTATGAACCCATTTCTGATGATCTATGTATTTTCACATGGCCTTCTCTTACCGGGGAGGCGGCTGGCGTCTAGCTCTCTCCAGACTCTCCATCTCGACTCCTCCTTACTACTTCCTATTTCCTCCTTGTCTCCTAGTCCCTCCTATCTTCCTTTCCTATTGGCCAACAGTGCTTTATTTATTAACCAGTATGAGAAAGATATACAGAATGACATCTCCCATCATTATATGGCAGAAGCAACAATTAATTAAATGATATACTATGTAGACAGCTTAAGAAAACCAACTCTGTTTCCATGGCTATTAACTGTTTCCCACCAATAACAATAAGTCCAGAAGGTGTGAAATTTAAAGTGGATATATATTAGGTAACTGTTTTGGAGAAAATGAAGATGCAGAAATTGTTCCTGGAGCACTGGGAAAGAAAAAGAAATTGTTCCTGGGGGGGGGGGCGTGGAAAGGGAAACTCAAAAGGCATACATATTAAACACACATGCCTTTTGCATAGAAAGACAATGCAAAGAGAAGAAAGCACAGATTCATGGTAAAGGTTCACCTTTCCTATAAAAATTCACAGATTTACATGAGAAAAGTAGTCATAGTGACAATGCCATAGTAACAGGATCATCTCAGTAAACTTGGTGACTTCAATAGTTGATAAGCAGTTCATCCTCATTATTAGTCAAAATAGAAATTGAAATAGAAATAAAATATATTTTTTCTTTCATCATATTGGCAGCTTTTTAAAGAGAAGTAGTAACATGCAGTGTCTTAAATATGAGCAGAAAGATATATTAACACATTACAATAGATACAAATGGCTTCTGTTGTTTTTAAAATAAAGTTGGCAAAATCTAACTATTACACACCATTTGAGGAATATCTCCTGTGAGAATTATACTACTAGTATTCACATGATTTTATACAGGAATACTTCCAAGAATATTTACAGTGTTGTGATGGTTTGTGTTAACTGTGGATCTATGGAGATATGGAGTCATTCTGAAGGGAGGCCCTTGGGCATATCTGTAGACATGTCTTGATTACACTGACTGATGGCTTAAGCCCTACTTTAATTGGATATGGAGCCATTTCCTGGGCAAGAGATCCTAGACAGTCTAAGATAAAAAGGAGAGTTGACAGTATGTATATATTCTCTTGATTCTGGATGGGGCCAGCTCCATTCATGATCCCAAGATGGACTGGTGATTCCTTTAACTATGAGCTAAAGTAAATCTTGCTGTCTTAAGCTGTAGTTGTCAGAGTATGACAGCAATGGGAACAGAAACTTAGACAGAACAAACGACTAGCCAAAGTTGTTTTCAAGATCCAAAAAAGAGAAAACTGCAATTCATCCACATTTTGAAACATCATATAGTTGTGAAAAGGAATGGACTTTTAAAAAAATTAAACAGATAATATTTCCTATGGTCTTTTAATTAAATTTTGCTTAAATAATTTTCATGCTATAATCTCATCTTTTTAAAATAAAATCATATGTTTTCAGGTAAATTAACATGCAAATAATTGTGTTTTATGCAAATAAAGTTGAGGAGTTATGCACAGCAGATGTCAAGTAGGTAACTCAAGGCTGTAAAGTGAAGAAAATTACTGTCTAAAATATCTATGAGGTGATATGCATTTTATCCTAAAAATATAAATTTTGAACATAGTAAGGGATCGATTGATGGTGAAATAAATCCTTTGACTAGCCTTCCAAACTATCTGGGACAAATGACAATGGATTAGCTATCACAAATAATACCAAGCTTACTCCACCATGCCAAACAGCACTAGCTCACAGTGTCATGGGAGAATTAAGTGCTGAACATGCATACTGTTTTGGATCACAGCCACAGACCAAAATCTGGATTTTAACAACTACATTTGTGAGTAAAATTATTCTTGAACAATATTTCACTCTTTAATAAAAATTCATTGTAGTGATACCTGGTGATGGATCAACCAATTCAAAAATGTATTGTTGAATACTGAACTCTGAATCAAACAGATCTTTTGTTCTTGCCATCTATTTTAATAGTGTGGGCAATAAATAATTGATGTAGCAGAGGACAGACTCTTAGGGAGTATGTTTTTAAATCTCTATGAACTCATTTCTTCTATATGTCATTATAAAACATTAAAAAATATTAACCTACCTCGTTTATTCTATATGTCATTAATTAAGAGTAACCTACCTCATTTATTCTGTATGTCAATATAGAAGAGAAACCTACCTCATTTCTTGTATATGTCAATATAAAAGAGTTCCTACCTGAGAGGTTCATTCTGACAAAGAGGTTGTTATTTATAAAATATTTGAAATATTAGTGAATAGAAATTATTTTTCCTATGTTTGTAACATTAAATGATCGGATTCTATCCTGGCCATACTACATACCATGTCTTAGGAATCCTTCTGTCATTAATCTTCTATCACACATATATCCAATGCCACATTTGATCTTGATTGCCACTGAGGATAGTAACATGGTAAACCATCTTGTCGAATTCAGGAGCTATGTCACTTATCTGAATAGGGGCACCTACCACAAAAGAAGTTTCAGATCACTTAGCCTAAAAGCTGAATCTCACTGAATGAATGTAGGGGTTCAAGTTCATTGACACAAAGGATAATAGATATCTCATTTTCTGATCATAGACAAACACATATCCTATTATAAGTCAGTGTGAAAGTCCAGCTTACTCTCTTCCATACATCCCAGACCCATGTCTAATACAGATTTAAAAGTCATTTCAAGTAAAAATACATGTCCTGAGCATAAGATAAAAAACAAGGAGCTCTAAAATTACTGAATAGTGTAGCAATGTGTTCAAAATTATTTTGGGAAGTTTGCTTTGTGGCACATTAGACTGTTTAACCTTAAAGTGAATGTGGTTATTGAGTTTTGATTTTAAAGGCTTTGAGATTTGCAAAGCAAATTTTTTTGAGATTTGGAAAGCAAGTAGGAACTATAAGATGCTGGTTTTATATTTTTAAAATGCTTGCTACATCCTTAAGTTTTTAATAATGTAAAACAAAGTACAAAGTACAAAGTCATATGCTGAGAGATATTATAATACCCTGGTTATATTGCCTGGTTTGAATTATTCTTAGATAGGATAAATAGTCACAATCATATTATTCTCTCCCTCTCCCTCTCCCTCCCCCTCTCCCTCTCCCTCCCCTTCTCCCTCTCCCTCCCCCTCTCCCTCTCTCTAATACACACACATGCATGCACACACACATTTTGAAGAGCTACAAATTCCTGTTCTTGCACAGGCATTTACTTTGGCAATATGTAATTTTTGTGTGTTATCTTCTGTTGGCTTTGTTGTAAGCTGAACAGACAAAAGATGTTCTGGAAAATTAAGTGGACTCTCCAGTCTGGAGAGGATGTGAAAACTCCCTAGTCAGGCACAATATTTTCTTAAATCATCTTTTTACAGGTGGTACCCTGGCTGTGGCTACATCTTCCAATCACGAAAGGTGCTATAATAAACACTTATCAGGTCTCTATCTTATATGATGGCATCAGTTACCCTGGAAAAGTGCTCTTAAGTAGATTATTGCTTGCTTACTTTCTCTCTTACTCTCTTTCTCTCCCTCTCACACTCTCCATCTCCTTTCTTTCTTTAGATCTTTCAGAAAATCCACACTGTTATTATTTGGCTTTATCAGCACACATTGCTAAAAAGTGTTTAATGGTAGAATTATGAGGATGGTGTTTCTGATACTCAATGGCTGTATGTTCAGTAATACTAAATTTGAGCAGAATGGGGAGATGCTTCCCATGTCAGAAATCACTTTAGGCACAGTTTTTGTGAGGGGTGGAGCCTGTTGAAAGAACTAGGTCACTGTGAGTTTGGAGTCTGAGCTTCCTAAGGAATGAGAGGCTGGAAGATATTTAAAGAGACCAGCAATACAATGAAGACAGGTCAATGTATAATAGCAAAATCTTCACCACTTGGGTGTTTTCATGTGGTGATCAAAGTAGACTAGCCTAGTCTACAGAGTAAGTGCCAGGAAGCCAATCTTAAATAGTGAAGGAGAAAACTGAAATCAGAAAATTGGTGAACATGTAATTCATGTACTAGGTCCACCAATCAACAGAACTTGGCAGCTTTGGCATCATGGGTTCTACTTTAGAATCAACAATGAACTTGGTGGAATCTCCCTATGCAACTAAGGAATGCCACTGAGTCCAGGCATGTGGCAGATGTGTACCTGATTGGAGGTCCAGAATAGTAGTAGCTGGGTTACCTTGGAGACCCCATAGTGATAGTGATGCCAGACATTTGGCATATCTGCCAAGAAGAGATGCTAACAGTTAGTGCATTGATTCCAAAAGAAAGGCATTGCAGTCAACAAAGTTGAAAGGAGATGGGGATCTGAAGGTCATTTTGACATCAGACAATGAGACATTGAAATGCAAAGTTTGTAGTTTGCCCAACTTGTTTCAAGTCTTTTTTGATCCAGAATTTCCTTACTATGCTCCCTTTCCTCCTTTTTGAAATGATAATCTATATTATGTGCCTTGTGTAAGAACCTGTGTTTGGGGGGCTTCAGTCGGATCTAGCTGAGTTGCCTGGTTGGTACCTGAGGTGAGTGTGGATTAAGAAAATGGCAGGTAAAGATACTAAGGAAAAGATAGAGACACAGAATCTAGTCAAGAGGGCAACCCAGTGAATACTGAACACCTCAAGTTTATTCTTCAACATTCTTATATATCCCAACCAAAAAGAGGAAAATGGCAAGAGACAGGTTTATCATGATAAAGGAACTAGCAGAGTTTCACCCTTAATTCTTGAAACATTTGGTGACTGTGCTTTAGACTAAGTTTCTAGTTATCTGGCCTTGAGGATTCAGAGTAATCACACTTTAGATCAAATCTCTTTTTATCTGGTAAGACATCCTCATGTTAGACCAAACATCCTTGTGAAGTCATGCCTTAGACCTTTAGGTATTATGACTTTAGCCTTGGAAGAGGTTTTGAACTCTCTGCCCCTGAGTCAAGTTGAAGCAGAGCTATTTTATGGGCTCTGACAGCATTGTATGTAGAAGTATGATCTGCTTTCTTATTTATTTTAACAGTTAAGAGATTGTCTTGAGTCTAGGAAGAAGCTTTGAATTTTGGTATTGTAAACAATGTGGAGGAGACTGTGATAAACTATCAGGATTTAGAAGTTGTACTAAGTGCATTTTTGCATTATTATATATGTTTACAAGCATATAGGGACCAGAGACCTAGTGTTGTAATTTGAGGAAGAATGAAATCAAAAGACTCATAAATTCGAATTATTAGTCCCCAGGAATTATACTATTTGAAAAGATTAGAAGGATTAGAAGTGTGTCATTGTGGTGGGCTTTGAAATTTCAAAAGACCCCTCTTAGGCTTATATTCTCTCTCTTTTCTCCCTGCCTTCACTTAGGATACATGTCTCAGCTAGCATCTTAGTACTTGCCTGCATTCCACCAATTTCCCTATCATGAAAATAATGTGCAGACTTTTGCTGACCTATGCAGATCTGTGTCTGCTAGATCTGGGATCTGAAGACAGGAAAGAATGGGACTGACTAAGGATGTAACAACATTACTTTGAGTGTACTTTTACACACAAATGTAACAAGGAAAGTAATGATCCTAAGAAGGCTTTGCCAGTATTTGCCATTAAGCAAATACTAAATATTAATGGGGCCACAACACTCCCAGATCTTTCTCGGGACCAATTTACACACAGTTGCCTGGCATGTACTACAGATTTTATTTAGTGAAGCCCAAAAGCAAGGCAAGAATGCCATATCAAGATTCATAGTACATTCTTCAGATTGTGTACTATAATATTTTCTGACATCCAACAAGTGAAAACATGTCTTATAAATTGAAAGTATATGTTTAACCAGGAGGCTTGAAATCACATCCAAGAACAATCCAGGGAACATTTAAAAGACCCTCTGCATTTTTCCCCCTGGGGCTTCCCTTATGGTTTCCATTGTTCACCATGAGTTATTCTTTTCTCTATTTCATCAATAATGAACTAAACCTCTGAAACATAATCAAGTCCCAAATTAAATGCTTTTGTTTATAGGAATTCACTTTGCCATGGTATATCTTCACAACAATAAAAGGGTGACACAAAGGCATCCCCCCTCACTATCCCCAATCCCCAATTCCTTGAATGACTGATTTTTTTTTGTATTGTTCCTTAAAGATTAAGCTTAAAAAAGATTTCAAATTTATTCAACTTTGTGTGTGTGCAGGTCCATGTGACATATATGAACTTATGTGTATACATGTGTACATGCAACTGTGTTCATGTGAAGGTAGATAGTGTTCAATCACTCAATGCTAGAGTTACAGGTTTTACAGGGCACTCAGTGTATTAAATGGAGTCTGAACTTCCCTCATTATGTTTAACAGTAAGTGCCTTTCACTGCTAAGCCACCGTTTACCAACATTAAACCTCATCCTCACTAGAAAGTATTGGTTTTCAATTTATATCTCTTGGAAAGACAATGCAATGTTTAGAATGGACTAGCTGTCCAGCCAAGCACCCAATAGAGCAGTGTTTTCAAAGCTGCAACTCAGAGGCTGTGTCTGTGAAGCATGGAGGGGGTCCACCTGCTCTATGGAGAACTAGAGCAGGGGCACAGCCCAGCCATCCTAAGATCCCCAGGCTGCTGTGTCTCCATGGGCTTCTGTTTAGCCAAAGAGATTGCAGTCCAGGGCATGTGTGGCCTGTCATTATTCAACACTGAGACTGGCAGAGGAGTACACGTCAGATGCCAGAAACATGTTCCTGATGTACATGTTGACCAGTTATTTACAGTCATAGCAAGACATGGAGCTTTTTCAGAGACCTTGTTTGTACTTTTTCTTCAGATGGCTTTAGGTTCATTTCGCCTGCTGGGATAATGAGAAAAAAAAATAAGGATTAATAGCTACAGTCTAAATGATGATGCAGCAGTACACAAACATTCAATCACCAACTTATGTAGTATTAACATGCCCCTAAGTGCTTTCAGGTTATATTTATTATGTACCTTTAGTGGCTGGAGTCACAGAGAGACATGGCAAGATTATCATGCAATTGTCTTATATATTAAATAAATGCACAGAATTTAACAAGTGGGGCTGAATACTTCAGGGCAATGATACTTCTATTAAATGTAATAGAGCTCCTTGTATGGATCCTTGTATGGAGAGAGAGAACAGGACATTTTCAGAGTTAAACTTGATGATAGAATTTTACATGATAATCTAGTTTTGTAAAAGTCAGTTTTTAAATTAGTGTAACTTCACTTTCTGTGTCTCTGTCTCTCTATTTCCCTTTTTTCTGTCTCTCCCTGCCTTTCTGTGTCTCTGCTTGTGTGTGCATTCATGCATGTGTGTGTGTGTGTGTGTGTGTGTGTGTATGTAAGCCAGTGATCATCATTGTGTATCTTCCTCTAGTCCTTTCCTCCTTTATTTCTTTATTCATCTATTTCTTTGGTACAGGTTCTCACTGAAATTGAAGCTCACCAATTGGACAATACTGACTGACTGGTGAGATCTCAGGGTTCCCCTGTCTGTTTCCCAGAGCTCTGACTGCAGGAGTTTCCACATCACTGGATCCTATGTGGCTGCTGGAATCAGCACATAGGTCCTCATGATTCACAGCAGGCACTTGACAGACTAGCATCTCCTTAGCCTAAAAGACTGCCCTTCACCTTGTTGAGTTAAAAGTAGCTCTGCTCACTGCAGAATTTATACAGACCCAAGAACTCAGTGATGGAGGAGATTGTTTCAGGTCCTAGTGTTTAACAGAGAAATTCAAGAACATTTGAGGAATAGTTTTTAAATTAAGCATTATTAGATAATGGATATAGAGAAGTAAATGGATGACAATGGTCTGTCTGCAGGTGCATTAAAGACAGCACTTGATTCATAAAGAATCTGCTGACTTCCCATCTTCCACATTATCCCTCTGAATAACAACCCTGTGTGCAAAGCAGCTTCACCCTCAGCAGGGCCAGGTTTTCCCAGTCTCCCTTTTAGGTGCTGCCCCTTTTAACTACTGAGGAAGACAGGAAGCATGTCAAAGTCTGTGGTGACCTTCACTTTTTCTCTCTGCACAAGGAACTTGTGGCCTATGATCATACAAAACCTCATTTCCTGCCTGAGGCAATGTAGGAAACACAGTCAGTGCATGTGCAGAGCCAGGCAATGAAACCTCACACTGGTCTAATCCTGGGGAGACAAAATTCACAGAGAGGGACATGGGCCACATGCTTCCCTGCAGCCTGCTCTGTGTGCTGGTGGCCTTGACCTTCTCTGGTACGAATGTCTCACATAAGTTAAGGGAATAAGCAGGAAGTATTACCCCAGGCATGTAGCAGTTCACATGGATATGAGAGGAAACAGGGATTAGAGAGAAGCAAGCAGAATATGTCTTCATTGAAGTTAACTTTGGGCCTCATGGCTTTCATTCACATTACCACAGAATAAGTTTTTTTCTTCCTTGTGATTGTTCTGCAGGATCCAGATTGGGCCAGAAAGTAACTCAGGTCCAGTCAATGGCAAGCACACAGGAGGGGGAAGAAGTCAACCTGGATTGTTCATATGAGACAATACAGAACTTTTATCACCTGTTTTGGAACAAGCAGCTTCTTAGTGGGGAGATGATTTTCCTTATTCACCAAATTCCTTCTTCCACTCAGACTGAGAGGAGCGACCGCTACTCTGTCATCTTCCAGAAATCAGCCAAGTCCTTGAGCCTTGTCATTTCAGCCTTACAGATAGAATATTTGGTGATATATTTCTGTGCACTCTGAGAATTGACTCACAGTACTTGAAATGAAGCAGAAACTGAACAAAAACTAGAGTTCCTAAAGCATAGCCTCTCTCAGGGAGCCCTGCTCAGAACACACCTGTGTACCCTGACAAGAAAGCTCCAACTGTGGTGGCTGCTTCATATGTGGTCTGCATCAGAAGTGTGTTTCTAAGTAAAACCTCCTTTATGCAACTTATAACAGTCATATTGATTGACTTTCTTTTAATACTTTGTCTCAAAAGTATTTAACTAAAAACAGACCACAGAGAGCATGTATAATATTCTCTATACTAGGGAATCTTCTACCACAATGATTTTAAAATATTAGTTTTTCTTTAAGTTGGTAATAGCACATACCTCAGACTGGGCATCTGGAAGAGCAAAGCACACAATTTTTTTTTTTTGTGAAACTGAGTGAACCAGAGCCATCATGAGTGGATTAGTCAGAGATATATTATGAGGAGTTCACCATCTGAAACTGCTGGTGTTTCCTGGGATGCCCCTACAAATCTGGTATTGAGCCTGAGATGCTGAAGTTCAGCTATACCAGAGTAGAGCAGGACAGGTGTATGAAGTCCACATCAGACTGTGCTGATACTTTTGAAAATAGAGTGAGGCTTATAAGGCAATTGAAATATAGAATGATAGACCTTCCCCATTGGCCTAGTCTCTCTCAATGAGGGAAATTCAAAGGAAGACATGTTTTTTTTCCAACATTCTAAACTCAGACTTCACCCAAATTAAAGAAAAGTTGTAGAGGTGCATACTAGAGAATTAATGGTAAATTGAGATGGAACCTCATTGAAAGCTTAAGTGCGTGGCCCTGAATCTACCGAGGAACAAATTTAGAAGACACATTCTTCAGATGTCCAAAGCACAATGAATAAACATAAAATATATGAGACAACAACCAATTATGACATCAACCTAAATTCACAACTCCTCAGTCATGGACACCAAAGAGAATGGGTCAGCTAAAATACAAGATAAAGACTTTGTGTTCTCCTTTGAAAGGACATGAATGACTGTTTATGGGAGTCAAGTAAGCATAAGAACAATGTAAGAGACTCAAGTCAGGAACTTGATAAGGAAGTTATCAAAGTGAAAGAAATAATGGGGAGCTTGGAGAAATATTAAAAAACAGAAGAAAACGTCAGCAAGAAAACTGGGACTCTGAAGTGAATCAACCATACTTGTTAGAAGAGGAAGAATCAATCAATCAAACAGAAAACATCAGTCACATCCAAGAAGAAGGACTAGTTTCATTAATGCAAGACAAGGTTGAAATAGTAATACAATCATAAACTACATAGAAAAATAATGATCATATCCCAACTTTCCTAGGACTGTGGGGCACATCCAAGAGAACATGCCCAGGAATCCAGTAGGTAGATTAAGGAGTTGAAGAAATGTTTGAAAAGATAGACTGTTCATTCAATCAAAGGATAGGAGGAACCTTCAAACTGAGTGAAAAAAAAAAAAAAAGTGCAGATGCAACCTATAATCAGACATGATCAGAGAAGAACTACTCCTCCACAAGTAAGGGAATGATTAAAAAGTATGAAGAAATCCAGACTGTGAATGCCTTTAATACTAGCATTCAGGAGGCAGAGACAAGTGTATTTTTGAGTTTGAGGCCTGCATGGTATGTGTCGAGTACCAGGACAGCAAGGGCTACACAGAGAAACCCTGTCTAAAAAACAAAGCAAGCAAACAAAAACCTCAAAATGATTACAAGGGGAAAACACCTATTCACATTCAAACAAAAAACATCAGTCTAAAATCCAAGAAAACATTCCATGATATGTCTTAAATCCTGAAAATGAATAGCATATACCAAGATTACTATAACTATGCAAGTAATCTCTTCAATTTGATAGAGAAATAAAAACTTTTCAACAAAAACACAAATTAAAACAATTTCTAATGACCCAGCCAAAACTGCAGAAAATCCTTAGAGGAACACTATAAATAGAAGAACAAGGCAGTCTCATTTGATAGGACATTAAAGTAATATATTTCATGAGAGGAAGTGATAAAAGGAGGAGATTCTGGAAGGAATCAATCATATCCAGCATAACCAACCATCTCCTAAACCCCCAATATGAACACAGAAGGAAGGAAAGAACAGCAAAGGGCAAAACAACCAAAACATCAACCAACACAATCATGGCAGACTGTAAGCTGCTATCAGTAATCAAGTTAAAAGTAAATGGATTATTTATTACTAAATTAAGCTGTATTGACCTGGTTAATCCACTGGACATCTTTGAAGATGAAGTGTATCAATAGCAGGGGCCAATGTAAGTAGATACATTTCCTGATTAAAGCTCCACAAGGATCCTTAAATAACAAGCATTAGTGTAGAGTGATTGTGCGTGTTTATGTATTAGGTCTGTCTATTTTATGTTGGGGAGGGTAGAATTAAGAAGAGCACACATGCTGGGATCGTCCCACTGAAAGTGCAGAAGAGCAGACACCACTGCTGCTTTGACAACAATCCCAGGAACCACTAGCAGTGCTGCATGAACACAGGTGCCTCGTGACAACCAAGGATGGTGTGTTCTACTGCATAGTGTTCAGACACTGTCTCTGAATTACAGTAATATTAAACAAATTGCAGACAATGAGAAGTAGCTTCAACTCAAAATTAAAAGCCAGCTAACTAGCTGTTTTAAAAAACAATAGCAACTATCTGTTTCTCCAGAAAAACCTCCCATAAACTGGCAGTCAGAGGGTGGGATTCAGCAGGACAAGCAAATGAAAGCTGTAAGCATTGCACAACAAGCCTCATATCTGAGAAAGTAGTCTTCAAAGCAAAGCTAGTCAGAGAGATGAAGAGAGCCACTACACAGCCGTAGAGTGTGAGCATTTTGCATGTGAGTGTTGGAGTTCCCAGTTCACCAAAACAAACACTAAGTGGCTCAAAATATCATAAGTCTCCTAATCAGTAAAGATCTGAGACTTCAGTGACTCACTGTGACTTTATCAAGCCCTTCAAACTAAAAACTAGCAAGGTAACTTCAGGACTAAGGGGTTCTGCAACGCCACCATTCTTATTTTGGTGGATAACCCAGGCAGGAAAGGTAAGGCAATCAGTTAGAGAACTCACTAAATCAAACAATGAACTCCCGTTTACACAGGTAAGTTTCATATTCTCCACTCTGAAAAACAAATGCCTGATACTTCATTAGAAGTGACAGAAACCAGTATGGAAGACATATTTTTTAAAGAGGATAAAGAAAAATGAATAAATAAGTCTAGCATTCTATGAACTTGATATTTTCTTCAACTGTCTGTGTTAAAAATTCCTCAATTTGGACTCAATGGCAGCTCCCTGCAATTCTGAGTGACCTGTGATCTGAGGCACAGGATTGCCAAACCAAGAGTTCTGCATGCAAGAGACACAGTGCCTGTCTCTGCAATGAATGTGTCTGAAACAGATTCAGAGTATGTCAGAAGTTTATTAAACAAGTCAGATAGGAATCAATACAAATAGTACAGCTTAGCTTTTTCACAAATGACACCCAATAATGAGTATATAAAAACACACAACAATGTATTTCCAAAGGAGAAGGAAATTTCAGAATGTCATTCTGTGTTCTTCTGAGATCCTGGAATATATTGCTGTAGACGTTAGGAAATGATGCCAAGAAGATAGCAAAAAATAATGACTATCTTAAAGAACAGATACTTTCATTTTCTAGACAATTCCCTCATCAAAACCATATGAAGAAAAGAAAAAGGAAAAATGAACCACACACCTTGACATAGAAGGAAAAAAATAAAGGTTTTAATGAGAAAAGTAAAGCAGATATATTTTTAGTTAAGAAGTATGACAGACTACAATACATATTTCAGAATGTGGCTAATTCAGACATCATAACCTTGTAAAACAGCTCTTATTTTTCTCGATTTTGGTGTTCAGGATTGAGACACAGCCATCTCTAACTTTGAGTAGCATCTCTGAATTTTTCTAGTCAGTCAGAATGTAGCACCTGTGAAGTCCCTAATGTGTACAGTTATCTGTGGTGAGAGCAGTGGCCCAGAGCAGGGTGGCTGGGTGTCTCAGTGATGGTGACATTACTGGATTATGGTTCTGCAACATGGCTAATAAAAACTTTCACTTAAAATTTAACAAAAGCTTAAAAAAGGGTTTTAGAAACAAAAGAACAAAGACAAGCAACACTTCTTGGTAGCAGCATTTTTCTCAGTTGGATTCTTTTTTGCTAAAGACAGAGATTTGCCCGGCTCCTTTAAGGGAGATTTCCTGACTCAGCATAAGCGGAAAAAAAAAAAAAAACAGCAAGGCTTTTAAAGAGCTCTGCTAGCAACTGAATGGTGTGTACAAGAGCTGCCAATGGCAGTTACCACATCTCCAAGGCGGCGACATGCTGCTGGATGGCAGCGTAGACCAAGGCAGTGAGCACAGCTCTCAGTTCTGGCGGTAAAATACCCGCTGCCATCTTTGATAGACCACAGCTGAAACAACTGGGGCCTTCATTTTAGCAATGTTATTGTTTACCAGATAAAAGACTCGTGGGCAGAAAAGATAAAGATTTACAGTAAAGACAGATTCACATTAAGAAAAACCGCTAAAGGTTTACAGTGTGTTTTGAAATATACGTAGGCTTGGGAGAGAAAAAGAATAAAATGGTTAAAAATGGGTGTGGTAACATACACCTTTAATCCCAGCACTCAGGAGACAAGAGGCAAGCAGATATCTGTGATTTCAAAGTAAACCTGGTATGGAGAGTGAATTCCAGGACACATAAAAGTTACAAGGAAAAACCCTGTCTCAAAAAATGAAAAAATAGAACAGAAACAGAGTAATAAAAAAGCCACATAAAGAGAATCTGAATACTGTACAGTATTATATTGTCTTTGTATCATTTGACTGCTGAGGAAATAACAACTGTTAAAACAAATGCTGCTGGATCAATCCAATTTATATATTTTTAAAATGCTTTGACTTCAAAATTTAAGTCTAAGGACAAGTTACTGGGGAAAAGGATTTCTATTTTTGATTTCATAGTAAATGAAAAGCTGTGGATTCCTTCCCGACTAATGTAGTTTGATCAAGCCAGACCCCCTGAAACAGCATCCCAGGTGATCCTACATTCAAAACAGCTTAAACAAATCAGCCTTGCAGACTACAGCCAGGATTTCTGCATCTTCTTAGGATCCCCAATGATAGCATCCCCTATCAGCAGGAAGCAGTTTGGAAAGAACAATGCCCAAATTCACAAATATTGTTTATAAATGTTTGTTTTCATTTAAATGGGGTTGGTTATTAATAGTAAATGACCACACCAATTTCTCTTTAAAGGTAAAAAGGGGATTATGGTATAGATATGAATACTTTGTTTTGGAATGGTTTTTCATTTGATGCAATTTAAGTTCAATTTTGTGATATGTATATTTCTCCTCTTGTTTAGGTATTGTGTTTATATAGCTCATTTAAAAATGTATAACTTAGTACAGATTATAGATCATTACCTATAATAGTCAAAACTTATAGTTAAGTTACTTAGGATTTCTAAATATACAGAGATGTATTTGAGATAAATAGGCATTCTTCAAACTTTTAAAGATCTACAGAATATGGCATTTAAAATGGTTTAGGATTTTTCTTAACAGTGCAGCATAACTGCTCCTGGCAACACCACCTACATCAGAAAGGAAGATGGACATCGAAGAAACTCGTTATGGAGTTTACTTTTAATATGGCAATACTAGCCATTTGAGCAAGATACCGTTCTTGTCTGGACTGTTTGACTTCATGATGTATAAACTGGACATGCAGAACCCACAGAAAAGTGACTGCTGATTCAAGATGGACATTGCTACAGAGTTCCTGCTTCATGGAAGAGTCTGCCAGACAGTCTTCAGGACACAGAGAAAAGTCACTGACAAACTGCCAATACAAGAAGACTGTTGAAACTTTCTTGCATTGCTGGGGTGTCTGCCAGATACACTGTGCCTATGGGCTGAAGATGGAAGATTACAGAGGAACTTCAGGTGACTGACCAGGCAGTGAGTTGTCTCTGTCATTTCTAGAGTTTGTATGTTGTCCTTCTGTGGTCTTTGATGGAGTTGAAGACAAATGGTTATGGCTATAGTTTTCCTTAGTTAGGATTAAAGATAAGGTACATATAAGACTTTAGACTCACAAAGACAGGATGATGAAATATGTCTTTAAATCTTACTAAATGTTAATGGACTAAATACTGTTAACTGTGATTCTTACTTGATAACTGTTGTGTGATATATTTTGCTATGTTAAGGTTAAAACCCTTTTTTTTATTTAGATAGAAAAGAGGAGTTGATGGGAGATGTCATTCTATAGATATGTTTCTCATACTGGTTAATGAATAAAGCACTATTGGACAATAGGAAAGCAAGATAGGTGGGAGTAGGAGACTATAGGACCCCAAAGCACCTTGAGCTAGCCTGAAGCTGTTGGCGGGAACTCCTTGCCCCAAGGCTTTTGTTGGAACTCTTCCTGTGACACACACCTCGTGACAACACACCTCGTGACACACACCCTGTGATAACCACACCTCGTGACAACACAGGGAGGAGCTAAGCCAAAAAATTCCTGTAGTTTTCCACTGTGCTATAAGTCGGTATTTAAGCCCGTTCTTGCCCCTCAATAAACGGCATTTGGCATTTGGTGTTCCGACTTTGCCACTGAACGAATGACCCGCTGTCTTGTCTTTATTTCAATCTCTAGGCCTTCGCCTGATTCGTGGAACAGATTGTAGTGCGGGTGCTACAGGAGACTAGGAGGATTTGAGGAAGTAGTAGGGAGGAGTCAGCATGTGGATATTGGAGAGAGCAGATGCCAGCCCCACTCTCTGGTAAGATGAGACCACATGGAAATACTTACATTTATAGAAATTGGTTAATACTTAAGATAGAGCTAGCCAATAAGAAACAAGTAACTGGCCAACAGAATTATATCAAATACAGAGTGTGTGTTACTTGGGGCTGGTGCCACGGTGGGTCCAGGCCAGTGGAAAAAACTACTCGTAACATCTGTCCCTAAGAGAATAGAGAAAAAGATGCCAAGTCTAAAGCACATTGCCCAACAATCAACAGATCAGCATCACTCACTCACCTGATAGCAGTGCTCAGTGTCTCAGGACTCTTCTGCAGTCCTGTGCTGTGAAGTACAAGGAGCCAGAGGGAAAGTTATTCCAGGAACAAAAGTGGCACATTTTCTTACCAAATCCTGCATCTCTTGCCTTTGTCTTGTCTGCCCATAGTGCTGTCTCATCAAATACCTGCATGGTGGAGATCTGCACTTTCTGTAAGCCTTGACTTAAGTGCAACTGCCGATGAAGATTTGTCTAAATCTTTCCACTTCATTCCTTGAAAATCATGCTCTAGTATACTCCAAATGTCGAAAAGTTAAGTAGTCATTTTAATTTTTTTACTTATATCTTAAATACGTTTATTCATCTAAATAAGTAAGTATTAATAGTAATGAACTATTGAAGGAGTTAGAGAGACAGTTATGTGTGGATGGGAAAGCACAAGCAGCCACATGAGATAGAGCATCTACTCCCTGGAAGATATGTGAAGAGAAGTGGATGGAAGAACATGATATAGTATCTAAACAAAACCAACAGAAGAAAGTCCTGCCTACAAAAGATTCAACTCAGATTCAGGTTAGTGAACTGCCAGCCCAGGCACTCTCCCTGTGCTAAGAGACAAAGATTTACTTTATCTTCCTCTGAGGCTCATCTTTCTTTCCCTGACACCCAGTCCTTTCTCTGTCACAGGAATGTACTTTCCAAAACTATAGATGACCACAAGCAATCCTTTTCTAGTCCCAAGACCAATAACATTTCTCCATACGTATACGTGTAAAAACATTAATATCTAAGATCTATATATTAGAGAAAACATGCAGTATTTATCTTTCTGAGACTCAAAAGAAAGTGTTGACTGCATCTCTGCCATCTGAGATCTTACTGAAGTATTTTGCTATTAGAGCTGGGCTCATGGCTGCTATCTAGTGTCTATGAGTTGCATTGAGAGAAAGCCCAGTTGCATCAATAACTGTCCTGAAGATCCGAGTCAGAGAGAGATAATTATGCCAGCAGGATTCATGCAGACAGTGCTGTCTGTTGTGATCATGATTCATGTAGGAGTGGAGCTTTGGGTTGGAGATTTATACCTGATGTATAGGGGCTTTGGGATGGAAATTCATTTATGATTCATAGGGCTTTGGGATGGCAAGGAATGCTTTAAATACAGAACTTAGTCTTGTTGCCCAGGGTGGGGTGCTTTTCTTTGCTAAGAGAATTGTGGGTCTATATTCTGCCCCTTCTTATACTCCAGAAATATTCTGAGGGCTAACAGCAAGACATTGCTGGGAAAGATGCTGTTGCAGGTAACATGGCATAGTGAGCTCTTGTCATCTTTTACTCTTCCGCCACTCTCCCAATGTAATGCATGGTTTTCCTATGACAGGAAGACATATGACAGAACAAATGCCTGTGAGAATTCATGATAGCTGTTATTAGGATGCAATGCCAAGTACACTCATAGGATTCCATGGGCTTTGTATTGTGGGCAGACACTGCAACTCCTGAGCATGTCTGCAGGTCTTTAATGGAGGACCTAGTAAGCAAATTCAGCAAGTGTCTGAGGTAGCAGAGATACTGAACTGTGTGATTTCCCTATGTTTAATTGTTTAGTGCTTAGAGGTCATGCCAAAATTCTTGGATCTTCCCTCCCTGAACAGCATAGAATATTCCAGAGACTAAGATTTTGTTGAAGTTCTAGACCTACCATTTATTAGATGAGGGGATTTTGTCAGATTGATTCACAATTTTCTTGCTCAAATTCCTTATTTCTACATGTGGTCGTTGATAGGATCTACTATGAATTTCATTATGAGGCATAAATGATATGATGTCTGCCAAAGATTAGTAGCCAGTGCCAAAATGTATACAAAGTTATTTACAGAAAGGCAAATTGTATGTATGAGGAATGACAACATTGCCCAATGACATGTAGTGCCTGTCACAGTATAGGTTTACCTATGATCGCATTTAACCACTGCAGTCAGCTCACCCTGGAACCTGTGATTGTTGTCTTAATGAATAATACCCATGGGCTTGCCTGTATTTCTAATTGGCTGTTTGGTAGAATTCTCAAAATATAAGTTACTAAATCATTTATACTTTTTGTCAATGTGTATGATTTTTTCAACCAAACACATCATTGTTTGCTCATATTTACCTCATCTCTATTCCTTGTTCAAGTCCCACTTCTTCCAGTCTTCTCTGCCTCCAAATATTCCCAGTCTACATTCCTCTCATGTCCTGGCCCATTCTCACATATATGTAATCTGCTCAGTCTATTTAATATTTTCCATCTGTGCATGTTTTCAGACTGACAAGGTGGGATTGGAAAATCTCTGTGAGAGCTCCTCCCTGGAAGAAAATTATTCTACCTTCATTTTTAGGTTTGATCACCTCCAGGAGTTCACGTAGTAGTTGGCTCATGTGAACTCTCCTGAATCCAAGTTGAGATTTGGTGTTATCATGTTAGCTTCCTCAGGCAACCATATTTTTAGATTTATGGATGTATTTCTCTTGTCAGTCCTGGGTAACTTACCTATCAGCAGGCATTCTAGTCTTCAGTTTCCTCTGCTCTTTCTGCCACCTCTTTTGTGGTTCTCTTGTCTTAGGAGTAAAGTGACTCTCTAGAGTCACTTATTCTTGGTATTTTGACCAGTTGTGCATTTCTCGTCCAATGGGGAATAACAAAATACCCAAATTTGTCTTTGACTTGCCAGGCAGATTGTACACACATTCCTCTTGGTTCCTGATGTATCTCTTTGGCTGTAAAGTATATTGCTTGGCTAGAAGTAATTTTGTATATAATAGAAAGCAGGCTTGATTTCAAAGTTTCTGTACTGAATTCCCTCAATGATAGAATATAATCTGGATCCATAAGCTAACACAAAGCTTTCCCTCTCCTGAGGGTTTTCGTTCTTTCTTTTTAAGATCTTAGCCATAGCAACAGAAAGGAAAATAAGATACTAAGTCCTATAAATAAGTGTGGTCAATATGTGTGTGTGTGTGGGCATCCACTGAAACATGGGAAACCTACAGATGTCTGTTAGGAAGAGTGATTTTCCTCCTCTAGTAGCTATCAGCAGGAATTAGTCTTATGAATGATGTGGGCCTACAGAGAACCTCTCCATTTATGTGAGGAATTGGACTGCCTTAATCTCCTGCAATAATTTCTTATGTAAGTAACCACACATGCTATGAATATGTAAATATGACACCTATGTCATAACCAGAAATCTCCATGACACAGCAGTCCTTTCTATCTTCTGGCTCTTAAATTCTTCCTTCCTGCTCCACTTTAATATTCCATGAGCCTTGACATGGAAGGCTGGTGCCAGATACTTGATTGCACTGTGACACACCATGCCTTTTAATAAAGTTACCTTGAATCAGGGGGCAAAGTAAGGAACTAACTGACCAGAAATAGCCAGAGAGATGTCAGAAGAATCATGCTATTTTAACTATTGTGGTTTTGTTTTATATTTTGAAATGTATAAAGGTGATACCTCTCTCACTACTTTTGTCATTTAGGTGTGTTTTGGCCTTCTTTGATCTTTCTTTACCTCCATTTACATTTTAGGTTGTTTTTCTTTCTATATCTGTGAAAAGTTGCCTTGAAATTAAGTTCATGAATCATATAGATTAATCTTGCAAGAAGAAAATAAAGGGCTATATTACCAAAAAGCAGTATGTAGGTACAATGCAATCATAATAAAAATCCCTGGTGTGTTCTTAAAGTGGTTTCCCTTTCATTTTCTAATAGTATTACTGTACAATGTCTTCATTGAGCTATTTATTTTTGATTAATTATGGTCAGAGAGACAAAAGTATAGTTTTATTCTACTGCATGGAGATCTCTTTATATTCCCAGAACCATTCGCAGAAGGTGCCTTTTCACCATTGCATGTGATATAATTGTATTATGTGATATAATTGTATTGCTTTCTGGTCCTCAAGTATAATTCCATTTGTGCCTTTAACCTCCTTATATTAAAAACAATATCAATGAATAGATATGTTACATACCCTAAGGATTTAATTTAGAGCTGCCTGATTGTTTTTCATATATAAAAGTTTAGCCTTCTGATCCCTTTAAGATTTCTTATGAGATTACCTTTCAAGATAATAAATTGGCCCATTGTTTGTAACTGCAAAATGTAGCCTGCTAGTAAAACACCTGACAATAACCACTTTGATTGCCCACATGCTTAGTCTATAATAAGTTGCTTGGTTATGAATCATGTGAGTTCTTAGGCTAATTTTTCACCTGTAATACATAAAATGTTTAATCATGTAAGGGAGATGAAAAACATATTTTCTCTATAATCATTTACTTGAGAAATGGAATTCAAGTGTATTGTCTCTTGTACTGTCTTGCAGATTATGGTGGTATATAAAAAGCTGTGATAAAAACATGAGAGGAGAAATAGAATAAAGAAAGAAGAGAACAATGAAGGAAATCATCATGAGAGTTTGTGTGGGCCCTTTCCCCCAATTGCCACCAGATAGAAAATTTGGATTTCTCCAACTCTGTGGATTTCTACCAATGCCCTGTGCTTCTGAAGGCTGGCCCTCAACACAGCAATCGATACAGTTGGTGAGTGACTGACCCAGATCTTCTGTTCTTATGCCAATGAGGCCACTTTCCTACCAGCTGCAGGTATGGTCAGAAGGGGCAGATATCTTTTTCTCACCCTTGATAACACAAGGTAGAAGAAGGGGGGTGGACTCAGCTCTTCTGCTCTCACATCCTCAGCCAGATCACCTGCCCTGGGTTAACAGAGGCAGCTCTACTGTTCTGCTCAGCCCAGGTGCAGGACCCACTCTTCCAAGTGCTGCAGTTGGGGAGGGGCAAGTCCAGCTCCCCCTAATGTTGTAGACTGTGTAGGGTACGGATAACTCTGTGTTAACCTACCCTTTTACAGGGGTAATAGGAGCCATCGGCAGTAACATAACTGAGCCTGTGGCAATGCAAAGGATCCAGAAATGGCCTTGGACAGCAGTATAGACCTAAAGAATTTCTGGCGGCAGCACTGGCCACAGCATAAACAGCGCTTGGATAGGAATATATTACTAGGAGACAGCCCAGACCCTTAACTACTTCATGGTGGCCCTTTGTAGCAACACAGACCATGGACATGAATACAGAGCTTTCTAGAGTTTCCAACATGGACCCAGACTAAGTCATAGGCTACAGTTCAAGCCTGCATGTCACTATGGTCCTGGGTCTCAATGAAAGTCACTCACACATATGTGGACCCAGCGGCACCATGTCCCCAGGTGGTTGCATAGCTTCCAAGCATCTGCACTGTTTTAGGTGGCAACAGGAACATGAGATATCAACCCAGACCCTGGCAAGGCCATGTGTCCAGACATGGCCCTCAGCAAAAGTCAGAGAACAGATGTCATTATCATCCTATGTAGTGGCACAGGTTTCTAAGTCACACATGACTCCTGTGGAGGCATGTCTCATTGACACCAACATTGTCACAGGTGATGGACTAGACTGCAAGTGGCTGCTAAGCTCCCACTGTTAAAAGCAGTTGTGGATATCAACACAGACACCCACAGCTGTGTCAGTGACATGGACTGGAGATGGATTTTGGCAGCCTAGGCTGGAACATCATAATGGCCCTGGGTGGCAAGCAGGCTATGGATTTCTTTCATACTCCCTTAGTAAATGTTTTATATCCTGAGAAGCTTTAAAGAAACCCTATTGTATTTCTTATTAATTTGGTGCACATGAACATTTCATGAAATGTGTATATAGATACTATATTAGGGGAATAGTTAAATATATGATTGCAATGGATACTTTGTCCATTATGCAATGGATATCCACAGATTGGCAACACCATCCACATCCAAAGCCCTTTGCAACCCTAGCTGGCTGGAAACCCACAATGTAGCCAAAAGTGGACACATAAGATTTTTGGGGTACAGGAGATTCTGGGACTACTGATACCATATCTGACTAAAGAAAATGGATCTAAGAAGAGTTGGAAATCTGTTGTAATTCATTAAAATACAGTCATATTACTACATAGGAGCTTAAAGGGATCAGTCAATATAAACAGTTAATAAGCTTAATAAAATACAGAACCAATAATAACAACATAAGAACAAATATATATATATAATATAAAACCATAACAAAGAGAACAACAACAACAAAAACAACAATGACCAAAGCAATCAAACCCAACCAAACAGGAAAAAAAAAAAATGAAGCTAAGCAGCAGTTTGTTGCTGCAGATTTAGGAGCAGAGACCCTCAGCCTGTGGATGGCCTTGAAAACATGGTAGGAAGGCATTTACCATTTGTAAAGAGTCTTTTGAAATCTAGTACAGCCATGCCTCCATTGGTCTTTGTAAGTCAAGCCCTTATCAAGACTAAGGTTGATACTTGTTCTTAGAGTATTCTTTTTGGCACTAGGGGAAGCTCTTGATAAATTTCACCCTCTGCCAATCCTGTAATGTCTTGATCACTATTTCATTTTTTTCAGCCTATATACACTTGTGTGCTTACTAGAGACCCATTGGATCTGTGGGCAGCATTAGAAATCCCACAGACATCAAAGATGACTCAGATGTCTTCTATCAATTCTTTCTCAGGACCAGTCCCTTCAATCCAGGCTGTGAAACTGAAGAATCCTCGTTCATTTTAAAAATGAAGGGAAAAAGAGATATGAGAGACTGTGTCCATCTCTCTAGGGCATTCTCTCAGGGACACTTCTGCATGACATGGTCTCAGCTTCAATACTGGACTGGAGAATGAAATGTGATGCTTTTGTGTGTGGTCGATCTGGTACACCTTCACATCAGCACAGTCCTCTATGACTGATTCCCCATCTCATAGGAAGGTCTGAAGACAAGTAAGGTTGTCAAAGCCATTGACACTAAACTGACAGAAAAAGCCTTTTTCACCAACATGCCTAACATTCATGTTATAGCCCTCACATTCTGTTGAATGTCTTGGTTCTCAGTAATTCTTGTCTCAGGTGTCTGTATTTCAATCTTATTTTTGATGCATTTTTCCCCTTTGGGAATATTGAGTCAACAGACCCATGTGTTTGATTGGGGCTGGATCACCTGGAGGTCAGCTGGTATTTGCCTCACTAGTGAGTTCACACCTGTGAGGTGGTGTCTTCTTCAGAGGAGGATGCCTTGATACTAGAGTGTAAAGTGTCAAGGGTCACGGTGTCTATGGCTTCTTTGGATTCCTCAGTTCTGTCAAGATCTGTCAAGAAGGAAAGGCAATCAGACCCATGAGCACCCTGGGTGGGGCACAGGCTAGAAAATAATCAGGGTCTATTTAAACTCGAAGCTAAGGACAAGAGCCCCTACTACTCCCACCAATGCTGTTTGCTGTGGATGCAACTTGCCTGTGAGATTTAATGCTCCTGCTGAAGCAGCTATGTCTGCAGGAGTCTCATCCTGGGCTGGGACTGGTTCCAACTCAGATTGGAGATTTTTTGACCTAAAGCAGGAAAGCAATTAGGAAACCTGGTGGGGGCCTGCTGTATCAGCTATTTAGCATGAATCAGCTCTGTCCAGAGGGCATTCCCTGCATTCCTCAAGGGAGATGTGTCAGAGTACACCTGGGCCTGGATTTTTTCCAGCTTTTAAAATCTGATAGAAGATGAACTCATGACTGCCGTGTGCTAGGCAGGAAAATACAACCCTTTTCTCCAGTTGTCTAGATGCATTATTTTGTAAATAAAATAAGAGAATAGCAATGTATGACTAATATCTCAGGACACATATGCATGGCCTTGATTAGATACCATGTGAATGTGAGCAAACTGGGAAACTTAATGTAGACCATCTAGAAGTCCTATAAAATAAAAGCATTGGTGGTTCTAATTATTCGTACTGCACAGAAATTTGCACTGTTCAACTTTAAAATTCCAGCCTATCAATGTTCTTATAACCAGAAAAATCTTTCACAGGAAAGGGATGCACACTGCAGAAAGCCTATAATCATCAGGGGGAGCTGCATGTAGATCTGCCCAAAGGTAAAAACTTCTCTTTAAGGTGATGTTCTGGGGAGAAAATAAAGTGGCAGGAGCACACAATCTGCCACAAGTAACACTACTACTACTAGGTTTAGGAATATCATAGGGAAAATTGTGACACAGGGGAAAAGGACTGAGAAGAGAGCAGAGATATCAGAAGAGAATAGAGGTTAGTAACACTAAAGATCAAAAATAGTGTTTCCTTGAGGATATACTGTACACTGGGCTAGCACAATACCCCGAGGCATTCTTTCCCTCCCTGAGACTGAGAGAAATCCAGATGGCAAGAATCCCAAAGAGGACAGAGATCCAGGTTCTGGTGACCTACATGGTTTCAAGGGTTCCTCCTGGCTTAGGCTCCAACCTCTTCTCTAAGACACTGAACAGAGGCTCCATCTTTTCTGCCAAGTCCCTGTAGTAGGTGATCAGCTCCTTCTGCTTCATCAGGTTCTTCAGTCTTTCATCTAGGCTTTCTTCTTCCTGTTCATTAGAGACTGAATTCTCAGTGGAGGGTTGTTCACCCCATGAACACACATAAACTCATGAGCACACACAAGTACAAGTATACACACATACAAGAACTATAATATAGTAACATGTTTAGTTTACCAGTTATTGCTAATGTAAGGAGCTATCACCAGGGAAAGTTGAGAAAACAGTACACTATTGTTGGATGAGAGAGGACACAATGGACATAAGAGATAGGCAGCTCACTCATTGAAGTGCCTATCCTGTAAATATAATGCACAGACAGCTGTCCATCTGGGGTCCTGGCCTGTTAGAAAACCCTGTATAGGAAGTTCATCAGGCTGTGCAGTACAGGAATATTCCCCAGCACAGGGATATTGAAATGTAGTGGACCAGTATTGTTTACTGTTTCCAAGTGTCCCAAAGCAAGAAAATTCCTCCAAAAGCAGCTCTTATAATAGAACAGGCTGCCTCATTAGAGCCACAAAAGAAATGATCTCAGGATACTAGATAATCTCTACAACCAGGCACCAAAAATAACAGTTCTTCCCTATAAGGTGATTGTGTCAGAGATTTGTGTAAGTAGCACAAGGCTGACTAATTCAGAGAGAAATGATTGTATGTATTATTTCATGCTGAACAATATTCCATGGAAGGCCTCAACCACATTATACTTTCTCATTCATCGAATGATGGGAATTTTGGTAGTTCCTGCATTGAGGCATCTCAGAGGAATGCTGTTACAACTCTGCTGTTCCCTTGCTTCTCTGTGGACAAGAACTTCATGTGATGGAATCACAAGGTCAACTGGGGGCAGCAGTTTTACTTTCTGGTTAACTGTGTGTGGATTCTCACTGTGTGACATCATTTTCCACCACCAGCAATCTCTGAGGTTCCTTTTTCCTACCCTCCATGAGGCTGATTTTAATCAGAGTGAAAAACTTTGAATAAAAACTGTTACTGAGTGCTGAAGACACAGCACATGGTGAGTGCTTTAGTCTATCATGGGGCTAAGCAGGATGCACTGAGACACCCCATTCCTACACACAGCATGGCCATGGGATCCTGCTGTACAGAGATGGGTCTGGAAGCACACTGAACGTCAGAATCTCTCAACGAATGAAATCCATCAAAGCTCCAAGGCCAAGATTAACTGGACTAAGGTTAGGCAAAGGTGGAAAGGAAATGATAGCAGGCAATGCTGATGAGGACAAAACAGGGTACAGAGAAGACACAGTGAGTCCACTGACCATTGAGTGTGCAATCACCATGTACCCAAAGGAGAGAAAGGACACAAACACTAAACAAGCATATCTTGCTATTCCAAAACCTTGTTCTGCCATAGTGACCCCTCACCACATTCTTGTACCACATTTTTTGGTTTGCTCCAAAGCCTTTTCTTGCACATAAATGTTTTCCTCTCTACAACACCAGAAAGCCATTGAGCTACACCAATTATTTTGTCCTTTAGTTCTAGCAAACTGGGTGGACTAATGGAAAAAATATATGCTGAAAGTTAAGTAAGCAGACACAGTACTTTCTCAGTGACATTGACCTCCATATCATTAATGATGTTCCTCAGTAAGTGAAATTACAAATATTCAGACACACACACACACACACACACATACACACACACACACACGCACGCACGCACGCACGCACGCACGCATGCACGCACGCACGCACATAGGAACTCATCAATGCACACCAACACATACTTGCATATCGCTGCTACCACATAAGGAGCTCCTTGCATAGCAGCTCACCTTAATACCACTACACCCAAATGTGTTATATACAATTGACCCATCTTTCGGAATGTACTGAATGTTCTGGCGTTGCAGGAATGTTTGATTGCCAATCATTCAATTTCTTAGAAGAGGATAATTCAACAGAGACTTATGAATGATCACGAATGTAAAACTGGATCGTCAGGTCCCAGCCAAAGATTGGCCTGTCCCTCTGGGAACATCCTGAGTCCCTATCTGCTGGATCTTTGACCCCCATCGCTGGACCTCTGGTAGAGGTGAGACTGGAACCATTTGGGTTGAATCCCCCGCCCCACCCTTCCCTGGGGACTGCCTGGGTTGTCCCGGAACCTTGGTTCCCCCTGTGTCCTGACCCTAGTGAGAGTGCTCCTGGTGCTCTGATGATACACAACCCCTTCTGGAACCTGCCCTCCCACTACCCTGTGCCTTACCTAGCACACTGCTCCATTACCCTGGTTGAACACTGGAACAGGGCCGACCCAACTATCTTGTCACCTCCTAGAGCTGCTCTGAGCACACTAGACACACCTATCCACATGGGACAACCCTGAGTCCCAACCTGTCTGATCGCTCATGGAAATTGAACAATGCATAACTGGAACATAACTGGGGCAAAGAAGAAATGAAGAGAGAAATTAAGGACTTCCTAAAATTCAATAAGAATGAGAACACAACATACCTGAACTTATGCAACACCTTGAAAGAAGTGCTATGAGGGAAATTCATTGCACTAAGTGCTCATATGAAGAAAACAGAGGATAGTCACATTAGAGAATTAACAGTTCAACAGAAAGCCTTAGAACAAAAAGAAGCAAACTCACCCCAGAGGAGTAGATGACAGGATATATCAATTTGAGGGCTTAAATCAATAAAGTAGAAACCAGGAAAAGAATACAAAAAAAAAATCAATGCAACAAAGAGTTGGTTTTGTGAGAAAATCAACAAGACAGACAAACCTTTATCTAAACTAACCTAAAAGCAGAGAGAGAACATGCAAACTAACAAAATCAGAAATGAAAAGGGGGACATAATAACGGACACTGAAGAAATCCAGACAATTTTCATGTGATACTTTGACAACCTGTAAACCTAAAAAATTTTAAATTCAAAGGAAATGGACAAACTTTTTGATAACTATCACTTACTAAAATTAAATCAGAGCAGATAAACATGAAAAATGAAATAGAAGCAGTCATCAAATGCCTTCCAACCAAAAACACCCCAGGGCCATATCGATTCAGTGAAGAATTCTATCAGAAAATCAAGAAAAATCTAACACCAATACTCCTCAAATTGTTACACCCAATAGAAACAGAAGGTTCATTACCAAAGTCTTTCTACAAGGCCACAATAACTTTGGTATCCAAGCCACACAAAGAAAGAAAACTACAATCCCTAATGAACACTGATGTAAAAATACTCAATAAAATACTGGCAACCTGAATCCAAGAAACATCACAGAAATCATCTACCATGACCAAGTAAGCTTCATCCCTGGGTTGCAGGAATGGTTCAACATATGAAAATCTATCAATGTGAACCACCACATAAACAAACTGAAAGAGAAAAACATGGTCATCTCACTAGATGCTGAAAAAGCCTTCAACAAAATTCAACACCCTTTCATGATAAAGGTCTTGGAGAGATCATTGATAATAGGAACATTCCTAAACATAATAAAAGCAATATACAGTAAACCAATAGCCGATATCAAACTGAATGGAGAGAAGCTTAATGCCATTGCTCTAAAATCAGGAACAAAATCTCTTCAATATTGTACTTGAAGTTCTAGCTAAAGCAATAAGACAACAAAAGGAGATCAAGGGGATCCAAATTGGAAAGGATGAAGTCAAACTGTCACTCTTTGCTGATGATATGATAGTTTACATAAGCAATCCAAAAAACTCTACCAGGGAACTCCTACAGCTGATAAACACCTTCAGAAAACCTACAGGACACAAGATAAATTAAAAAAAAATCAGTAGCCCTACTATATACAGATAACAAAGGGGCTGAGAAAGGAATCAGAGAAACATCACCCTTTACAATCGCCACAAAGAACATAAATTATCTTGGGGTAACACTTACCAAACAAGTGAAAGACCCATATAGCAAAAACTTTGTGTCTTTAAAGAATGAAATTAAAGAAGATATCAGAAAATGGAAAGATCTCCCATGCTCTTGGATAGATAGAATAAACATAGTAAAAATGGCAATCTTGCAAAAGCAATCTACAAATTCAGTTCAATCCCCATTAAAATCTCAGCATAATTCTTCAACTACATTTAAAGGATAATAATCAACTTTATATGAAAAAACAAAAGACCAAGGATAGCATAAATAATCCTGTACAATAAAGGAAATTCAGGAGGCATCACCATGCCAGACTTTTAGCTCTACAACAGAGCTAGAGTCCTGCAAACAGCCTGGTATTGGCAAAAACATAAACAGGTAGACCAATGGGATGAAAATGAAAATCCTGACATTAACCCACACAACTACAAACAACTGATTTTTGACAAACAGCTAAAAGTATACAACAGGGGGAGGAAAGTATCTTCAACAAATGGTGCTGACACAATTGGATGATAGTGTGCAGAAGAATGCAGATAGACCCATGTCTATCGCCATGCTCAAAACTCAAGTCCTGGATCAAAGACCTCAACATAAATCCAGCCACACTGAAACTCTTAGAAGAGAGAAAGTGGGTGGTACCCTTGAACAAATTGGTACAGGAGACTGCTTCATAAACATAACCCAGGTAGCACAGACACAGATGGACAATTAATAAAAAAAATAAAAAATAAAAAAAAAGAACCCTTCAAACTAAGAAGCTTCTGTAAGGCAAAGGCTACAGCTGACAAGACCAAATGGCAGCCCACAGACTGGGAAAAGATATTCACCAATCCTACATCTGACAGAGGGCTGACCTCCATAATATACAAAGAACTCAAGAAACTAGTCACAAAAATACCAAATAACCCTCTTAAAATGGGGTACAGAACTGAATAGAGAATTCTCAATAGAGGAACTAAAAAAGGCTGAAAAAACACTTAAGAAAGTGCTCAACATTCTTAGATACCAGGGAAATGAAAATCAAAACAACTCTGAGATACCATCTTATTCCTGCCAGAATGGCTAAAATTAGAAACATCAATGACAACTTATGCTGGAGAGGATGAGGAAAAAGGGGAACACTCCTCCAATGCTGGTGGGAGTGCAAACTTGTACAGCCCGTTTGAGATCATTATGGTGGTTCCTCAGGAAAATGAGAATTAGTCTACCACAGGACCAAGCAATCATACTCTTAAGCATATACCCAAATGATCCACATATATACAACAAAGACATCTGTTCAACTATGTTCGTAGCAGCATTACTTGTAAAAGCAAGAACCTGGAAGCAACCTAGCTTTCCCTCAACTGAAGAATGGACAAAGAAGATGTGGCATATTTGCACAATGAAATACTACTCTGTGGGAAACAAAAACAATGGAATCTTGAAGTTTGCAGGCAAATAATGGAACTTGCAGAAACCTTCCTGCAAAAACAGGAACATGGTATGTACTCACTCATATATTGATTTTAGACATAGAGCAAAGGATCACCAGCCTATAATTCACACCTCCAGAGAAACTAGGATACAAGGAGCATTATAAGAGATTCATACAGGGTCCCTTACAGAAGGGGAAAGGATGAAGATCTCCTTAGCATATTGGGCGTGATGGGGCCAGTGAGTGGAGAGGGGGCTAGGAAAAAGAGATGGGGAGGAGAGGAAAGCACATGGGACTAGGAAGTTTGAGTCAGGGGTGGAATAGATGACAGGAGAGAGAGAGAGAGAGAGAGAGAGAGAGAGAGAGAGAGAGAGAGCATAAAAGAGGGGGCCATTACAGGTTTGAAGAGAAAATGGACTCTAGAGAAATGTCCAGATACCTACAAGGCTGATCCCCAACTAACAATTTGAGCAACAGTGGAAAGGCTACAATAAATTACCTTTTCTGACCTACCCACCATCACAGAGCCCTCATCTAGTAGCTTTTAGAAACAGAAGCAGACACCCACAACTATACACCGATCCAAACTGAAATCCAGATGCAGAAAGGGAGGACAAGACCAGGCTACAGAACTCATAAAGACAGCTTACCTGAACAAGGAGGAGCTAATGGGCCCCCAGACTGATAGTTGGGAAACCAGCATTGGACTGACTTAGACCCCATGATCATGGGTCTCAGTTATAAGGCCTGAGCAGTCTAAGGGACCTCTGACAGTGGAACCAGGATATTTGTGAGCACATTCCTCATAGAGGGATACTCACTTAACCTAGAGGCAGAAGGGAGGGCCTAGTCCCTATTCCAAATGACTTGACAGATTTAGATGATCTCTCCTGGAAGGCTTTACCCTACATGTGGAGTGTGGGAGGGAGGTGGTAGGGGAGGGTGGCTGGGGGTATGGGGATGGGAAAGAGGGAGATAGAGACAGAGGTGGAGGGAACTGGGATCAATATGTAAAATAAAAAGAAAAAATTGTATTGTATGTAGGTGGGAGTCTAGAAGGTTGGGTGAATGGTTACACAAGGATCTCTGTCTATGGTTGGACAGGTGGGAAGCCTGCACTGCCTTAGCCTACCTGATGCTCCTCAGCACAGGGTTCACAGATCTTCTCCTGGACTTCCTTAAAGAGCTTCTTCACCTCCTCACAGGTCCCTCGTAGTGCAATCTGCTCCTCCCACAGCTTTCTCTTCTCCAGTCTTAACACATGGACATGGTTTTTCACCTGAGTCAAATCTCGTAGGATCAGGCTGTGAAGGTAACTGAACAACCATCCAAAAACGTTACGTCCCAGCCAGCATACATTTACCATCCCTACCTACAAGTACCACCACTCCTGAAAATTCCTAGGCCCCCAGACAACCCAAGACTGTAGCCAGCCAGCATCACTCAGAAGCAGGCCTAATCTAGTTTTTCAAACAACTTATGAAAATCCTGGTACCACAAATATACTGTGACACTGAGAACAGCATGAAGCCCACACCTGTGCTTACCTGTTCATGGTACTGGGAAAGCTTCAGCAGGTAGAGGTCAGAAACTCTCTGGAGGAGGGTAAAATCCCAACAGAAATAAATTCTGTCTAAATTACCCATGGGAAATACCTGGGTGTCGCCCCTGCCTAAGTCTGAGAGACCTAGGCTGACTGACACTCACTTCATGCTTTAAACAAGTTTTAAATCAGGGGCCTCATATAAAGGACATTACTGAGAGAAGCTAGGTGTCTTTTTACACTTAGCAATACATTTCAAGAGGCACAGATTCAAGAGTCACAAGGAAGGCTGCTTGCTAATAGGTAGAAGGATAGAATGTATGTCTTCACTGTGGATCAAAGACAAAGGGACCAAAATCAGCTTCTCACAAGCTTAATCTGACACTTGCCTGTAGGATTCGTTCTCTTCAATCAGCTGGTTGCACTTGTTCAAGGAATCACTGATCTCCAGGGGCAATTTCTGAAGGTCTGACATCACCCGTTCATGATCCTTTTTCATCATCTCAAAAGAATTCAGCCTGTGGTAGGACATGACCCCAGGAGAAAGAACCCCATGAACACAGGTCTCAAGGATCACATGAGAACAGGCTGTGATGTGGACTTCCCCAGCTCAGTGGATGCCACAGCCTGGCTACTATACACTGGGGTCTCCTGGTGCTTATTAACTTTCTATGCTGTCCCTAGGCCAGAATACACAGGGGGCCAAAGGCAGTTATACAGGGCTGTATGAAACCCTTAGTGGGCTTGGAGATATAGGTTGGCTACCTAAGAAATTCCCAGGAGACTCTGCCACATATCTTTTCCCAACAGAAACCTCTGATGACATTTCTCCTCTCTTGAGAACACGGATACCTATTCTGGTGCCTATTTCACACAGAGGATTAGAGCACACAACAAGTATTTCCAGAGAGGGGTCCCAATTCTACGGGTCTTTGATAAACTCTACAGGGGAATCTAATGTTCCACCAAAGTGAGCACAGTGGCCAAGAGAAATGCTGATCAAAGTGGAGTTACCTGAGCTCAGAAGGGGCATATTATAGAAACTGAGAATGCCAAAACCTCAGGTGATGCCACTGTCTCCAGGGTCCCAGGAGTATATGTACACACATACACTCACACTCTGTCAACCCTCCCCATATACCTCAAGTTGCCATGAAGTGCAGAGAGTTGGCAGTGTTTCCAAGAATGAGGATAAAATGAATAGTGGAGAAGTGTGATGAGCTTCACGTGTCCTGGCCACAAACTGAGATGTGCGTGTGTGACCAGCCTCTTCCAGTTGCTGCTAGGAGCTTTTAGTATACAATCATGTGTTGGTCAAGCACTAAGACTTTCCACAAACTCATAGGACCTAGTGTGTCCCTCAAGACAGCACCTGCCACGGAATCTTTTAATGCATATCGAGGGCTCCCACACTTCTGTCCCTATCCCCAGACTGTGATTCAGGCCACAGGCTCTGCTGTTCATTTGGAGGAAACACAATAGCCTGAATCAACATGTCTCACCTACCAAGGTTCCAAGTTCGGCCTCTCTGATTCACACGAGAATGTTACTTTACGCACCAGGACACCCTGAAGTTTTAGCCTCTTGAGCTCAGGAAGGCTTGGCTTGACTCTGTGGAGTCAAGAAGGATATCAGAGAACTGGAATAATGATTACCTGTTGTTCAAATTCTTCTTGGTATAACTGGCCAGGATTGCCCTCAGCTGAATTCGTTCATATTTCATACTCTGTAGCTTAATGGAGAGTTCCTCCAAAATCTCCATCTGCTGGGCCTCCTCAGTGAAGGTGGAGAGTTGGGATGATGCCTCCCTAGTAGTCCCTTCAGGTAGATAAAGAAAAGTCAACTGGAATATTAGAGTGGCCTCTATGCTGAGGACCAAGTCAAAGCCCAATGAAGAGGAAATATTAGGGACCCAGTAGACACCTCAGAGAACAGGGCAGCTATGCTCACACTGGTGTCCATGAGCTAGGTCTCTGACTTCAAACGCCATGGTTAGTCATGGGAATCATTCCCCAATTAAATACCCATCTTTGAAAGGCATAAGGATCCCCACCCATGTAGATTTGGTCGACAGTGTCACTTCATATCTGAAATAGTTTAGATAAGTCCTGTTGTCATGTGTCTAGAACAAAAGCATCTGAATGTTCAATACTTTGGTTCTTGACCAGGGGAGTTTCCCTCCCTTCTTATTAGTACAAGATTCCCATGGAAACTGAAGGAATTCATTCAGATAAAGTGCAGCAACAACCTCACCCTGAGAGATACACCCCATTAGTCACTCCTTTGCTCCTGCCGGCCTTCCTTTTCACTCACAAAGAGGGTAAGGGTGTTGCAGATAACAAACTGCATGTAAATGCATGGCTCCATCACATTATCCATGAAAAATATTTACTCTGGGTAGCTCTTTGGGGACCCAGAGAAGCAGGATGAACTTATTGTTTTTCAGATGCTCCCAGATGTCAAGTCCTACTCTTGCAAGGCCCACAGCAAGTTCTACCTCCTCAAGAAATCTCGCCATACCCTGAAGAAGATTCACTGTACCTTCCCCAGAACCATTTATTTCTCCATGTTTTACAGTGAGATTGAAGGTCAGCTTTCTTTTTATCTCTTTTTCTCTCACGATATTCTCTGTTTTCTCTCTCAAGCATCTTGCTCAGGCTTGCCAACATGTCTATGGACACTAACGTATTCCCACATTCACTTGGTGTTCAAGAGCATGGGTGATAACACTACAGGGAAATCCAACGGCTCTCCATAGTACAATAAAATTGTTCAGAGTAGGTACTCTATAAGGGTCACTAGCTGTCCTTGCCTACCTAGTAACTAGATCATCTGCAATTCACTGGAAACCATACTGACCATCCCAGGAACTTCAGCAGTTACATAATGGAAGACCTTCTTTACAACCTCATTGCAGAGCCAGTGATCTCTGTCTGTTTCATTAGAATACACTCAATAACATGTGTAGAAGTAGAAGACTCACTTCCAAAACATTGTAGGTTATGTCTCAGCCCCATCTAGAGATCTCTAATCAATAACAGGAGAAATAAACTTTTCTAGAAATGTAATTCAGGATGGTTGTTGGAAAGTTCAGTCACTGAAGACAACAAGCACATTGTGAAGGATCCATATGTCTGGTAAAATATGTTGATGTGGGAGGGATTGTAGTTGTCCTATAAAAACAATATAATCCCCATAATGGATTAAAATTACCCCACAAGTACATGACTTAGGCAAGGGGACACAGCCAGATTAAATTACAACATTCTTTGGAGCATGAGGACAGGTAAATGTCACAAAAGTAAAGTACTTGGCCCAATACCTTTCCCAGAGCCCAACTTCATATTTTTGAATTTACTGGCAGTCATGAAATGAAGAGTCAGCACCATGGTCAGTTGGAGGAGCAAATTCTCCAGAAGTGTGAATGTTGCTTCTAACGTGTGCTTGGTAAACATCAGAACAAATAAGTGATATGTGATGACTAAATCTATTCTGATATTGTGTCTTACTGACAAGCATGTTAGACAAGGTGAGATATCTCTGAAATACCCAATTCAAAGGACAGTCCCAACTCTCCATACTACCACATCTCAATCAAACCTGGCACATTGAAGGATGCTCGGGAAGCAAGGGACAGATGAGACATTCCCCTAGCATGTTTCGAAAGACCAGACTTTAGTATTTTGCTCTGTAGATGTCAGTTACTTCCTAGAAGGTGAGAGTCTCAGAAGTTACATGGTTTCTTATGTCGCCCTGCATCATGTGGCCCAGAGGAGAGAGGCCTATAGCTCATTCACAGCTGTAGAGGATGTACCTTGGCTTCAGAGACTTCACCCTTGTGGTTTAAGTAGCCTGGAGATAATTGCTACTGTCACATTCACTCAGGTAGTTCAGGGATGGCCAAATCACTTACTTGATGCTTCAGACTCTCATATTATCGGAAAAGTCACCACAGGGGCAGAACATAGTCCCAAGGTTCAGGAAGACATCGTTACTAACAGACCAGAATACCCAGACACACTCTGCCAATGTCCACTGGCTCTAATAGCTCTCAGGCAGAACTGGAGACCTGTGTGCCACTCACAGCAGGGAAGTCAGAAACTTTAGGGATAATTGTAAGACAGCAGCATTTGGTGCCCCAGCCCTGCTAGTGGCTGTGATGTAAAGCATAACAACCTCACCATTTGCCAGGGCACACTTCTTTCCCTATAAGTACTGTCGCATAACCTATTGGACTCCAGTGGGGGCAAGGTACAGTGAAGGTATTGAAATGTAATTAATTCCCCTGTACCTTCTCCCCCCTCACCATGAAAGCAGAAAGTCCGCAGCACAAATGTCTCAGTCTTGTACATTTCTGACTATGTCAAACCAACCATCATGAATCCTTGATGTGGGTAAATCCTTTAGGAAACCAGAGAAGCAGTATAGACCTAATGTTTCCCAGAAGCCCCAGTTCCTGAGCCTGGATGGCTCAAGGCTGTCACATACAGAAAGCTCCCTAGTCTCTTCCTTCAACTCACTGTGTCTTCCCAAGGACCATCGAATTCTCCATGATTTCCTTTGAGACTTAGGGCCAGCATCCTTCTTCCTCACTCCAGTCTCTTCACATTCTCCATTCCTCCTCCCAAATAGAGTTTGCAGTCTTGAAAACATGTCTATAAGTGAACCTTATAGGTGTTGAACGATCAACCGTCCTAAGGGCAGTTGGTGTTGCTATAACAAGTGACATCACAGGATTCCAAGAGATCTCCAGGTTACAATAGAATTTCCAGAAGGCACTGCTGATGTCATGTGGCACAGCCTTTGCCTCCTTGCTCTTTAGTTCTCCCTGAACAAATCAGAAGCTTAGATTTCCATTATAAGTGTCTCTCCTGTGACACAGGGGAAGCCAATCAGCACCTCCCCCTTCCAACGTTAAGAATTTCTCTCTGCTTCATTAGATTTTTTTTTACTAGTTTTGCCATGAAGGAACTCACTTTATAAGCACTGCACAAAAACAGCCCTTCACAATTCTTTGCATTATTATTAATTTAGCAAAACTGGCCTTATATATTTTCTATTTATCCATAACTAAAACTTCCACTCATGTAAGATTGAAAGACTCTCAGAACATCAGTTTCAGAGGTATTTATGTATTTAAGTTTGATCTTGAGCACTTCATAGCTGTTCTTATTTTATTTAGTTTCTTATCATACATACCAGCCTCAGTTCACCCTCCTCCCTGTCCTTTTACTTGTTCCCATCTTCCCAACCCACCTCCCATTCATCCCTTGATAGGGTAGAGCCTATCAAAGCATAGCACATTAAGTTGAAGCAGGACTAGGCTGAAGAAGGCATCCCGGCCTATGAAATAGGCTCCAAAAACTGGCTCTTGCACCAGGATGCATGGTATTTCCCCTGCCAGAGTCCTTCCAAACAGACCAAGCTACACGAGGTTGCCCACATTCTGAGGTCCCGGCTCAGTCCCATGGAGGATCCACAACTGATGTCCTAACATGTGTCAGTTCCCAACCGCTCCTTTCAGCTGTCTCTATAGATTTCCCCATCATGGTCTCCCATGATGGATGCTTTTTTTTCCATGTGAACTAGGAACTGGTTTGTAAGTATTTTATTTGAGAATTTATTCCACAGGTGCCAGAGCATCCCTGTTGCTGCAATATAAGAGATGAAGTGTTTGAGCTCTGCAAGAGCAGCTTCAGTCAGCAGTTTTTGTGTAGGCAACGGAAGAACGTGAAGAGCTGTGAAGACAGAGAACTGAGCTGACCACAGAAGCCTCTTACCTGGCTGAAGTCCAAGTCCACAGGGAGAGCTATGAAGACACTGACTGGACTTTTTGTCCTGTGCTCATCACTGCACTTGAAATCTCAGTGAGAGCTTTTGGGAAACAGGGTATTTTGTCTATGTTTATGATCAGACTGAAAAGCAGACTGGTTTACCCAGATTGCCTGTTATCATAGTGGGAACTAAAGCAAATCCTGGGAAATGGTAACCTGATGGTCTTTCTTATGTTATCTTTTTCACAATTGTGAGCAGAGGAAGGCAGACTTCCCTCCTGAGTGTCCACGAGGGAGGAGGCCCCTTTACCAACTGGTCCTATACATACACTACCAATTATTAGTTCTCCTGGCACAAACAAGAGCACAGGGAAGGTCTCCAGTTACTTATAAATGTTCTTTCAAATGTTCACAGATAAGCAGAGCAGGGACTCATTGTCATACTGCATAAGAAGGACAAACATCTCTCCATGAACATCATAGCAGCCCATTGCTTCCTGCTACAACCAAGTCACATGCTTTAACAAAGTGGAGAGTTCCCCTTACTGGCACTTGAAATGGCCCAGACCCCATCCTAATTTAGAGACAAGGCTCAACCTGCATTTATGATCAACAACATGATGCCCCCACATGGCTGCATGAGAGGCTTGTTAAAAGTTGCCACCATCCCCTCTGTGACATAATGTCCAGACGGGAGCGATTGCCTCTGCCAGAGACCTCTCTCTCTTCTCCCACAGATGATGCTAACCCTGATAGAGATGCTCCTAAAAATGACGACAGTGATAAATACCAAGCCGCCAGTTTTTCAAACATCACCTGGATGAAAGTCTAACTCCCTCTTGCCCATTTTCTTTCTTCTCTTGATCTCCTTTCAGTCCCATGCTGCCCCCTCCCTCATACGCCTTTCATAAACGGACAGAGCCACCACAGACCTTGGAACCACACTTGGGTTGTCCTCTCTGAAAGAGGAGACATAGTCTGGTCCGCATCTCGTGTTCACATTATCTCTTGGTGATCTGAACAACTTAACCTTCATCTGTGCAAATTGGCCTTGGGTGCTGCTGCCCTGTGGGGTACTGAGTGCCTCTTTGATCAGTCAGCCAAACCTTCTATAGATTTTGAGGGCCCCTGCCTAAGCTGGATGCTCCCATCCAAGCCGATGGGCAGTCACTTAGAGATACACCTTTTATGTATGCCCAGCCACTATAGGGACCCCAGCCTCCTACATAAATGCGGAGGCAGCTCTGATTATTACTACAAATAATTGGGGCTGTGAAACCACAGGTGACACCATTTGGAAACCCTCCTCCAGTTGGGACTGCATCACAGTCATTGCTGGATACACGCGTATCACCTATCTCTGCATTAGAAAATGTTATGAATTAATTTGCACTATCCTGGCCCCTAAGGAACGGCATACATCCTCACCCACAAAAAGCTGGTGTAATCTTCTCAAAATTATCTTTACCACCCACGGTCATCAAGCCCCTAATTGCTATCGAGTATACACCTGGACCCTTTGCCTTTATAAGGATAGATATGATATGATGAGGGAATCACCTTTTCAATTAAGCTCCTCAATGAAACCCCCATTTACACCCGCACTGTTGCTATTGGTCCCAATGTTATTTGTTGGGGGGGGAGCTGCCCCCATCACCCATACTCCCTCCTACAACAGGCCCATATCCAAAACCGGATAGCACCAGAGAACCTAATCTTACTTTGCCATAGGACTTCAGCCCAGACCCCAAATGGACAAATCCAGGACAATGTGGTGACTCTCATCAACCAGACCTTCCTGGTGATAAACTACACTACCCCTAAACTAGTAGAAGACTGTTGACTTTGTTATCATTCATCCCCACACTTCTATGAAGGAATTGCTATTTCTGCACCCTTTTATACTACCAGTCACTATAATTACTGTCTCTGGAAACCGGCTTTAGTAATCAGTCTCACCTGGCAGCAAGTTTTGGCTCAAGGCTCTGCCTTACCCATCTGAGCCATCCCTCTCCACCCCTGTCATATACCCGGCTATGAAATACCACAATAATTATTGATACCTATGAGTATTATGTTATTCCTCCCAATGATACCTGATGGGCCTGTCTTGATGGACTCACCCCTTGGTTGTTTACTCATTATTTCTCAGATGTTGGCTTCTGCCCCCATGTACAGATTGTCCTTCACCTAACTAACTATTGTCCAGATGAGTTCTTTCACTTCTAGGAACAGACCCATGTATGAGTTTGTTTTACTGCTTGCCTGGTCCCACAACAGTGCCAGCCCCAAATAACACACAGAGATGCTGTATTAGATATAATGTTGTTGGCCTGTTACCTGCATTTCTTATTGGCTAGCTCTGTCTTAAATATTAACCCATTTCTATTAATCGAAATGTTTCTATCTGGTCTTGGCTTACCCGAGAGAGGGATCAGAGTTCTCTCTCCATCCTACATGTGTAGTGACATAGTCCTTCTGTGTCACTGACCACGCCCATTGGGGGGGTGGAGCCATGGGCAGAAGTGACCTGTGGAAGGAGTTCAAAGAGAGAGCCTGGAAAAGCTGTTGTGATTCAGAGAGGAGAGCATCGGGTTGAATTTCCTGGTGTTCATCTGTCTAGGTTGTAAGTTATTTCTCCCTGAATAAACATCTATTCGGCCTATTTGTTTATCCCGATCCTTAATTAACTGCTATACTCCATTTGGTATCTCCTCCCTACTTCTTTCTCTCTCCTCCTACTCTCTGAGCCCTGCTTATTTTGCTTTCCTGTTAGCCAACAGTGCTTTATTCATTAACTAATTAGAGTAACAAGTTTACAGAATGACATCTCCCATCTGACCCAGGTATGCACCCCTCTTGTGTGCTCCCACAGGGAACCCATTACTGCAGTTCCTATAGCCATCCACTAAGAGTGGTAGGCACAGGCACCATGATATCATCCAGTAATATAGGTCAGACTAGCTATTCAGAGCTAAGTGCTACCAAAGGCAGAGATGTTAAGGAACTTCAGAATCAGATCAGCTACCTAAAGGAGTCTCTTCAGTCCCTGGGTGAGGTAGGTCTCCAAAATATTCGAGGACGCGGCTTACTTTTTCTACAAAAGTGATGCCTTTGTACTGTGCTCAAGGAAAAATGTTGCTTTTATGTTAACCACTCAGGAATCATCAAAGACAGTATGGCAAGGTTTAGAGAAGGATTAGAAAAATGCCAAAAGACTCGAGAATGACAGGAATCCTAGTATCAAAATTGGTTGTCTACATCTCCATGGTTGAGTACTTTGTTTGCTTCCCTGCTCGGGTCGCTTATAGGACTCCTGCTTTTGGTCTCCTTTGGCACATATGGGCCTTTCATAAATTAGTAGCCTCTGTCAAAAATCAAGTAAAGTCTGCCACACAGTCTACACAGGTTCACTACCATAAATTGGCCTCAGAGGAGAGTGACCAAATCCCACGATAGCCAATAAGCTTGTGCTGTTCCCTCTGAAATGGAAATAGCCCTATACCCCTTCAGCCAGCTTCAGAGGTGCAGAGATAGATGGTACTGTATGAAAGCCTAGCCTTCTGAGGAATATGCCTTAGTGCATTGAGACAGATGTTCCATAACCTCGTCCCCTGCAAAAATAACATCGGAAATTCCAACTCTTGAGGCAATCCCAAGAGTTTGCTAAAAGGGGTAACAGTAAAAAGTTCCTATTCCTGTCTAGGTCAATAAGGGGGCCTGGCCACTTTCACCCTCTGATGTAGAATCTTGGCTGCATAATAACAAGAAAGGGGACATATGTTGAAACTGAGACTGGGTCTGTGATCAGTTATGAAATGAACCTTGGGTGAACTCTTGCTGTTTCTCTTGGCTATACATTTGGACCTTCAGTTATATCAGAAAGATTTGAAGATTTGATCAGCCTAGCATATAACCATTAGCCCCATTATTATAGTAACCTGTCTTGTTCATCCATTCTTTGTGATTTTCTATATTCTGCTTGCAAGAACACCTGGTTCTCAACTATTCTTTTTACCTCCCCTGCCCCTCCCCTATATCCTGCTCTGTCTCCCTACATAAGTTCCAGGAAAAAATTTAAATTTGCCACTTGATCAGACCCCTGTCTTGTGGTCAATCTCCATGTCTCTTGCCCCCATTCCCCTCCCTTGGGTCTTTGGGTTCTAGGTTGATGTCTCCAGGGTCGAGGCACCCCTGCAGTTTTCTCTGCTTATGCTGAGACAGGAACCTCCCTTAAAGGAGTTGCGGGAATCTGCTTGTCTGTAGCAAAAGAGAGCCCACCTGAGAAAAATGCAACCAAGATCCTTGCTTGTCTCTGTTCTTTTTTTCTAAAGATCTCCTTTTGAGCTTTTGTCTAGTTTTAAGTAGACTTCAGGCACCATTTTGTTAACAGCACTTTTCCACCAGCCTGGTCCAACAGCCATGTTAGCACCAAATGACACACAGAGACACTGTATTAATTATGAATCTGTGGGATGGTTACTAACATTTTCTTACAGGCTAGCTCTGTCTCAATTATTAACCCATAATTACTGATTCAAACTCACGGATCCTCTCTTACCGAGATCACATTGCCACTCTAGCTTTCATTTTCAAACCATCTCTTCTTTCATTTCATTGTCTTCTTTTAAGTTTTCACATATGAGAACACATGAGTTGAGTGACTCTGTGTGTCTTTCAATACCATCCATTTTTCTGTAGATGGCTCAGTTCATTTAATCTGTAGTTCAGCATTACTCTGTTGCTTCAATCACAATTTTTTTCATTAATCCTTTGACAGGTGGTACCCATGGTAGGGCTGCATCTTCCAATTATGAATGGTGTTGTAATAAACACATATGCAGGTCTCTCTCTTATATGATGACATCAGTTCCCCTGGATAAGTGTTCTTAAGTGGATTATTGTTTGACCTCTTGCTCTCTCACCCTCTTTCCTTCTCTCACATTCACTGTCTCATTTCTTTCTTTATGACTTTCAGAAAGTCCACACTGCTATTCTTTGTAGCGATATCAAAACACATTTCTACCAACAGTGTACTATGGTAGAATTATCAGAGGATTTCTGATACCCATTGACTATACTTTCAACAATAATGAATTTGAGCCAAATGGGTAAGTTCTTCCCATGTCAGAAATAGTTTTAGACAAAGTGTTTGTGAGGGGTGGAGCCTGTTGAAATAACTAGGTGACTGTGAAGTTGGAGTCTCTGTCTATGTTCTGGGAGAGAAAAAAGGCCAATTGTGCTCTCCCAAAACTTCTGTCTTGGAGGAATCATTTGTAGTCCTAACCTTCACACAGCTTGGGAGTCATGGAGGAGAAACCCCAGGATGTGAGATTAATGTGGAGAACTAGTGCACCAGACAAAATAATGAATGCTGAAACCATAGGCAGAAAGGACATACCAGGAGCATAATGACATTTATTATTTCTCTCCATAGGGGCGAATAGCCAGCAGGAGGAGGGGAGTGACCAGCAGCAACTGAGACAAAGTCCCCAATCTCTGACAGTCTGGGAAGGAGGGACTTCCGTTCTGAACTGCATTTATGAGAACAGTGCATTAGACTACATCCCATGGTACAAGCAGTTCCCTGGTGAAGGCCTTTCACTCCTGTTAACCATGAGTTCAGTGTCAAATAACAAGGAAGATGGAAGACTCACTGTCTTCTTCAGAGAAAGTGATAGACAGCTCTCCTTGCACATCACAGATTCTCAGCCTGGAGACTCAGCCACCTTCTTCTGTGCAGCAAGTGTACACTGCTCTTCAGGCACCTGCAGCCCACACCACACCTGCAGCTGAGGATCCAGGAAACCCTGCTCTGGGATGGAGCCTGGCACAGGTGCACAGCAGCTTTCCTTTACAGGAACAGGTGACTGGTGACAGTGAATGTAAACAGTAGGCTCATCCAGTCACATACAGAATTGAGCTGAAGTCACGGCTTGCTTTTCTCCAGTCTCGACCCTTTCTCCTCAGGCACCATCTAGTAGTAGAACCAGCTGGATTCTTCCTCTCCATGTTGCCTTGTCAACTGGATTGATCATGATTTTGGTTTTTCTCAGGAAACCCCATTTTTGAGATTAATGAGAACATTTCCTTTTAATGTCTATGGAATACTTTATAGACATTGACATTTTATCCTCTGGCTCTTACAATGTTTCTGCCACCTGTTCTGTGATTCTCTTTCATCTTAGGTGTAGGGGTTACATTGCAGATGTACCTGTTGGATTTGGTACTACTTTTCACATATTCTTTGTATTTGGAACAGTTTTGGATATCTGACCTATGGAGAACAGAATGTACTCAGATTTGTCTTTGGCGTTTGTCGATAATGTTATTAAGTGTAGGGAGGACCAGCCCATTGTGGGCTAGAACATCCTAGGAAGGTGGTTCTAAGTTGTAGAAAACAGCTGGATGAGTATAAGTTGACTTGCCAATCAGATAGTAAGCACCATTCTCCTTTGTCCTCCCTGTACCTCTTTGGCTGTGCATTCCCCTGTTGCAGGTAAAGCCATATAGAATAATTAAAGGCCTGACATCAACTTTATGGCCTGATTCACTCAGTGATGGACTGTATTCTGAAAACATAAGACAAAAACATCTTTCCATTTCCCAATTTATTTCATTCTCAAGATATTATCCTTACCAAGACAACTCCAAATTCAATAAATGTTGTCATTAGGTGTGTGGGTGTATCCAGTCTGAAGAATGGGATATCTACAAATGTGTACACCTTCAGAAGGAGTGATTTGTTCTCCCCCAGCTGCCATCAATTTACACTAGATAGAGTGGGGCCTACACTGCTTAGAGCAGACCCTACCGAGCACAAATGCATGTAAGGCAGAAATTTGACTCTCTTTGTCTCAAGTAAGTTTCATGTAAGTAACCACATATGCTATAAATGTTTAAGTATGACAGCTATTCATATCCAGAACATAGAATTCCACAGTAGACCTTCTCATCTTCTGGCTCTTATATCCTTTGTATGTATTCTTTAATGTTTCCTGAGTCTAGACAGGGAGTAACAAGTGTTGATAAAGAGGTAAATTCTTGCAGCCATTTTGGAGATCAGTATGGTGGTTTCTCAGGAAAATGGGAATCAATCTACCACAGGACCTGGCAATTCCACTCTTAGGCATAGACCCAAATTATCCACATCCATTTAACAATGATAACTGTTCAACTATGTTCTTAGCACCATTATTCGTAGTAGCAAGAATCTGGAAGCAACCAAGATGCCCCTCAACTGAAGAATGGATAAAGAAGATGTGGCACATTTACACAATGGAATACTACTCAGTGGAAATTGAATTTTTAAATTAGCATGCAAAAGGATGGAACTTGAAGAAACCTTATTGAGTGAGGTAACCCAGTCCCCAAAAGAGGAAGTTGGTTTGCACTCACTCATACATGGATTTTAGACATAGAGCAAAGGCTCACCAACCTATAATTCACACTGCCCAAAAACGTAGGATTCAAGGAGAAACCTAAGAGATACCATAAAAGGTTGTTCACAGAAGGAGAAAATAATAGAGATACCCTCGGTATATTGGAAATGGTTGGGTGCAGTGAGTGGAGAGGGAGTTAGGAGAAAGAGAAGGGGAGGAGAGGAGAACATGTAGGACCAGGAAGATTGAGTTGGTGGATGAATAAAGGAGAGCAAAAAAAAAAAGGGGGGGGGGAGAGGGAGAGAGATGATAATAGAGGGAGCCATTAAGGTATGAAGAGAAAACTGACTCTAGACAAATGTCGAGAGACCTACAAGGATGACGCCAACTAACAATCTGAACAATAGTGGAGAGGCTATCAAAAATGTCCTTCCCTGATAATGAGATTGATAACTAACTTATGCCATCATAGAACACTCATCTAATAGCTGTTGGAAGCAGAAGCAGACACACTCAGCTGAACACTGTCTCAGCTGAACCCCTGGAATCCGGTTGCAGAGAGGGAGGAATGATAAGAAAGGGGGTCAAGGCCAGGCTACAGAAACCCACAGAGACAGCTGACCTGAACAAGGAGCTCATGGGCTACAAGACTGATATATGGGAAACCAGCTTTGAACCAACTCAGACCCTCTGAACATGGTTCTCTGTTTGAAGGCCTGAGCAGTCTCACAGACCTCTGACTGGGAGACGAGAATGTATCCCTGGTGGACAAAAGGACTTTGGAAGCACATTCCCTATGAAGAGATACCTTGAAAAGAGTAATGTTTTTCTGCTTGTCTGTTCTCATGGCCACGCCAGCCCCAATTAACTCTGTATTTGATATAATGTTGTTGGTCAGGTACTAGTTTCTTATTGGCTAGCTCTGTCTTAATTATTAATCCATTTTCATTAATCTAAGTACTTCCATGTGGTTTCATCTTATTGGAGAGCTGCCGCTGGCATTCTGCTCTCTCTATCTTCCATTTTCACTCCTCCTTACTAGTTCTTCTCTCCTCCTTGTCTCCTAGTCCTGCCTATCTTGCTTTCATATTGGCCAACAGTTCTTTATTCATTAACCAGAATGAGAAACATATTTCCAGAATGACATGCCCATCATCTCCTCTTTTCTGTCGAAATAAAAAGAAGGGTTTTAACCTTAACAAACAAAATATATCACACAACAGTTATCAAATAAGAATCACAGTTAACAATATTAGTCCATTAACATTTAACAAGATTAAAAGAAACTGTTCTATCATCTAATCCTACATTTGTGAATCTAAAGTCCTATATGTAATTTATCTTTAATCCTAACTTAGGAACACTATAACCATAACTATCTGTCTTCAACTCCATCAAAGACCACAGAAGGATAATATATAAACTCTAGAAATGACAGAGACACTCGCCTGGTCAGTCACCCGAAGTTCTCTTGTAGTGTTCCATCTTCAGACTATAGGCCATAGTGTGTCTGGCAGATTCCTCAGCAAAGGAGGAAACTATACTGTCCACCTGTTTTGGCAGTTTGTCAGTCACTTTCCTCTGTGTCCAGCAGACTGTCTGGCAAATTCTTCCACAAAGCAGGAACTCTGTATCAATGTCCATCTTGTACCAGCAGTCACTTTCCTGTGAGTCCTGCATGTCCAGGTTATACAGAATAAAGTCAAACAGGACAGACAAGAGCAGTATCTTGTCCAAATTGCTAGTCTTGCCATATTGGAAGTAACCTTCACAACGCATTTCTTCGATATCCAAATTCCTTTCTGACACCGGTGGTGTTTCAGGAGCATGTATGTCTCACTGTCAAGAAAAACCCTAGACCATTTTAAATGCCATGTCCTGTAGGTTTTTAAAAGTTTTGAAGAATGCCTATTTATCTCAAATACATATCTTAACTACCTTAACTATAAGATCTGACTTATATACATAGAAATACATTATATTTGTAAATGAGCTATATAAACAAACTAGCTAAATGAGAAATATACATATCACAAAGTTGACCTTAATTTTTTATAAATAAATGAAAATCCATTTCAATACAAAGTATTCATATCTTTATCATAATTCCCTTTTTACCTTTAGAAAGAGATTGGTTCTTGTCATTAACCATTTATAACCAACCCCATTTAAAGGAAAACAAACATTTGTAAACAATATTTGGTTGTTCTTTCCAGACTGCTTTCTGCTGGTAGGGGGCACTGTCATAGGGATCCTAAGAAGATGTAGAAATCCTGGCTGTAGTCTGCAAGGCAGCTATGTCTCAACTGTTTTGAATGCTGGATCGCCTGCAACTCTGTTTCAGGGGGTTTGGCTTGATCAAACTATATTAGTCTGGAAGGAATTTACAGCTTTACATTTTCTGTGGAAACAAAAATAGAAATCCTTTTCCCCAGTAACTTGTCCTTAGACTTAAATATTGAAGTCAAAGCATTTTTAAAATATATAAATTGGATTGATCCAGCAGCATTTGTTTTAACAGTTGTTGTTATTTCCTCAGCATTCAAACTATTTGAAGACAACAAAATAGCATATAGTATCCACAGTTTTCTGTGCTTTTTTTCATCTTTATGTGGCTTTTTTATTACTCTGTCTTTGTTAGTTGTATTTTTTTACTTTTTGAGAAAGGGTTTCTCTGTGTAACTTTTATCTGTCCTGGGATTTACTCTGCATACCAAGTTTACTTTGCAATCACAGAGCTCTGCTTGCCTCTGTCTCCCGAGTGCTGGGATTAAAGGCATGTGCCACCACACCTAGCTCCTAGCTGTCTTTTTAAAACCATTTTATTTCTTTTCTCTCCCTCGCCTACATATATTTTAGAACACGTTGTAAACCTTTAGTGCTTTTCCTTAATATGAATCTGTCTTTACTGTGAATCTGTATGTTTTTGTAGCCACGAGTCTTTTATCAGGTAAACAACAACATTTCTAAAATGAAAGTGATAGCTGTGTTAGCTGCGGTCTATCCAAGATGGCAGCAGCTATATAAAGCCAGCACTGAGAGCTGTACTCACTGCCTTGGTCTGAGCTGCCTTCCAGCAGCATGTTGCAAGCTTGGAGATGTGATCATTGCCATTGTCAGCTCTTATACACATTAATAAATTGTAGAATATCGTAAATCAATGCAGTTTTTTTGTTGCTTATGCTGAGTCAGTAAACCTCCCTTAAAGGAGCCAAGCTTAGACTCGGGTTTATCTTTTAGACAGGAATAGGATATGGTGGGAAAGATACGGTTTAGATGGGATATAGGTAGATTAGCCTATCTTCTTGTGAGTTATTGAATAACAGTGAGAAAATTGTATTATACAGCTTCCATTGTTATATATTCTTATTTGTGGTAAGCTATGTAAAACTAAGTTTATGTTCCCTTCCTGGAAGTATGGTATATTATATTTTGACATATTGTGTGAAATCATTCCACTTATGATGTTTTATGCACATTATTCTTACCATATTGTATGGATGTATATTTTTACTTATGTTCAAGACATTTTGTATATTGTTACAATTTATGCACAGTTATTCTTGCCATATTCTATGTATGTATACTTTTCTTGTATTCAAGACATTTTCTATATTGATACATTTGGGGATATTTATCATGCTGCCCTTTATAGTTCTACCTCTTGTCTAGACATTTCTTGTCTAGGGATTTACATATGTGTGTGTGTGTGAGTGTGTGTGTGTGTATACATAGTTATATTGTTTAGGTATTAATCCCTGCTTTACTGAAAGTGGAAAAGCTCAAAGTTTTATAGAGTTATATTTGGTGTTTGAAAAATTGTGACATGCTTTAAGTATATTCCTCTAAATTAATATAGTTATACTCAAATGAATTTTCAGATAACATTTAAAACATTTATCAATAAAATTGTCATAGTTTTTCTTGTTTGTCGACTGAGTGTTATTCCCTTTCATTTTCTGAAAACAAAGCTGGTGAACTTTTTTCTCAAATTTGTGCTTTGCATTTCTAATATACATGTGTATGCTAATGCAGTGTAGCTCTGTTTTAAAATATATTCAACAGTAAAGCATTGTATGATGATTGGGAGGTTTGCTTTGGTACTCAAAACTTTGGAGGCATGGAAAGTCGTAATAATCTATTTCCATGTTTTTAACCACTATGCATCACATCAATTTAAAATATGCAAAATATCACTTTTGATAGGCATTTGGGCATGGCAGTGCCAGCAGAAGTAATCAAAGTCTAAGTCAGAAGTGGTGTTCACAACGGGCAGTAGGCCACCACCAGTCATGTTTCCAAGGTGTTGCTTCAGCCCTGTGTACAGCTCAGTCTTCTTTATCAGGCATTGCCACTTCTCCACCCAAGTCAAGTGTTCAGCCAAGAAGGACCAAGACCAACAGGCCACCTGGAGTTAGAAGGAGCATGTAGTAAGCAGGAACCAATACTTACTGTCATAGTTACAACAGTCACTAAGATATAAATTTTAAGTGTCCTCAGTTCTTTTACAATCTAGATAAGTCTTATGAATCAGTATTGTGTTGCTATAGCAATGTTCAGAGTGATGCAGATGACCTTTACCTTTACCTGCTTTCTAAAGGAGATTAGAAAGTTAATGTAATGTTTTCCTAAAGAAGAAAATATTTTTAACACTTTGTTCAAGGAGAAATTTCTATGCTTTTATCAGAAAGACTATACAAGAAATGTAATTCTAGCTATTTCCCCGTTTATATGGCAGAGCAGAAATTTACACACCCAGAGGTTTGCTCTGCTTTAGGATTAGCACTTTTAAAAACTTCCCCGTGGGGTTCCATCAAGATGGCCAAATAGATAAAGATGATGTTTGGCACCAACACTGACAACACAACTTTAATACCTGGAATTGACACTGTGAATGGAGTGAAGTGACTACCAAAGATTGTCTCCTGACCCTCCAATGGATGTTATGTGCACATACATACATATAATGAATGCATGTAATAAAAACTACGTGTCGCTGTCATATTGCTCTTGAAGAAGTTATTATACTTTCATTCTTGAAACTCCCTTTATGATCCCTCTAAAACCCCCTCTTCATTGCTGCCTATATTTCCTTATTAAACTATGTGCACTCAAATGCCCCTTTCAAGTTTGGATACTAAAATAATTCAGTGAAAATTTTAACACAGAGGTATACCCAGGAGGAAAAGACATAGCCAGAGTCTTTAGCATCAAGTTTTCCATGGCTAGATGAAAACAAGGGGCAAGTATTGGTTTTTTTTTCAATACAAACATAGTAATGTCAAGTCCTGTAAGATTGTAGCATCATAGGTACTGTTAGTTGTGATGAATGTTGTGACTGTGGTTACTGTTTTTGTGAAAGGTGACATTGTACCTTTAGCTTCCGAGGTGTATTGCAGTGATGATGGTTAATTACTGTGGAGATTTTTATTTGTTTTTACATGGAAATAGACAAAAACAATAGGGAGATGAAATCACTGAATGATGGTCTTTGGGAGACAATGGCCGGTGCCTCCCCTCTGCCTCTTAAATATTGTGGAACTTCACTTTGTACTCAGATATAGGTTTTTAGTTGACAGGGGAGAAACTCAGAAAACCAAGAGCCACTATAAATAAAAAGAAAACCTTAGCCTCATATAACATATTCAGAGTCTTTATTTGTCTACATCATTCAGCGATTTGCAGTAAGAAGCATTCTAACTATGTTAGCACATTGAGAGGTTGTAGATCTTGTTTCAATCAATAGGGGGCTGTTGTTAATAGAAAAAGGAGAGAGACCTTTGGAGACAGAAACCATGGATGCGGTCCGAACTTTATGATGAAATCTATAACTGGAAAAAATATTATTTTTAAAAGAGTGTGTATGAGAGTGAGTATGTGCATGTGCATGTATGCATGAATATGTGAGTGTGTTTGTATTTGTGCGCATGCTTGTGTGTGTGCGCATGCTAGCATGCATGTGTGTGTTTGCACACCCACACACATGCTGGAGTGCTACATGTGTGTATTAATGACTGCACGTGACCTCAAGGGCAGGGGATATGGATTTTCTTTGCTTTGGTATGAAAGGGTATTATGAGTCACTTGGCATAGGTGTTGGGAACTGAATTTTAATCCTCTTGAGAGTCTTACACCATCTGTCAGTCACATTCATTCCTTAGTGAATATATACTTCAAAAGCTGTGGCAGCAGGGGAGTGACTTCATTGTGAAGAGCACACTATTCATCCATAGACATGCCATTTGTCCCTGTTCCCAGAGGGTAAGATTTAGCTCAATCTTTAGTCTCTTCAGAAACATAGTCACTCTGGGAGCACATGGTCCTGTGTGACCATGAGTTTAAGGGAGGATGTGGTCCTGTGTTACTGTGACTTCATGGGAGTATGTGTTCCTGTGTGACTATGACTTCCTTGGAGGGTGTGGTCGTGTGTGAGTATGAATTCTTGGGAGGATGTGGTCCTGTGTGACTATGACTATGGATCTATATTGGTTATGCAAATAATGTTGACAGGTAAAGATATGAAGCACAGTTGAGAAAAAGTATCTTTGAAAAGTACAGTATCAAAACAACATTGATGGATATCAAAACAACAATGGAGATCAGCTCGAGAACTGGGTCGCATGCAGGTAGTTTCTAAATGCTCTACAGAGTATTTGCAGAAACTTCTGTTCTCTTCCTTCAGGGCCATCCGACTGCCAGAAGAAACTATGTCTGTTCTCAGGGTTCTTGCCTGAGAGATCATTGACTCCCATGGGAACCTCACTGTTGAATTTAATTTCTGTACTTCAAAAGATCCCTTTGGAGACTTGTCTTCTACCTATCAACTATCATCTATCTATCTATCTATCTATCTATCTATCTATCTATCTATCTATCATCAGTTTTTTTCTTCTTGAGACAAGTTTTGTTGCACAGACAATGCTTAACGTGAGATTTGAAGGTATTTATAGTGTCTGGCCTTTCATATCCTGCGGTTTTTGTCATCTTGCACTACATTTACATATTTCTAAGTAAATGTGTTTATCCATGTGCACATATTTTTTATGTTAAGTACAAAAATTTCCTCTTGAAAAGAGGGATTTTCCTTTAATCCTTACCCTTCTATAAATTGTCGTTTATTTTCTATATTTGTTGTAGTAGTAAACACATAGTAAAAGCCAATATTGCTACCACCACAAAATTATTAATTTTTCATTAAACACTTCTGTTCAATGCACGTATATGCCCCTATTGTGCTTCAGATGATAATCTAAAATGAAGCATGCAAATGGAATAAAACTGAAGCTTTGATAAAACGTATTTCATTGTTGTCTTACATAAGGGTTTCATAATATTGTCATTATTTCATCTGAAAAATTACAACTACATTTTTCTCTTTAATTTTATTGCTTGACTTATTTTTTGGGAGACGGTTCCTCTTTGTAGTCTTGGCTGTACTAGAATTTACTATGTAGACAAGGCTGACCTCAAACTCCCAGATATTCTCCTGCCTCTGCCTCCCTAGTATTGGGATTAAAAAGATGTTCCATAATGCTCGGCAGAACTTCTTACTTTTTAAAACTACAGTGCCCTCATTCAGTCTCCTGCTTGTGGATCAACACAGGTATTAATTGATGATGGAAGATGTCTAGTTGGGGCATTGTTTGCCCTACTATTTAGTAATTCATTTAGACTCCTTTTATACTTATGTATATTTTAGGATGCTTCTACAATTGTGTTTCCATATGGTTTTTCAAATGGCCGGCAGTGTTAGCTGTCCCTTTCCACATTCCCTCCTTCATCTTCTGTTCTATCCTCTTCATATTTAATCTTCCTAGTCTACTTTTTCTTTTGTTTCACTGTAACACTGTGTTCTATTTCTTCTTCCTAGAGTGACATTGTCTTCCCTCCTGGTTCCCTATCTGAAACCTAATTTTTGTGATTATTTGGCTTGTAGCATGCCTATCGAAAGCTTAAAGCTAATTTAACATGCAATATTTGCCTTTTGGGACTAGGTTACCTCCCTCAGGTTGACTTTTTTTCTATCTCAATCCAATTACCTTCACATTTCATAATTTCGCCTTTTAATAATATAACACTATTCCATTGTGTAGATGTTCTACAGTGTCATCGTATGTTCATCAGTGGATAGACATCAGGGATGTTCCAATTCCTGTGTACTGTGAATAGGGAAGCAAGGAACGTGGATGAGAAAGTGCCTCTGTGGTACAGTGTAGGCTCCTTTGGGTATATTCCCAAGAGTGGTATAGCATCTGTTCCCAACTTCCCAAGGCATCAACACACTGATTCTGATGGTGTCTGTACAAGTTTGCAATACCATCAATAATGAATGAGTGTTCCCTTTCCCCAAATCCCCAGAAATATGTTCTGTCATTTATTTTATTGATCTTGGCCACTCTAACATATGACAGCTGCCTTTACATGTACAAGGTCCTAAAGACTGACATATGCCTTATTATTAAAATCTGGGGAAGGCACAGGGTAGCGTCCATCCTCAGTTCAGTTCCTGTCCACCAGAGGATGCAGTTTCCTAATGCAGACTCATTGCCTGTGTGTTTTGTATCTGAGGAGAATCACCCTTTCTCTGAATTAAGATTCCTTCAAGCTAAGAATCAAGACCATTTTCTAGATGATACTAAATATGGGCTCCTCTCCAGGTTTCGTGACTGTGATACTCCTCATACTCAGTAAGAAAAGTGATTTAAACAGAAAAGTCTTAAGCCTTATGTTATCTAAGAGCATTATCCTCCAGGTGACACACAACATCCTTCCTCTCTCTCTCTCTCTCTCTCTCTCTCTCTCTCTCTCTCTCTCTCTCTCTCTCTCTCTTTCTCTGGCTCTCTCCCTCTCCCTCCCTCCCTTTTTCTCTGCTCTCCTTGCACTGTAGGAAGGACCCATGGAGACTCTGTGACTCAAGCAGGAAGCCAAGTGACCATGTCAGAAGGCCAGTTCCTGACAAAATATTGCACATATTCAATCACAACCATCGCATACCCTGTTCTTTTCGGGTATGTTAGATATCCTGGTGAAAGTCTACAGCTCCACCTGAAAGTCATTACAGCTGGCGAGAGGGAAAGCAGCAGAGGTTCTGAAGCTACTCATGATAAAGGATCAACCTCCTTCCACTTGCAGAAAGTATCAGTCCAAGAGTTAGATTCGTCTGAGTACTATTGTGCTGTGGGTGACACAGTGACAGAAACAGCACAGGGAGCTGAGCACAAACTGAGAGGCAGCAGGCTGCATGGCTGCTGAGCATCTGCCTCTGAAATCCATCTGCCTTCAGCATACCCTGTGCTGTGTGGCCTTACACTTCTCTGTTGGTGAAAATCCTGTAACAGTTCTCATGCCAGGCCACATAACTTCACAAACGTCCACATTGTTCATCACATTGCCTGCAGTGAATGAAGCAAAATGTTTCAAAGGTTTGGAGCCAGTCCAGCTCTGACCCCAGGATGGCAGTGCCTGCATTGGTTCTGACTCCAGGAGCTGAGGTGGGTCTCCAGTCTCTTATAGGCTGGACGTGCTGCCTGAGAGTTCCTGTATGTTACAAGAAAGAGATGATGAAATAGGCAGCAACTTTGGGGCAGACTTCTGCAGAACAACAATGGAGAAGCATGGGAGTGCCTGCTGGGTGATTTCATGGCTGTATTTTCAGTTTAAGTTAGTGGTGGTTTTAACCTGGGAGCCACAGGAAGTCAAAGAACATTTTCTTAGGATTTCGGGGAAGGATGTAATTCCTTGGGAGAGGTGGAGAGAGCAAACTATTCCTATTCCTAGGTCACCTGAGATTCACATGAAGAGTAAAGGATGCAAACTACAATCACTAAGTGTGGATGGTTGATTTCTGAATTTTAAACTTGTTTCTAAATAGGGGCTGCTGGCAAGATCCAAGTGGAGCAGAATCCCCATTCCATGGCTGTCCTTCAGGGAGAGAGCTGCATCCTTCAATGCAATTACAGTGTGTGCCCCTTTGACAACTTAAGGTGGTACAAACAAGACAGAGGCAGAGGTCTTGTGTCCCTGGCAGTCATGACTCACAGTGAGAATAACAACTCAACTGGAAGATTCTCAGCAAGTCTGAATACAGAAGCTCAGCACAGCACCCTGCACATCACAGACACCCAGCTCGGGGACACTGCCTCCTACATCTGTATGGTGAGTGCACCATGCTCTATAGACACTTGCAGCCAACACCAAAACCTGCTCCTGCAGGCTTCAAGGAGGCATAGGGGACAGAGCAGTCTTTGTAACACTGTAGTTCCAGTTTTGTAGTAGGGAATTGAATTTCCCTTTGGGGATTATTAGTTTCATTAGAAAGACAATTTTTAAACAAACTGAAAAGAATGTTTGGGAACAATATTAATAGATTTTTAAGAGATAAAAGCAATATAGGAAAGCATAAAACCCTGGTAGCCACAATTAGGTGAGGAGATAGAGAGAATATTAGCCTTTTAAGTCACTACAGAAGCCCAAAAAACAGCTAGAAAGTGGAGAATGTCAATGACAGCTGCTTAGAAATGCTAAGCCATGGATCTGTATGCAAATGGCAGCCAGTACCACACTCTTGTGTCCCAGGAAAAAGGCTTGCTCCAGAAATACACATGTAAAATGGACAAAGGTAAACACTCTTGAGAATGGGTGTGGGCTAATGAGCTCAGGAGAGAATCCAAAACACATCAGTCCACACAGTGTACAGCTCTTCTTAAAACCCATAGAATCCACATCTATACCATTCATATTGCCTCAGAGTTTTTGCACAATCCATTTTCCTTAGATAAAGTCCAGGTAAGGAAAGGCATCCAATCTTTCTTCTTTCTTATATTAACCATTTACAAAGAGTAGTTATAATTATTTTTTCCTATGAAAAAAATACCTTCTTTTTTTAATTTTTTAAAATTTAATTTGAAATAAGGTTGATTTACATGTCAATCCCAGTTCCCTTATGCTCTGATCCTACCCTATTATACAAATCAAACCCCAGCCCAAACTTTTCTACTCCCCAGGGAGGGTGATACCTTTCAAGGGGTACTTGTCATATCATTTGGCTCAAGGTCTAGGCCCTCACCCATGTGTCTAGGCTGAGAAAGTATTCCTCTATGTGGAATGGGCTCCCAAAGTGCATTCATATATTAGGGGTGAATACTGATCCACTACCAGAGACACCATGGACTGCCCAGTCCTTCTAACAAACACCCACATTATGGGGGTCTGGGTCACTCCTGTGCTGCTTTCCCAGCCATCAGACTTGGGTGCATGAGCTCCCTCTTGTTCAGGTCAGCTGATTCTGTGGGTTTCTCCAGCCTTGTCTTGACCCTTTTGCTCATCATTCCTCCCTCTCTGTACTGAATTCCATGAGCTCGGCTAGAGTTTAGGTGTGGGTGTCTGCTTCTGCTTCCATCAGCTACTAGATGAAGGCTCTAGAATGGCATATAAACTGTCTTTGGTGTTTTTTATTTTAGCCATTCTGACAAGAGTAAGATAGTATCTCTGAGCTGTTTTTATTTGCATTTCCCTTATGGCCTAGGATTTTGAACACTTTCTTAAGTGTGTGTCAGACATTTTACATTTCTCTATTGAGAATTTTATATTTAGTTCTCTACCCCACTTTTTAATTGGATTATTGGTGTTTTTGATAACCAGCTTTTTGGATTCTTTGTATATTTTAGAAATCAGCCCTTTGTCAGATGTGGGGTTAGTGAAGATCATTTCACATTGTGTGGGCTGCTATTTTGTCTTGTTGACTGTGTCCTTTGCCTTTTCTAGTGTAAACATTTGTTAAGAAATTCATACATGTGTATCATAATCATATAATTTCTACTTGACCTTCCTTTAATCCCTCACACATTTTGCTTACTCTATCTCAAACTCATGTCCTCTCCTTTATTTAGTGTTTTACACACACACACACACACACACACACACACTCACAAACACACACAGCACACACACACATCTAGATGAGTTATTAATGTTCTCCTATGTGCATGTGTTTAGAGGGACGTCTTGGGATCAGATAACCTATCATAAGACTTATCTATGGGGAAAGTTGATTCCACATTCCCCTTCCCCGCTGCCCAGGCAATCATCTAGGAGTTGGGTCCTCATGAAATTTTCTATATCTCTGTTAACATAATAGCTGGCACTCTGATTTTGCAATTCTTATTTAGTTGATCACATTTCTTTTTTTTTTATTTTATTTTTTTAATTTTATATAACCATATCAATTTAAATGAAAACAAACATTTATAGACAATCCTTGGGAATTTTGGCGTTGTTGTTTCCAAACTACTTCCGGCTGGTAAGGGGCACTGTTATGGGGGGTTCTAAGAAGATGCAGAAATCCTGGCTGTAGTCTGCAAGGCTGCTTTGTCCAGCTGTTTTGAATGTAGGATCACCTGGTACTCTGTTTCAGGTGGTCTGGCTTGTTCCAACCACATTAGTCTGGAAGGAATCCACTGCTTTTCATTTTCTGTGCAAACAAAAATAGAAATCCTTTTCCCCAGTAACTTGTCCTTGAATTTAAATTTTGGAGTCAAAGCATTTTTTTTTATTTATTATTTTACATGTTGATCCCAGTTCCCTCTCCCTCTCTTGCTCCTTCCCCACCTCCCTCCTCCCTCCTTCCCTCCCTTCCTCCCTTTTATCCTCTCTGCCCTCTCATATTCAGGCTAACCACCCTCCCCTCCCATCCCCCAACCCCAATTCCATATGTAGGGTAATGCCATCCAGTTGGGGTCATATAAATCTGACAGGTCATGTGAAGTAGGGACTAGGGCTTCTCTACTGTCTCTAGGTTAAGGCAGTTATCCCACCATGGGGGATGTGTCCACAAGGTCCTTTTGTGCACCTGGCTCCACTGTCTGAGGTCCCTTAAAATGCTCAGTCCTTCTGGCTGAGACCCATATTCAGGGGGGCCTGAGTCAGTCCCATTCTGGATTCCCAGCTGTCAGTCTGGTGGCCCATTGGGGGAGGGTAGAATTAAGAAGAGCAGGGATCGTCCCACTGAAAGTGCAGAAGAGCAGATACCACTGCTGCTTTGACATCAATCCCTGGAGCCACTAGCAGCTGTGGGACAACACCAGTGCTGCATGAAGAAAGGTGCCTTGTGACCACCAAGGATGGTGTGATCTACGGTATAGTGTTCAGACACTGTCTCTGAATTACAGTAATATTAAACAAATTGCAGACAATGAAAAGGGAAGGAGCTTCAACTCAAAATTAAAAGCCAGCTAACTAGCTGTTTTAGTAAACAATATCAACTATCTGTGTCTCCAAGAAACACCTCCCATAAACAATAATATTGAAATCTGGCAGTCAGATGATTGGGGTAAGCAGGACAAGTAAATGAAAGCTGGAAACATAGGACAGCAAGCCCTGCATCTTTGAAAATAGCCTCCAAACCTAAGATAAAGACACAAAGAGAGCCACAACACAGCCTTAGAGTGTGAGGATTTTGCATGTGAGTGCACAGACCATTGGAGTTCACAGTTCTGAAAACTAAATACTAAAATACAAAATATGGCATGGTTTCTTGTCTGGAGCAATCCTGGCATAAGCCTTAGAGATTTCCAGCCTTTTTTTTTTTTTTAGAATTGCCCATTGAGTTAGAAGATTGCTACCTCAGTTTAAATTTACCTTCCCCCTGTCCCCCCACCCTGCAATTCCAAACTTCCTGATAAGTAGAAATTAGGGTTTACAGGAATGCAGTTAGGTTACTTAGTAACCCCTCCTTTTGAGGTTAGGGTATTTAGGAACTCCTGTGACCCTTTCACCCTGGTAACAACCTGTTTATCTCCAACTGCATTTTCACTTATCCTATATCCTGTTCACTTTCAATGACCTATGACTAAGAACATGCTGCAGTCTGGTTACCAGGCAACCGCTTCCCCAATGGGAATCCCCATCTCACCTAGCTTCCTGCCCTAACTTTTGAGGTTCAGGCCCTCTTTTCTGCCCTGCTGGCAGGGGAGTTTCCTAATCAGTAAAGTACTGAGACTTCAGTGACTCACTATGTCTTTAGCAATCCTTTCTGAACTAAAAGGAACCAGGGTAACTTCAGAAATAGGTTGGCCAGGGAGGGGGTGATGTCTCCAATGCCACCAGTCTTATTTTGGCAGGATAATTCAGGCAGGCAAGGTAATGCAATAGGCACTTAGAGAACTCACTAAATCAAACAATGAAATACTAATAACATAGGTAAATTTCATTTTCTCTACTCTGGGAAACAACTGATTCTTCATTAAAAGCGATAGAAGCCAGTGAGGAAGATATGTTTCAAAGAGCATAAAGAAATATGAATAAATATCTCTAGCATTCTAACAACTTGACATTTTCTTCAATTGTCTGTGTTACAAGTTACTCATTTTGAAGTCAAAGGTACCACTCTGCAGGTGTAAATGACATGTGACCTGAGGCAGAGGATTGCCAATCCAAGAGTTCTGCAGGCAAGAGCCACAGTGCCTGTCCATGCAATGCACATGTCCTAACCAGATTCAAGTACTGAGTGTTTCAGAATTTTATGAAACAAATCTGATACGTATCAATACAAATAGTGCAGTGTAGGTTTATCACAAGTGACACCTAATAATGTATATATACAAACATCCAAAAATGTTTTTTTTTTCTCAGGAGAAGGAAATTTCAGAATGGCATATGTGTGCCATCTGTATTCTTTTGAGACCTTGGAATATATTACTGCAGACACAAGGAAATGATGCCAAGAAGATAGCAATAAATTATGATAATCTTAAAGAACAGATACTTACATTTTCTAGGTTTTCTCATCAAATCCAAATGAAGAGAAGATAAAGGGAAAATAAACCACAGACCTGGACACAGAAGAAAAAAATCCAAACACGGTTTTAGTGAAAAAAAAAAAAAAAAAAAAAGGAAAGTGGGCCTATGTTCAGTTAAGAAGTTTGAGAGACTACAATACATATTTCAGATTGTAGCTAATTAAGACATTGTAACGTTGTAAGACAGCTTTTATTTTTCTCACTTTTGGTGTTCAACATGGAGGTACAGTTATCTCTGACTTTGAATTGCACCTCTGAAATTTTCTCTTCAGTCAGAATGAAGTAGCTGAGAGGTCCCTAATGTGTACAGTTATCTGTAGCACATGCAGTGGCCTTGAGGCAGGTGCCTGGCTGTCTCAGTGATGGTGACATTATTGGATGTACGTGTCCCTAAGAGAATGGAGAAAAAAATGACAAGCCTAAAGCACTTGCCCAACATTCAGCAGATCTAGCATCACTAACTCACCTGATAGCTGTACTCAGTGTCTCAGGACTCTTCTGCAGTCCTGTGCTGTAAAGTACAAGGAGCCAGAGGGAAAGTTATTCCAGGAACACAAGGGGCACGTTTTCTTACCAGATCCTGCATCTCTTGCATTTGTCTTGTCTGCTCATAGTGATGTCCCATCAAATACCTGCATGGTGGAGCTCTGCACTTTCTGTAAGTCTTGACTTAAGTGCAACTGCCCGTGAATATTTATCAAAAATCTTTCCACTTCCTTCCTTGAAAATCATGGTCTTGCATACTCCAAATATCAAAAAGGTAAGTAGCCATTTTAATTTTTTATTTATATCTTAAATAATTTTATTTGTATAAAATATTAGTTTCGAGAGTAATGAACTTTTGACAGAGTGAGAGAGACAGATATGTGTGGATGGGAAAGCATAAGCAGTTGCCTGAGATGGAGCATCTAGTCTTAGATGATATGTCAAGGCAAGTGGCTGGATGTTCATGATATGGTTATCGAAACAAAACCAACAGAAGAAAGTCCTGGCTACAAAAGATTCAACTCAAATCACGTTAGGGAACTGCCAGCCCAGGAACTCTCCCTACCCTAAGAGACAAAAATGTACTTTATCTTCCTCTGAAGCTCAACTTTCTTTCACTGACAGCCAGTCTTTTGTCTATCTCAGGAATGTACTTTGCAAAATCCTAGATGACCACAACCAATCCTTTTCTAGTCCCATGGCCAATGACATTCCTCCACATACATATGTATAAAAAATATCAAACTCTAAGATTAGGTTAAACATTCCTTATTTGTCTTTCTGAGACACAAATGGAAGTAGATTTGACTGCATCTCTGCCATGTGAGGTCTCACTGGTATATTACTATTAGAAGTGGGCTCATAGCTACTGTCTATTGTCTATGAGTCGAATTAAGAGAAAGTCTAGTGGCATCAGCAACTTTCATAAATATCTGAGTCAGAGTTTGTGATAATCATGGCAGCAGGATTCTCGCAGATATTTGTGGATCTTTTTATTTTTTTAATGAATTCATTATTTTACATGTCGATCCCAGTTCCCTGTCCCTCCCTCCCTCGTTCTCTCCCTTCCTCCCTCACTTTTATGCTCTCTGCCCTCTCACATGCACCCTAACCATCATCCCCTCCCATCCCCCTACCCCAATTCCATATGTAGTGGAATGCCATCGAGTTGGGGTCATGTAGATCTGACAAGTCATGTGAAGTAGGGACTAGAGCTTCTCGCCTGTCTCTAGGTTAAGGCAGTTGTCCCTCCATGGGGGATGTGTTTCCAAGGTCCTTTTGTGCACCAAGGATACATCCTGGCTCCACTGTCTGTGGTCCCTTAGACTGCTCAGTCCTTCTGGCTGAGACCCGTATTCAGGGGGCCTGGGTCAGTCCCATGCTGTCTTCCCAGCTATCAGTCTGGTGGCACATTAGCTCCTCCTTGTTCAGGTAAGGTGTCTCTATGTGTTTCTGTAGCCTGGTCTTGTCCTGTCCATCAGAATCTGTGTTCTAGTTCGACTCAGTGTTTATGTATGGGTGTTTGCTCCTGTTTCCAACAGGTATTAGTTGAGGGCTCCATGGATAAGTTAGTTGTTGATCTCATAATCCAGGAAGGGCATTTATGGTTGCCTTTCCAGGAATGCTCAACTTGTTAGTTGGCGGCAGTATTGTAGTTCTCTAGACCTTTCTTTGTGATGAATTTTATCTTCAAACAAATATTGGCTCCCTCTTTTATGTTCTCTCTCTCTCTCTCTCTCTCTCTCTCTCTCTCTCTCTCTCTCTCTCTCTCTCTCCTGTCTTCTATTCCTAACCAGGCTCAATCTTCCTAGTCGCATGTGTTTTCCTTTCCTCCCCCTTGTTTTCTCTCACTTCTCTCTCCATTCGCTGCCCCCCCACTTCCCCTGAGATCTGGGGGACTTGTCCCTTCCCGGTTCTGCAAGGGACTTTAAATGAATCACATAGAATCCACCTTGTATCCCAGTTCTTCTAGTGGTGTGAATTACAGGCTGGTGACCCTTTGCTCTAGGTCTAAAATCCATATATGAGTGAGTACATACTATGTTCCTCTTTTGTGACTAGGTTACCTCATTCAGGCTGGTTTCTCCAAGTGCCATCCACTTGCCTGTGAATTTCAAGATACCATTATTTTTTTCTGCATAGCAGTATTCCATTGGGTAGATGTGCCACATATTCATTATCCATTCATTATTGAGGGGCATCTATGTTCTTGCTATTACAAATAGTGCTGCTATGAACATAGTTGAACAGATGTCTTTGTTGCATGGATGTGGATCATTTGGGTATATGCCTGAGAGTAGGATGGCCGGGTCCTTTGGTAAACTAATATCCATTTTCCTGAGAAACCGCCATACTGATCTCCAAAATGGCTGCACGAGTTTGCACTCCAACCAGAAGTGGAGGAGTGTTCCCCTTTCTCCATATCCACTCCAGCATGAGTCATCATTGGTGTTTCTAAATTTAGCCATTCTGGCAGGAGTTAGATGGTATCTCAAAGTTGTTTTGATTTGCATGTCCCTGATAGCTAAGGATGTTGAGCACTTTCCCAAGTGTCTTTCAGCCTTTTGATTTCCTCTATTGAGAATTCTTTCTTCATTCTGTACCCCATTTTTAATAGGGTTATTTGGTGTTTTGTTGACTAGTTTTTTGAGTTCTTTGTATATTTTGGAGATCAGCCCTTTGTCGGATGTAGGACTGGTCAAAATCTTTTCCCAGTCTGTGGGCTGCTATTTGTTCTTTCTCCCGTGTCCTTTTCCTTACAGAAACTTCTACGTTTGAAGAGGTCCCATGGAGTCTTATGATGTTTGGGGATCTTAATCTAGAACTCTCTGTTGTTACCTTGATTCATGTAGGAGTGGAGTTTTGGGATGGAGATTCAAACACTGGTATATAGGGGCTTTGGGATGGAGATTCATTCATGATGCACAGTGGGTTTGGGATGGAGAGAAGAGTGATTAGATACAGAGCTTAGTCTTGTTGCCCAAGGTGGGGTGCTTTTCTTTTCTAATTGAAATGTGGGTCTATATTCTGCCCCTTCTTATACTCCAGAAATATCCTGGGACATAGAAGCAAGTCACTGCTGGAGAAGATGCTGCTGTAGGTAACATAGCACAGTGAGTTCTCGTTGTCTTCCACTCTTCCTCCACTCTCCCAATGTGTTGCATGATTTTCCTATGGCAGGAAGACATAGGACAGAACAGAGATGCCTGTGAGAATTCATGATAGCTGTCATAAGGATGCAATGCCAGGTACCCTCATAAGACTCCGTGGGCTTTGTCTTGTGGGCAGACACTACAACCCCTGGTCTTAATGATGTGCCCAGTAAGCAGATTCCTCAAGTGTCTGATGTAGCAGTGCTTCTGAACTGTGTGATCTTCAGGTATAATTGTTTAGTGCTTATTGGTCATGCCAAAATTCTTGGCTCTTTCCTCCCTGAACAGCATAGGGACAATCCAGAGATTAAGATTTTGTTGAAGTTCTGGACCTACCATCTATTAGATGAAGGGATTTTGTCAGCTTGCTTGGCAATTTCCTTCCTCAAATTCCTTATTTCTACATGTGATTGTTGGTAGGATCTAATGTGAATTTCATTATGAGGTATAAATGATATGATGTCTGCCAAAGTTTAGTAGTAAGTGCCAAAAAGTAAACAAAGTTATTTACAGAAAGGCACGTTGTATGTATGAGGAATGAAACGTTGTCCAATGACAGGTAGTGCCTGTCACAGTATAGCTTTCCCTATGCTCCTGTTTAAACACTGGGGTCAGGTCACCCTGAAACTTGTTATTGTTGTCTTAATGAATGACACCCATGTGCTTGTCTGTATTCCTTTCTGGTTACCTGTTTAGTAGAATTCACAATGAAAAATTGAATAAAGTCACTAAATTTTTATACTTTTAGTCAATGTGTACAATGTATATGATTGTTTCATCCAGTCTCATCATTGTTTGATCATATTTACCTCATTTCCATCCCTTGCTCAAGTTCCACTTCTGCTAGTCATCTCTGCCTCCAAATATTCCCAGTCTACATTTCTTTCATTTCCTGCCCCTCTCAATATATGCAACTTGCTCAGTCTGTTTAGTCTTTTCCATCTGTGATGTTCTCAGGACTAACAAGATGGGACTATAAAATCTCTGTGAGAGCTTTTCCCTGGAGGATTCTAACTTTGAGTTTAGATGGGATCACCTCCAAGACTTCATGCAGGCATTGATCTGCCAAATCCAAGTTGGGAACTGGTGCTCTCATGTTAGCTTTTCTCAGGCAACCATATTTTTAGATTTCTGGATGTATTTCACTGGTCAGTCCTAGGGAACTTATCTATCAGCAAGCATTCTAGTCTTCTGTTTCCTACACTCTTTCTGCCTCCTCTTTTGTATGATTCTCTTGTCTTAGAAGTAGGGTTGCAATGGAGATGTATCAGTTGGAATTTGCACCATAGATTCACTTATTCTTGGTATTTTGACCAGTTGTGCATTTCTGGTCCAATGGTGAAAAACAAGAAACAGATTTGATTTTGATGACTGTCTTGACTGTTGATAGGTATAAGAATTTTGAGCCATCTATGGGACCAAGTATCCCAAAGCTGGTGGTCTTAGACTGTATAAGAAGGCTGGATAAGTAGAAATTGACCTGCAAGGCAGGTCTTCTTTGCATTTGCTATATCTCTTTGGATGTAAAGTGTATTTATTGCTCGGCCAGTAGTAATGTTGTGTAGAATAGGAAGCAACCCTGATTTCAAGTATCTGCACTGACTTCCCTCAATGATAGTCTGTGATGTGGATCTATAAGCTACCACAAAGCTCTCCTTCTCCACAGTTTTTTTTCATCAAGATATTAGCCATAGCAGCAGAAGCTACAGAAAGGAAACTAAGATACCATGTCCTATAAATAAGTGTTATTGTCAATGTGTGTGTGTGTGTGTGTTTGTGTTTGTGTGTGTGTGTGTGTGTGTGTGTGTGTGTGTGTGTGTGTGTGGCCATTCATTGAAACATTTGTAAACTACAGATGTCTACTAGGAAAAGTGATTTCTCCTCGTCTAGCACCTATCAGAAAAAAAATAGTCTTCTGCATCGAGTGATCCTACAGATCACCTCCTCATTTATATGAGGAACTGGACTGCCTTTACCTCCTGCAAGAATTTCTTATGTAATTAACCACATAACCTATGTATCTGTATATATATGACACCTATGTCATATCCAGAAATCTCCACGCCACGGCAGTCCTTTCTATCTTCTAGTTCTTAAATTCTTCCTTCCTACTCTTCTTTCATATTCCCTGAACATTGACATGGATGTACTTGGTTGCACGGTGACACACAAAGTCTTTAATAAAGTACCTTAAATCAGGGGGCAAAGTAAGTTCAAGCTGACCAGAATTAACCAGAAGTCACATGTAGTCTGTTTTTGTGACTATCCTGTTATTTTAATTATTATGGTTGGTTTTTTTATATTTTGAAATGTGTAATAATGATAACTCTCTTACTATTCTTGTAATTTAGGTATGTTTTGACCTTATTTAACCTTTTGTACCTCCATTTACATTGTGAAACTTGTCTTGAAATTATGTTCATGAAGCACATGAATTACTCTTGCAAAAATAAAATTAAGGGTTATACCACATCTGAAAAAAGAATTGATTCGAAGAGAGAAGTGTTGGAAATCTCTTGTTATTCATTAAAAGACAGTCATATTACTACTTTGGAGCTTAAAGAAAACAGTCAATATATAAACAGTTAATAACCTTATCAAAATACAGAACCAATAATAATAAGATAAGAAAGAACAAATTAATACAAATTATCAAACCATAACAAAGAGAACAACAACAACAAAAACAAAACAAAAACCAAAGCAAGCAAACCTAAGCAAAAAGGCAAATAAAAAATTAAGCTAAACAGCACTAGGTTGCTGCAGATTTAGCAGCTCAGACCAAGGCCTGTGGATGGCCTGGGATATGGTATACAGGCAAGTGTCAATTGTAAAGTCTTTTGCAATCTAGTACAGCTATGACTCCATTGGCCTTTGTAGGTCAAGCTCTTAACAAGACTAAGGTTGAGACTTGTTCTTAGAGCATTGTTTGTGGCACTAGAGGAAGCTCTTGATAAAGTATCACCCTCTGCCAATCCTGTTGTGTCTTGGCCACCATTTCATTCTTTTGGCCAACATAGACTTTTGTGCTTACTAGGGACCCAACAATACTGTTGGCAGCATCTGGATCCCCAAAGACATCAAAGTTGACTCAGATGTCTTCTATAAATGCTTTCTCAGGACCAGTCCATTCAGTCCAGGCTGTTAAACTGAAGAATCCTCATTCATTTTAAAAATGGAGGAAAAAAGAGGAATGAGGAACTGAGGCCATCTCTCTAGTGCATTCTCCCAGTGACGCGTGTGCATGACATGGTTCCATCTTCAATACTGCACTGAAGAATAAAAAATGATGCTTTTGTGTGTGGTCATTCTGGAAAACATTCACATCAGAACAGTCTTCTAAGACTAATTTTCCACCTCATAGGAAGGGCTGAAGACTCACTGAGGAAGGCAAAGCCATGGATATAAAGATGACAGAAAAAGTTTTTTTTTCTCCAACATGTCTAACATTCATGTTATTGTAGCCCTCACATTCTGTTCAATGTCTTGGTTCTCAATAATTCTTGTCTCGTGTGCTGTAATTAAAACTTATTTTTGATGCATTTTTCCCCTTTGGGAATATTGAGTCAACAGACCCATGTGTTTCATTGGAGCTGGATCACCTGGAGGTCAGCTGGTATTTGCCTCACTGGTGAATTCACAGCTATGAGGTGGTGCCTTCTTCAGAGGAGGATGCCTTGATACTAGAGTGTAAAGTGTCAAGGGTCACGGTGTCTAAGGCTTCTTTGGACTCCTCAGTTCTCTCAGGATCTGCTAGTGTGAAAGAAAGGTAATCAGACCCCTGAGCAACCTGGGTGGGGCACAGTCTAGAAAATAGTCAGGGTATATTCAAACTGGAAGCCAAGGGCAAGAGCCCTTACTACTGCCAGGAATGCTGTTTGCTGTGGAAGGGAGGCTATGGTGACAACTTGCCTGTGAGATTTAATGTTTCTGCTGGAGCAGCTTTGTCTGCAGGAGTCTCATCCTGGGCTGGCACTGGATCCAACTCAGATTGGAGATTTTTTGACCTAGAGTATGAAGGCAATTAGGAAACAGGCCTGGTGGGGATCTGCTGTATAAGCTATTTAGTAGAGGGGCAGTCCCTGCATTCCCCAAGAGGGACGGGTCAGAGAATACCTGGGCCTGGATTTTTTCCAGCTTTTAAAATCTGCTGGAAGATGAACAGATAACTACCCTGTTCTGGGCAAGAAAATACAACCCATTTCTCCAGTTGTCTAGGTGCATTATTTTGGAAATAAAATAAAAGAGTAGCAATGTAAGAGTAAGAGTTAAGGACACATATGCATGGTCTTGATTAGATACTAGGTGAATGTGAGCAACCTGGGAAACTTAATGTAGACACTCTAGGGATCCTATAAAATAAAAGATTTGACTGTTGTAATCATTCTTACAGCACAGAATTGTGCAGAAGTTCAATTTGTAACCTATCAATGTTCTTTTAACCAGAAAAATCTTTCACAGGAAAAGGATGCACACTGCAGAGAACCTGTAATCATCAGGGAGAACGGCATGGAGATCTGCCCAAAGGTAAGCACTTCTCTTTAAAGGTGATTATCTGGGAGGTAAATAAAATGGCAGGAGCACAAACTGTCCTCCACAACTAACCCTACTCTTACTAGGTTTAGGAATACCATAGGGAGATTTGTGGCGACACAGGGTACAAAGACTGAGAAGAGAGCAGAGAGATCGATCAGAAGAGAATAGGGGTTAAACAAATCAAAAATAGTGTTTCCTGGAGGATATAATGTAGAGTGGGAAAGCATAATACCCTGAGATATTCTTCCTTCCCTGGGGCTGAGAGCAATCAAGATGGCTATATTTCCAAAGAGGACAGAGATCCAGATACTGTTGACCTACATGGTTTTTAGGGTTCCTCCTGGGTTGGGCTCCGACCTCTTCTCTAAGACACTGAACAGAGGCTCCATCTTTTCTGCCAAGTCCCTGTAATGGGTAATCAGCGCCTTCTGCTTCAGGAGGTTCTTCAATCTTTCATCTAAGCTATCTTCTTCCTGTTCATTAGAGAATGTGCTCTCAGTGTATGTGTCCTCACCCACATAAACACATGAGAACACACATGTCCAAGTATGCACACTTAGAGGAACTGTAATGTAGTTACATGTTTAGTTTACCAGTTATTGCTAATATAAGTAGCAATCACCAGGGATACTTGACAACATGATAAACTTTTATTGGATGAGAGAGGACATATTGGGCATGAGACATAGGCAGCTCACTCATTGAAGTGTCTGTCCTGTAAACTTAACACACAGACAGGTGTACATTTCGGGTCCTGGCCTGTTACACAACCCTATATAGATAATTCCCCAGGCTGTGCAGTGGAGGAATATCCCCAGCACAGTGATAACGGATGGTGGTGGACCAGCCCACTAGTCATGATCACTGCTTCCTAGTGCCCCAAGGTAAGCAAATTCCTCCAAAAGCAGCTCTTATAAGCACAGACTGCCTCACTACAGGCACAAAAGGAATGATCTCAGGATACTAGAAAATCTCCACAAGTAGGCATCAAAAATGACAGTTCTTCTCTATAAAATGATTGTGTCAGGGATTTGTGTGAGTAGCGCAAGGCTGACTAATTCAGAGAGCAATGATTGCATGTATTATTTCATGCTGAACAATATTCCATGTAAAGACTCAACCACATTGTACTTTCGCATTCATCGAATGATGGGAATCTGGGTAGTTCCTGCATTGAGGCATCTCTGAGGAATGCTGTTACAACTCTGATGATCCCTAGCTTCTCTGTGGACAAGTACTTCATGTTCTGTAATCACACGGTCCACTGGGTGGTGGGTTCTCACTGAGGGACATCGTTTTCCACCACCAGAAATCTCTGAGATTTCTTTCTCCCAATCATCCATGAGGCTGATTTTAATCAGGGTGAATAACTTTGAAGAAAATCTGTTACTGAGTGCTGAAGACACAGCACACGGTGAGTGCTTTAGTCCATCATGAGACTAAGCAGGGAGCACTGAGACACCCCATTGTCACACCACAGCAAGGCTATGAGACTCCTGCTGGACAGAGATGGAGCTGGAAGCACACGGAAAGGCAGAATCTCTCCTCAAATGAAATCCATCAAAGCTCCAAGCCCAAGATTAACTGAAGCAAGGTTACACAAAGGTGGAAAGAAAATGATAGCAGGCAATGCTGATGACGACAAAACAGGGTACAGAGAAGACACAGTGAGCTTTCAGACCCTTGAGTGTGCAATCACTGTTCACCCAGAGTTGAGAAAGGACACAAACACTGAGGATGCAAAACCTGCTTCTCAGAAACCTTGTTTTGTCATAGTGACCACTTGTCACATTCTTAAACAGCGTTTCTTTGGTTTGCTCCAAATGCTTTTCTTACTGATAAATGTTTTCCCCTCTACAAAACCAGAAAACTACTGTGTTACACTAGTTATTGTGTCCTTTAGTTCTAGAGACCTGGGTGGACATATGGAAAAATGGGCAGTAGCATACAATATATGCTGAATGTAAAGTGAGCAGACAAAGTGCTTTCTCAATACCATTGACCTCCCTATCATTAATGATGTTCCTGAGTAAGTGAAATTATAAATATTCAGAAACACACACACACACACGTGAACATATCAATGTATACTAACATACACTTGCATATCTCTGCTACCCCATTAGGAGGTTCCTTGCTTAGCAGCTCTCCTTAATACCACCACATGCAACTGTGTGCTATGTGATAGACCGATGTTTCTAAATGTACTGCAGGTTCTAGCAGTGCAGGAGTGTTTGATAGCAAACCACTCAATTTCTTACAAGAGGATAACTCGATAGAGCGTCTTATGAATGATCACAGAAATGTAAAATTGGATTGTATGTAGGTGGGAGTCTGGAATTGTGGGTGCATGGTTACAGGTGGATCTCTATGTTTATGGTTGGACAGGTGGGCATCCTGCCTACACTGCCTCAGCCTACCTGATATTCCTCAGCACAGGGTTCACAGATCTTCTCCTGGACCTCCTTAAAGAGCTTCTTCACCTCCTCACAGGTCCCTCGTAGTGCAATCTGCTCCTCCCACAGCTTTCTCTTCTCCAGTCTTAACACATGGACATGGTTTTTCACCTGAGTCAAATCTCGTAGGATCAGGCTGTGAAGGTAACTGAACAACCATCCAAAAACGTTACGTCCCAGCCAGCATACATTTACCATCCCTACCTACAAGTACCACCACTCCTGAAAATTCCTAGGCCCCCAGACAACCCAAGACTGTAGCCAGCCAGCATCACTCAGAAGCAGGCCTAATCTAGTTTTTCAAACTACTTATGAAAATCCTGGTACCACAAATATACTGTGACACTGAGAACAGCATGAAGCCCACACATGTGCTTACCTGTTCATGGTACTGGGAAAGCTTCAGCAGGTAGAGGGCAGACACTCTCTGGGGGAGGGTAAAAATCCCAACTGAAATAAATTCTGTCTAAATTACCCATGGGAACTACCTGGGTGTCACCCCTGCCAAAGTCTGAGAGACCTAGGCTGACTGACACTCACTTCATGCTTTAAACAATTTTTAAATCAGGAGCCTCATATAAAGGACATTACTGAGAGAAGCTAGGTGTCTTTTTACAGTTAGCAATACATTTCAAGAGGCACAGATTCAAGAGTCACAAGGAAGGCTGCTTGCTAATAGGTAGAAGGATAGAATGTATGTCTTCACTGTGGTTCAAAGACAAAGGGAGCAAAATCAGCTCCTCACAAGCTTAATCTGACACTTGCCTGTAGGATTCGTTCTCTTCAATCAGCTGGTTGCACTTGTTCAAGGAATCACTGATCTCCAGGGGCAATTTCTGAAGGTCTGACATCACCCGTTCATGATCCTTTTTCATCATCTCAAAAGAATTCAGCCTGTGGTAGGACATGACCCCAGGAGAAAGAACCCCATGAACACAGGTCTCAAGGATCACATGAGAACAGGCTGTGATGTGGACTTCCCCAGCTCAGTGGATGCCACAGCCTGGCAACTATACACTGGGGTCTCCTGGTGCTTATTAACTTTCTATGCTGTCCCTAGGCCAGAATACACAGGGGGCCAAAGGCAGTTATACAGGGCTGTATGAAACCCTTAGTGGGCTTGGAGATATAGGTTGGCTACCTAAGAAATTCCCAGGAGACTCTGCCACATATCTATTCCCAACAGAAACCTCTGATGACATTTCTCCTCTCTTGAGAACACGGATACCTATTCTGGTGCCTATTTCAGACAGAGGACTAGAGCACACAACAAGTAATTCCAGAGAGGAGTCCCAAATTCACGGGTCCTTGGTAAACTCTACAGGGGAATCTAATGTTCCACCAAAGTGAGCACAGTGGTCAAGAGAAATGCTGATCAAAGTGGAGTTACCTGAGCTCAGAAGGGGCATATTATAGAAACTGAGAATGCCAAAACCTCAGGTGATGCCACTGTCTCCAGGGTCCCAGGAGTATATGTACACACATACACTCACACTCTGTCAACCCTCCCCATATACCTCAAGTTGCCATGAAGTGCAGAGAGTTGGCAGTGTTTCCAAGAATGAGGATGAAATGAAGAGTGGAGAAGTGTGATGAGCTTCCTGTGTCCTGGCCACAAACTGAGATGTGCGAATGTGACCAGGCTCTTCCAGTTGCTGCTAGAAGCTTTTAGTATACAATCATGTGTTGGTCAAGCACTAAGACATTCCACAAACTCATAGGACCTAGTGTGTCTCTCAAGCCAGCACCTGCCATGGCAACTTTTAATGCATATTGAGGGCTCCCACACTTCTGTCCCTATCCCCAGACTGTGATTCAGGCCACAGGCTCTGCTGTTCATTTGGAGGAAACACAATAGCCTGAATCAACATGTCTCACCTACCAAGGTTCCAAGTTCGGCCTCTCTGATTCACACGAGAAAGTTACTTTACACACCAGGACACCCTGAAGTTTTAGCCTCTTGAGCTCAGGAAGGCTTGGCTTGACTCTGTGGAGTCAAGAAGGATATCAGAGAACTGGAATAATGATTACCTGTTGTTCAAATTCTTCTTGGTATAACTGGCCAGGATTGCCCTCAGCTGAATTCGTTCATATTTCATACTCTGTAGCTTAATGGAGAGTTCCTCCAAAATCTCCATCTGCTGGGCCTCCTCAGTGAAGGTGGAGAGTTGGGATGATGCCTCCCTAGTAGTCCCTTCAGGTAGATAAAGAAAAGTCAACTGGAATATTAGAGTGGCCTCTATGCTGAGGACCAAGTCAAAGCCCAATGAAGAGGAAATATTAGGGACCCAGTAGACACCTCAGAGAACAGGGCAGCTATGCTCACACTGGTGTCCATGAGCTAGGTCTCTGACTTCAAACGCCATGGTTAGTCATGGGAATCATTCCCCAATTAAATACCCATCTTTGAAAGGCATAAGGATCCCCACCCATGTAGATTTGGTCGACAGTGTCACTTCATATCTGAAATAGTTTAGATAAGTCCTGTTGTCATGTGTCTAGAACAAAAGCATCTGAATGTTCAATACTTTGGTTCTTGACCAGGGGAGTTTCCCTCCCTTCTTATTAGTACAAGATTCCCATGGAAACTGAAGGAATTCATTCAGATAAAGTGCAGCAACAACCTCACCCTGAGAGATACACCCCATTAGTCACTCCTTTGCTCCTGCCGGCCTTCCTTTTCACTCACAAAGAGGGTAAGGGTGTTGCAGATAACAAACTGCATGTAAATGCATGGCTCCATCACATTATCCATGAAAAATATTTACTCTGGGTAGCTCTTTGGGGACCCAGAGAAGCAGGATGAACTTATTGTTTTTCAGATGCTCCCAGATGTCAAGTCCTACTCTTGCAAGGCCCACAGCAAGTTCTACCTCCTCAAGAAATCTCGCCATACCCTGAAGAAGATTCACTGTACCTTCCCCAGAACCATTTATTTCTCCATGTTTTACAGTGAGATTGAAGGTCAGCTTTCTTTTTATCTCTTTTTCTCTCACGATATTCTCTGTTTTCTCTCTCAAGCATCTTGCTCAGGCTTGCCAACATGTCTATGGACACTAACGTATTCCCACATTCACTTGGTGTTCAAGAGCATGGGTGATAACACTACAGGGAAATCCAACGGCTCTCCATAGTACAATAAAATTGTTCAGAGTAGGTACTCTATAAGGGTCACTAGCTGTCCTTGCCTACCTAGTAACTAGATCATCTGCAATTCACTGGAAACCATACTGACCATCCCAGGAACTTCAGCAGTTACATAATGGAAGACCTTCTTTACAACCTCATTGCAGAGCCAGTGATCTCTGTCTGTTTCATTAGAATACACTCAATAACATGTGTAGAAGTAGAAGACTCACTTCCAAAACATTGTAGGTTATGTCTCAGCCCCATCTAGAGATCTCTAATCAATAACAGGAGAAATAAACTTTTCTAGAAATGTAATTCAGGATGGTTGTTGGAAAGTTCAGTCACTGAAGACAACAAGCACATTGTGAAGGATCCATATGTCTGGTAAAATATGTTGATGTGGGAGGGATTGTAGTTGTCCTATAAAAACAATATAATCCCCATAATGGATTAAAATTACCCCACAAGTACATGACTTAGGCAAGGGGACACAGCCAGATTAAATTACAACATTCTTTGGAGCATGAGGACAGGTAAATGTCACAAAAGTAAAGTACTTGGCCCAATACCTTTCCCAGAGCCCAACTTCATATTTTTGAATTTACTGGCAGTCATGAAATGAAGAGTCAGCACCATGGTCAGTTGGAGGAGCAAATTCTCCAGAAGTGTGAATGTTGCTTCTAACGTGTGCTTGGTAATCATCAGAACAAATAAGTGATATGTGATGACTAAATCTATTCTGATATTGTGTCTTACTGACAAGCATGTTAGACAAGGTGAGATATCTCTGAAATACCCAATTCAAAGGACAGTCCCAACTCTCCATACTACCACATCTCAATCAAACCTGGCACATTGAAGGATGCTCGGGAAGCAAGGGACAGATGAGACATTCCCCTAGCATGTTTCGAAAGACCAGACTTTAGTATTTTGCTCTGTAGATGTCAGTTACTTCCTAGAAGGTGAGAGTCTCAGAAGTTACATGGTTTCTTATGTCGCCCTGCATCATGTGGCCCAGAGGAGAGAGGCCTATAGCTCATTCACAGCTGTAGAGGATGTACCTTGGCTTCAGAGACTTCACCCTTGTGGTTTAAGTAGCCTGGAGATAATTGCTACTGTCACATTCACTCAGGTAGTTCAGGGATGGCCAAATCACTTACTTGATGCTTCAGACTCTCATATTATCGGAAAAGTCACCACAGGGGCAGAACATAGTCCCAAGGTTCAGGAAGACATCGTTACTAACAGACCAGAATACCCAGACACACTCTGCCAATGTCCACTGGCTCTAATAGCTCTCAGGCAGAACTGGAGACCTGTGTGCCACTCACAGCAGGGAAGTCAGAAACTTTAGGGATAATTGTAAGACAGCAGCATTTGGTGCCCCAGCCCTGCTAGTGGCTGTGATGTAAAGCATAACAACCTCACCATTTGCCAGGGCACACTTCTTTCCCTATAAGTACTGTCGCATAACCTATTGGACTCCAGTGGGGGCAAGGTACAGTGAAGGTATTGAAATGTAATTAATTCCCCTGTACCTTCTCCCCCCTCACCATGAAAGCAGAAAGTCCGCAGCACAAATGTCTCAGTCTTGTACATTTCTGACTATGTCAAACCAACCATCATGAATCCTTGATGTGGGTAAATCCTTTAGGAAACCAGAGAAGCAGTATAGACCTAATGTTTCCCAGAAGCCCCAGTTCCTGAGCCTGGATGGCTCAAGGCTGTCACATACAGAAAGCTCCCTAGTCTCTTCCTTCAACTCACTGTGTCTTCCCAAGGACCATAGAATTCTCCATGATTTCCTTTGAGACTTAGGGCCAGCATCCTTCTTCCTCACTCCAGTCTCTTCACATTCTCCATTCCTCCTCCCAAATAGAGTTTGCAGTCTTGAAAACATGTCTATAAGTGAACCTTATAGGTGTTGAACGATCAACCGTCCTAAGGGCAGTTGGTGTTGCTATAACAAGTGACATCACAGGATTCCAAGAGATCTCCAGGTTACAATAGAATTTCCAGAAGGCACTGCTGATGTCATGTGGCACAGCCTTTGCCTCCTTGCTCTTTAGTTCTCCCTGAACAAATCAGAAGCTTAGATTTCCATTATAAGTGTCTCTCCTGTGACACAGGGGAAGCCAATCAGCACCTCCCCCTTCCAACGTTAAGAATTTCTCTCTGCTTCATTAGATTTTTTTTTTACTAGTTTTGCCATGAAGGAACTCACTTTATAAGCACTGCACAAAAACAGCCCTTCACAATTCTTTGAATTATTATTAATTTAGCAAAACTGGCCTTATATATTTTCTATTTATCCATAACTAAAACTTCCATTCATGTAAGATTGAAAGACTTTCAGAACATCAGTTTCAGAGGTATTTATGTATTTAAGTTTGATCTTGAGCACTTCATAGCTGTTCTTATTTTATTTAGTTTCTTATCATACATACCAGCCTCAGTTCACCCTCCTCCCTGTCCTTTTACTTGTTCCCATCTTCCCAACCCACCTCCCATTCATCCCTTGATAGGGTAGAGCCTATCAAAGCATAGCACATTAAGTTGAAGCAGGACTAGGCTGAAGAAGGCATCCCGGCCTATGAAATAGGCTCCAAAAACTGGCTCTTGCATCAGGATGCATGGTATTTCCCCTGCCAGAGTCCTTCCAAACAGACCAAGCTACACGAGGTTGCCCACATTCTGAGGTCCCGGCTCAGTCCCATGGAGGATCCACAACTGATGTCCTAACATGTGTCAGTTCCCAACCGCTCCTTTCACTGTCTCTATAGATTTCCCCATCATGGTCTCCCATGATGGATGCTTTATTTTCCATGTGAACTAGAAACTGGTTTGTAAGTATTTTATTTGAGAACTTGTTCAACAGGTGCCAGAGCATCCCTGTTGCTGCAATATTAGAGAAGAAGTGTTTGAGCTCTGCAAGAGCAGCTTCAGTCAGCAGTTTTTGTGCAGGCAACGGAAGAACCTGAAGAGCTGTGAAGACAGAGAACTGAGCTGACCACAGAAGCCTCTTACCTGGCTGAAGTCCAAGTCCACAGGGAGAGCTATGAAGACACTGACTGGACTTTTTGTCCTGTGCTCATCACTGCACCTGAAATCTCAGTGAGAGCTTTTGGGAAACAGGGTATTTTGTCTATGTTTATGATCAGACTGAGAAGCAGACTGCTTCATCCAGATTGCCTGGAATCATTGTGGGAACTAAAGCAAATCCTGGGAAATGGTAACATGATGGTCTTTCTTATGTTGTCTTTTTCACAATTGTGAGCAGAGGAAGGCAGACTTCCCTCCTGAGTGTCCACGAGGGAGGAGGCACCTTTACCAACTGGTCCTATACATACACTACCAATTATTAGTTCTCCTGGCACAAACAAGAGCACAGGGAAGGTCTCCAATTACTTATAAATGTTCTTTCAAATGTTCACAGATAAGCAGAGCAGGGACTCATTGTCATACTGCATAAGAAGGACAAACATCTCTCCATGAACATCATAGCAGCCCATTGCTTCCTGCCACAACCAAGTCACATGCTTTAACAAAGTGGAGAGTTCCCCTTACTGGCACTTGAAATGGCCCAGACCCCATCCTAATTTAGAGACAAGGCTCAACCTGCATTTATGATCAACAACATGATGCCCCCACATGGCTGCATGAGAGTCTTGTTAAAATTACCACCATCCCCTCTGTGACATAATGTCCAGACGGGAGCGATTGCCTCTGCCAGAGACCTCTCTCTCTTCTCCCACAGATGCTGCTAACCCTGATAGAGATGCTCCTAAAAATGACGACAGTGATAAATACCAAGCCACCAGTTTTGCAAACATCACCTGAATGAAAGTCTAACTCCCTCTTGCCCATTTTCTTTCTTCTCTTGATCTCCTTTCAGCCCCATGCTGCCCCCTCCCTCATAGGCCTTTCATAAACGGACAGAGCCACCACAGCCCTTGGAACCACACTTGGGTTGTCCTCTCTGAAAGAGGAGACATAGTCTGGTCAGCATCTTGTGTTCACATCATCTCTTGGTGATCTGAACAACTTAACCTTCATCTGTGCAAATTGCCCTTGGGTGCTGCTGCCCTGTGGGGTACTGAGTGCCTCTTTGATCAGTCAGCCACACCTTCTATAGACTTTGAGGGCCCCTGCCTAAGCTGGATGCTCGCATTCAAGCCGATGGGCAGTCACTTAGAGATACACCTTTTATATATGCCCAACTGCTATAGGGACCCCAGCCTCCTACATAAATGCGGAGGCAGCTCTGATTATTACTACAAATAATTGGGGCTGTGAAACCACAGGTGACACCTTTTGGAAACCCTCCTCCAGTTGGGACTGCATCACAGTCACTGCTGGATACACGCATATCACCTATCTCTGCATTAGAAAATGTTATGAATCAATTTGCACTATCCTGGCCCCTAAGGAACCGCATACATCCTCACCCACAAAGAGCTAGTGTAATCTTCTCAAAATTACCTTTACCACCCATGGTCATCATGCCCCAAATTGCTATCGAGTATATACCTGGACCCTTTGCCTTTATAAGGATAGATATGATATGATGAGGGAATCACCTTTTCAATTAAGCTCCTCAATGAAACCCCCATTTACACCCGCACTGTTGCTATTGGTCCCAATGTTATTTGTTGAGGGGGGGAGCTGCCCCCATCACCCATACTCCCTCCTACAACAGGCCCATATCCAAAACCGGATAGCACCAGAGAACCTAATCTTACTTTGCCATAGGACTTCAGCCCAGACCCCAAATGGACAAATCCAGGACAATGTGGTGACTCTCATCAACCAGACCTTCCTGGTGATAAACTACACTACCCCTAAACTAGTCGAAGACTGTTGACTTTGCTATCATTCTTCCCCACACTTCTATGAAGGAATTGCTATTTCTGCACCCTTTTATACTACCAGTCACTCTAATTACTGTCTCTGGACACCGGCTTTAGTAATCAGTCTCACCTGGCAGCAGTTTTGGCTCAGGGCTCTGCCTTACCCATTTGAGCCATCCCTCTCCACCCCTGTCATATACCCGGCTATGAAATACCACAATAATTATTGATACCTATGAGTATTATGTTATTCCTCCCAATGATACCTGATGGGCCTGTCTTGATGAACTCACCCCTTGGTTGTCTACTCATTATTTCTCAGATGTTGGCTTCTGCCCCCATGTACAGATTGTTCTTCACCTAACTAACTATTGTCCTGATCAGTTCTTTCACTTCTGGGAACAGAACCATGTATGAGTCTGTTTTCCTGCTTGCCTGGTCCCACAACTGTGCCAGCCCCAAATAACACACAGAGATGCTGTATTAGATATAATGTTGTTGGCCTGTTACTAGCATTTCTTATTGGTTAGCTCTGTCTTAAATATTAACCCATTTCCATTAATCGAAATGTTTCCATCTGGTCTTGGCTTACCCGAGAGAGGGACCAGAGTTCTCTCTCCATCCTACATGTATAGTGAGATAGTCCTTCTTTGGCACTGAACTTGCCCATTGGGGGTGGAGCCATGGGCATTGGTGACCTGTGGAAGGAGTTCAGAGAGAGAGCCTGGAAAAGCTCTCTTGCTGGCTTGATTCAGAGAGGAGAGCATCGGGTTGAATTTCCTGGTGTTCATCTGTCTAGGTTGTAAGTTATTTCTCCCTGAATAAACATCTACTCGGCCTATTTGTTTATCCCGATCCTTAATTAACTGCTATACTCCATTTGGTATCTCCTCCCTACTTCTTTCTCTCTCCTCCTACTCTCAGAGCCCTGCTTATTTTGCTTTCCTGTTAGCCAACAGTGCTTTATTCATTAACTAATTAGAGAAACATGTTTACAGAATGACATCTCCCACCTGACCCAAGTATGAACCCCTCTTGTGTGCTCCAGCAGGGAACCCATTACTGCAGTTCCTATAGCCATCCACTAAGAGTGGTAGGCGCAGGCACCGTGATATCATCCAGTAATATAGGTCAGACTAGCTATTCAGAGCTAAGTGCTACCAAAGGCAGAGATGTTAAGGAACTTCAGAATCAGATCAGCTACCTAAAGGAGTCTCTTCAGTCCCTGGGTGAGGTAGGTCTCCAAAACATTCCAGGACTCGGCTTACTTTTTGTACAAAAGTGAGGCCTTTGTACTGTGCTCAAGGAAGAATGTTGCTTTTATGTTAACCACTCAGGAATCATCAAAGACAGTATGGCAAGGGTTAGAGAAGGATTAGAAAAATGCCAAAAGACTCGAGAATGACAGGAATCCTAGTATCAAAATTGGCTCTCTACATCTCCATGGTTGAGTACTTTGTTTGCTTCCCTGCTCGGGTCTCTTATAGGACTCCTGCTTTTGGTCTCCTTTGGCACATATGGGCCTTTCATAAATTAGTAGCCTCTGTCAAAAATCAAGTAAAGTCTGCCACACGGTCTACACAGGTTCACTACCATAAATTGGACTCAGAGGAGAGTGACCAAATTCCACGATAGCCAATAAGCTTTTGCTGTTCCCCCTGAAATGGAACTAGCCCTATACCCCTTCAGCCAGCTTCAGAGGTGCAGAGATAGATGGTAATGTATGAAGGCCTAGCCTTCTGAGGAATATGCCTTAGTGCATTGAGACAGATGTTCCATAACCTCGTCCCCTGCAAAAATAACATCGGAAATTCCAACTCTTGAGGCAATCCCAAGAGGTTGCTAAAAAAAAAAAAAGTCCCTATTCCTGTCTAAGTCAATAAGGGGGCCTGGCCACTTTCACCCTCTGATGTAGAATCTTGTCTGCATAATAACAAGAAAGGGGACATATGTTGAAACTGACACTGGGTCTGTGATCAATTATGAAATGAACCTTGCCTGAACTCTGGCTGTTTCTCTTGGCTATACATTTGGACCTTCAGTTATATCAGAAAGATTTGATGATTTAGTAACTATCCCTATTTAGCAAGATCAGCCTAGCATATAACCACTAGCCCCAATATTATAGCAACCTGTCTTGTTTGATTTTACCACTTTTCCAGCCATCCATTCTTTGTGATTTTCTATACTCTCCTTGCAAGAACACCTGGTTCTCAACTATTCTTTTTACCTCCCCTGCCCCTCCCCTATATCCTGCTCTGTCTGCCTACATAGGCTCCAGGAAGAAAAATAAAATTTGCCACTTGATCAGAACCCTGTTTTGTGGTCAATCTCCATGTCTCTTGCCCCCATTCCCCTCCCTTGGGTCTTTGGGTTCTAGGTTGATGTCTCCAGGGTCGAGGCACCCCTGCAGTTTTCTCTGCTTATGCTGAGACAGGAACCTCCCTTAAAGGAGTTGCAGGAATCTGCTTGTCTGTAGCAAAAGAGAGCCCACCTGAGAAAAATGCTGCAACCAAGATCCTTGCTTGTCTCTGTTCTTTTTTTCTAAAAATATCCTTTTGAGATTTTGTCTAGTTTTAAGTAGAAGTTCTTAGTACACACGCTGCAGGCACCATTTTTTAACAGCACTTTTCAACCAGCCTGGTCCAACAGCCATGTTAGCCACAAATGACACACAGGGACAGTGTATTAATTATGAATCTGTGGGATGGTTACTAACATTTTCTTACAGGCTAGCTCTGTCTCAATTATTAACCCATAATTACTGATACATGTATTTCCAAACTCACAGATCCTCTCTTACCGAGATCACATTGCCACTCTAGCTTTCATTTTCAAACCATCTCTTCTTTCATTTCATTGTCTTCTTTTAAGTTTTCACATATGAGATCACATGAGTTGAGTGACTCTGTGTGTCTTTCAATACCATCCATTTTTCTGTAGATGGCTCAGTTCGTTTAACCTGTAGTTCAGCATTACTCTGTTGCTTCAATCACAATTTTTTTCATTAATCCTTTGACAGGTGGTACCCATGGTAGGGCTGCATCTTCCAATTATGAATGGTGTTGTAATAAACACATATGCAGGTCTCTCTCTTATATGATGACATCAGTTACCCTGGATAAGTGTTCTTAAGTGGATTATTGCTTGATCTCTTGCTCTCTCACCCTCTTTCCTTCTCTCATATTCACTGTCTCATTTCTTACTTTATGACTTTCAGAAAGTCCACACAGCTATACTTTGTAGCGATATAAACATACATTTCTACCAACAGTGTACAATGGTACAATTATCTGAGGATTTCTGATTCCCATTGACTGTACTATCAACAATACTGAATTTGAGCCAATTGGGTAAGTTCTTCCCATGTCAGAAATAGTTTTAGAGAAAGTGTTTGTGAGGGGTGGAGCCTATTGAAAGAACTAGGTGACTGTGAAGTTGGAGTCTGTGTCTGTGCTCTGGGAGAGAAAACTTCTGTCTTGGAGGAATGACAAGATCCTGAAAGCATCATTTGTAGTCCTAACCTTCACACAACTTGGGAGTCATGGAGGAGAAACCCCAGGATGTGAGATTAATGTGGAGAACTAGTGCACCAGACCAAATAATGATTGCTGAAACCATAGGCAGAAAGGACATACCAGGAGCATAATGACATTTATTATTTCTCTCCACAGGGGCGAGTAGCCAGCAGGAGGAGGGGAGTGACCAGCAGCAACTGAGACAAAGTCCCCAATCTCTGACAGTCTGGGAAGGAGGGACTTCCGTTCTGAACTGCATTTATGAGAACAGTGCATTAGACTATATCCCATGGTACAAGCAGTTCCCTGGTGAAGGCCTTTCACTCCTGTTAACCATGAGTTCAGTGTCAAATAACAAGGAAGATGGAAGACTCACTGTCTTCTTCAGAGAAAGTGATACACAGCTCTCCTTGCACATCACAGATTCTCAGCCTGGAGACTCAGCCACCTTCTTCTGTGCAGCAAGTGTACACTGCTCTCCAGGCACCTGCAGCCCACACCAAACCTGCAGCTGAGGATCCAGGAAACCCTGCTCTGGGATCTAGCCTGGCAGAGGTGCAGAGCAGCTTTCCTTTGCAGGAACAGTTGACTGGTGACAGTGAATGTAACCATTAGGCTCATTCAGTCACATACAGAACTGAGCTGAAGTCACGGCTTGCTTTTTCTCCAGTCTCCCCTTTCTCCTCAGGCACCATCTAGTAGTAGAACCAGTTGGATTCTTCCTCTCCATGTTGCCATGTCAACTGGATTCATCATGATTTTGGTTTTTCTCAGGAAACCCCATTTTTGAGATTAATGAGAACATTTCCTTTTAATGTCTATGGAAAACTTTATAGACATTGACATTTTGTCCTCTGGCTCTTACAATGTTTCTGCCACCTGTTCTGTGATTCTCTTTCATCTTAGGTGTAGGGGTTAAATTGCAGATGTGCCTGTTGGATTTGGTACTACTTTTCACACATTCTTTGTATTTGGAACAGTTTTGGATATCTGACCTATGGGGAACAGAAGGTACACAGATTTGTCTTTGGCGTTTGTCGATAATGTTATTAAGTGTAGGGAGGACCAGCCCATTGTGGGCTAGAACATCCTAGCAAGGTGGTTCTAAGTTGTAGAAAACAGCTGGATGAGTATAAGTTGACTTGCCAATCAGATAGTAAGCACCATTCTCCTTTGTCCTTCCTGCACCTCTTTGGCTGTGCATTCCCTTGTTGCAGGTAAAGCCATATAGAATAATAAAAGGCCTGATATCAACTTTATGGCCTGATTCACTCAGTGATGGGCTGTATTCTGAAAACATAAGACAAAAAATCTTTCCATTTCCCAAATTATTTTATTCTCAAGATATTATCCATACCAAGACAATTCCAAATTCAATAAATGTTGTCATTAGGTGTGTGGGTGTATCCAGTCTGAAGAATGGGATATCTACAAATGTGTACACTTTCAGAAGGAGTGATTTGTTCTCCCCCAGCTGCCATCAATTTACACTAGATAGAGTGGGGCCTACACTGCTTAGAGCAGACCCTACCAAGCACAAATGCATGTAAGGCAGAAATTTGACTCACTTTGTCTCAAGTAAGTTTCATGTAAGTAACCACATATGCTATAAGTGTTTAAGTATGACAGCTATTCATGTCCAGAACTTGGAATTCCACAGCAGACCTTCTCATCTTCTGGCTCTTATATTCTTTGTATGTATTCTTCAATGTTTCCTGAGTCTAGACAGGGAGTAACAAGTGTTGATAAAGAGGTAAATTCTTACAGCCATTTTGGAGATCAGTATGGTGGTTTCTCAGGAAAATGGGAATCAATCTACCACAGGACCTGGCAATTCCACTCTTAGGCATAGACCCAAATTATCCACATCCATTTAACAATGATAACTGTTCAACTATGTTCTTAGCACCATTATTCGTAGTAGCAAGAATCTGGAAGCAACCAAGATGCCCCTCAACTGAAGAATGGATAAAGAAGATGTGGCACATTTACACAATGGAATACTACTCAGTGGAAATTGAATTTTTAAATTAGCATGCAAAAGGATGGAACTTGAAGAAACCTTATTGAGTGAGGTAACCCAGTCCCCAAAAGAGGAAGTTGGTTTGCACTCACTCATACATGGATTTTAGACATAGAGCAAAGGCTCACCAACCTATAATTCACACTGCCCAAAAACGTAGGATTCAAGGAGAAACCTAAGAGATACCATAAAAGGTTGTTCACAGAAGGAGAAAATAATAGAGATACCCTCGGTATATTGGAAATGGTTGGGTGCAGTGAGTGGAGAGGGAGTTAGGAGAAAGAGAAGGGGAGGAGAGGAGAACACGTAGGACTAGGAAGATTGAGTTGGAGGATGAATATAGGAGAGCAAAGAGAGACAGAGAGAGAGAGAGATAATAATAGAGGGAGCCATTATCGGTATGAAGAGAAAACTGATTCTAGAGAAATGCCGAGAGACCTACAAGGATGACGCCAACTAACAATCTGAACAACAGTGGAGAGGCTACCTTAAATGTCCTTCCCTGATAATGAGATTGATAACTAACTTATGCCATCATAGAACACTCATCTAATAGTTGTTGGAAGCAGAAGCAGACACACTCAGCTGAACACTGCCTGAGCTGAACTCCTGGAATCCAGTTACAGAGAGGGAGGAATGATAAGAAAGGGGGTCAAGGCCAGGCTACAGAAACCCACAGAGACAGCTGACCTGAATAAGGAGCTGATGCACTACAAGACTGATATCTGGGAAACCAGCTTTGGACCAACTCAGACCCTCTGAACATGGTTCTCTGTTTGAAGGCCTGAGCAGTCTCACAGACCTCTGACTGGGAGACGAGAATGTATCCCTGGTGGACAAAAGGACTTTGGAAGCACATTCCCTATGAAGAGATACCTTGAAAAGAGTAATGTTTTTCTGCTTGTCTGTTCTCATGGCCACGCCAGCCCCAATTAACTCACAGAGACTCTGTATTTGATATAATGTTGTTGGTCAGGTACTAGTTTCTTATTGGCTAGCTCTGTCTTAATTATTAATCCATTTTCATTAATCTAAGTACTTCCATGTGGTTTCATCTTATTGGAGAGCTGCCACTGGCATTCTGCTCTCTCCATCTTCCATTTTCACTCCTCCTTACTAGTCCCTCTCTCCTCCTTGTCTCCTAGTCCTGCCTATCTTGCTTTCATATTGGCCAACAGTGCTTTATTTATTAACCAGTATGAGAAACATATTTCCAGAATGACATGCCCATCATCTCCTCTTTTCTGTCGAAATAAAAAGAAGGGTTTTAACCTTAACAAACAAAATATATCACACAACAGTTATCAAATAAGAATCACAGTTAACAATATTAGTCCATTAACATTTAGCAAGATTAAAAGAAACTGTTCTATCATCTATCCTACATTTGTGAATCTAAAGTCCTATATGTAACTTACCTTTAATCCCAACTTAGGAACACTATAACCATAACTATCTGTCTTCCACTCCATCAAAGACCACAGAAGGATAATATATAAACTCTAGAAATGACAGAGACACTCGCCTGGTCAGTCACCCGAAGTTCTCTTGTAGTGTTCCATCTTCAGACTATAGGCCATAGTGTGTCTGGCAGATTCCTCAGCAAAGGAGGAAACTATACTGTCCACCTGTTTTGGCAGTTTGTCAGTCACTTTCCTCTGTGTCCAGCAGACTGTCTGGCAAATTCTTCCACGAAGCAGGAACTCTGTATCAACGTCCATCTTGTACCAGCAGTCACTTTCCTGTGAGTCCTGCATGTCCAGGTTATACAGAATAAAGTCAAACAGGACAGACAAGAGCAGTATCTTGTCCAAATTGCTAGTCTTGCCATATTGGAAGTAACCTTCACAACGCATTTCTTCGATATCCAAATTCCTTTCTGACACCGGTGGTGTTTCAGGAGCATGTATGTCTCACTGTCAAGAAAAACCCTAGACCATTTTAAATGCCATGTCCTGTAGGTATTTAAAAGTTTTGAAGAATGCCTATTTATCTCAAATACATATCTTAACTACCTTATCTATAAGATCTGACTTATATACAAAGAAATGCATTATATTTATAAATGATCTATATAAACAAACTAGCTAAATGAGAAATATACATATCACAAAGTTGACCTTAATTTTTTATAAATAAATGAAAATCCATTTCAATACAAAGTATTCATATCTTTATCATAATTCCCTTTTTACCTTTAGAAAGAGATTGGTTCTTGTCATTAACCATTTATAACCAACCCCATTTAAAGGAAAACAAACATTTGTAAACAATATTTGGTTGTTCTTTCCAGACTGCTTTCTGCTGGTAGGAGGCACTGTCATAGGACTCCTAAGAAGATGTAGAAATCCTGGCTGTAGTCTGCAAGGCAGCTGTGTCTCAACTGTTTTGAATGTTGGATCGCCTGCAACTCTGTTTCAGGGGGTCTGGCTTGATCAAACTGGAAGGAATTACAGCTTTACATTTTCTGTGGAAACAAAAATAGGAATCCTTTTCCCCAGTAACTTGTCCTTAGACTTAAATATTGAAGTCAAAGCATTTTTAAAATATATCAATTGGATTGATGCAGCAGCATTTGTTTTAACAGTTGTTGTTATTTCCTCAGCATTCAAACTATTTGAAGACAACAAAATAGCATATAGTATCCACAGTTTTCTCTGCTTTTATTCATCTTTATGTGGCTTTTTTATTACTCTGTTTTTGTTAGTTGTGTATTTTTTTTTAGTTTTTGAGAAAGGGTTTCTCTGTGTAACTTTTATCTGTCCTGGGATTTACTCTGCATACCAGGTTTACTTTGCAATCACAGAGCTCTGCTTGCCTCTGTCTCCCGAGTGCTGGGATTAAAGGCATGTGCCACCACACCTAGCTCCTAGCTGTCTTTTTAAAACCATTTTATTTCTTTTCTCTCCCTCGCCTACATATATTTTAGAACACGTTGTAAACCTTTAGTGCTTTTCCTTAATGTGAATCTGTCTTTACTGTGAATCTGTATGTTTTTGTAGCCACGAGTCTTTTATCAGGTAAACAACAACATTTCTAAAATGAAAGTGATAGCTGTGTTAGCTGCAGTCTATCCAAGATGGCAGCAGCTATATAAAGCCAGCACTGAGAGCTGTACTCACTGCCTTGGTCTGAGCTGCCTTCCAGCAGCATGTTGCCAGGTTGGAGATGTGATCATTGCCATTGTGTGTGTGTATACATAGTTATATTGTTTAGGTATTAATCCCTGCTTTACTGAAAGTGGAAAAGCTCAAAGTTTTATAGAGTTATATTTGGTGTTTGAAAATTTGTGACATGCTTTAAGTATATTCTTCTAAATTAATATAGTTATACTCAAATGAATTTTCAGATAACATTTAAAACATTTATGAATAAAATTGTCATCGTTTTTCTTGTTTGTCGACTGAGTGTTATTCCCTTTCATTTTCTGAAAACAAAGCTGGTGAACTTTTTTCTCAAATTTGTGCTTTGCATTTCTAATATACATGTGTATGCTAATGCAGTGTAGCTCTGTTTTAAAATATATTCAACAGTAAAGCATTGTATGATGATTGGGAGGTTTGCTTTGGTACTCAAAACTTTGGAGGCACAGAAAGTCGTAATAATCTATTTCCATGTTTTTAACCACTATGCATCATATCAATTTAAAATATGCAAAATATCACTTTTGATGGGCATTTGGGCATGGCAGTGCCAGCAGAAGTAATCAAAGTCTAAGTCAGAAGTGGGGTTCACAACGGGCAGTAGGCCACCACCAGTCATGTTTCCAAGGTGTTGCTTCAGCCCTGTGTACAGCTCAGTCTTCTTTATCAGGCATTGCCACCTCTCCACCCAAGTCAAGTGTTCAGCCAAGAAGGACCAAGACCAACAGGCCACCTGGAGTTAGAAGGAGCATGTAGTAAGCAGGAACCAATACTTACTGTCATAGTTACAACAGTATCTAAGATATAAATTTTAAGTGTCCTCAGTTCTTTTACAATCTAGATAAGTCTTATGAATCAGTATTGTGTTGCTATAGCAATGTTCAGAGTGATGCAGATGACCTTTACTTTTACCTGCTTTCTAAAGGAGAGTTAGAAAGTTAATGTAATGTTTTCCTAAAGAAGAAAATATTTTTAACACTTTGTTCAAGGAGAAATTTCTATGCTTTTATCAGAACGACTATACAAGAAATGTAATTCTAGCTATTTCCCCGTTTATATGGCAGAGCAGAAATTTACACACCCAGAGGTTTGCTCTGCTTTAGGATTAGCACTTTTAAAAACTTCCCCATGGGGTTCCATCAAGATGGCCAAATAGATAAAGATGATGTTTGACACCAACCCTGACAACACAACTTTAATACCTGGAATCAACACCGTGAATGGAGTGAAGTGACTACCAAAGATTGTCTCCTGACCCTCCAATGGATGTTATGTGCACATACATACATATAATGAATGCATGTAATAAAAACTATGTGTCGCTGTCATATTGCTCTTGAAGAAGTTATTATACCTTCATTCTTGAAACTCCCTTTATGATCCCTCTAAAACCCCCTCTTCATTGCTGCCTATATTTCCTTATTAAACTATGTGCACTCAAATGCCCCTTTCAAGTTTGGATACTAAAATAATTCAGTGAAAATTTTAACACAGAGGTATACCCAGGAGGAAAAGACATAGCCAGAGTCTTTAGCATCAAATTTTCCATGGCTAGATGAAAACAAGGAGCAAGTATTGGTTTTTTTTTTCAATACAAACATTGTAATGTCAAGTCCTGTAAGATTGTAGCATCATAGGTACTGTTAGTTGTGATGAATGTTGTGACTGTGGTTACTGTTTTTGTGAAAGGTGACATGGTACCTTTAGCTTCTGAGGGGTATTGCAGTGATGATGGTTAATTACTGTGGAGATTTTTATTTGTTTTTACATGGAAATAGACAAAAAAAAGAGGGAGATGAAATCACTGAATGATGGTCTTTGGGAGACAATGGCTGGTGCCTCCTCTCTGCCTCTTAAATATTGTGGAACTTCACTTAGTACTCAGAAAGATATCGTTTTTTAGTTGACAGGGGAGAAACTCAGAAAACCAAGAGCCACTATAAATAAAAAGAAAACCTTAGCCTCATATAACATATTCAGAGTCTTTATTTGCCTACATCATTCAGCCATTTGCAGTAAGAAGCATTCTAACTATGTTAGCACATTGAGAGGTTGTAGATCTTGCTTCAATCAGTAGGAGGCTGCTGTTAATAGTAAAAGTAGAGAGACCTTTGGAGACAGAAACCATGGATGCGGTCAGAACTTTATGATGCAATCTACAACTGGAAAAAAATATTATTTTAAAGGAGTGTGTATGAGAGTGAGTGTGTGCATGTGCATGTTTGCATGAATATGTGAGTGTGTTTGTATTTGTGTGCATGCCTGTTTGTGAGTGTGCGTGTTAGCATGCATGTATGTGTTTGCACACCCACATACATGCTGGAGTGATCCATGTGTGTATTAATGACTGCACGTGACCTCAAGGCCAGGGGACATGGATTTTCTTTGCTTTGGTATAAAAGGGTATTATGAGTCACTTGGCATAGGTGTTGGGAACCGAACTTGAATCCTCTTGAGAGTCTTACACCATCTGTCAGTCACATTCATTCCTTAGTGAATATATACTTCAAAAGCTGTGGCAGCAAGGGAGTGACTTCATTGTGAAGAGCACACTATTCATCCATAGACATGCCATTTGTCCCTGTTCCCAGAAGGTAAGATTTAGCTCAATATTTAGTCTCTTCAGAAACATAGTCACTCTGGGAGCACATGGTCCTGTGTGACCATGAGTTTAAGGGAGGATGTGGTCCTGTGTTACTGTGACTTCATGGGAGTATGTGTTCCTGTGTGACTGTGACTTCCTGGGAGGGTGTGGTCGTGTGTGAGTATGAATTCTTGGGAGGATGTGGCCCTGTGTGACTATGACTATGGAACTGTATTGGTTATGCAAATAATGTTGACAGGTAAAGATATGAAGCACAGTTGAGAAAAAGTATCTTTGAAAAGTACAGTATCAAAACAACATTGATGGATATCAAAACAACAATGGAGATCAGCTCAAGAACTGGGTCGCATGCAGGTAGTTTCTAAATGCTCTCCAGAGTATTTGCAGAAACTTCTGTTCTCTTCCTTCAGGGCCATCCGACTGCCAGAAGAAACTATGTCTGTTCTCAGGGTTCTTGCCTGAGAGATCATTGACTCCCATGGGAACCTCACTGTTGAATTTGATCTCTGTACTTCAAAAGATCCCTTCGGAGACTTGTCTTCTACCTATCAACTATCATCTATCTATCTATCTATCTATCTATCTATCTATCTATCTATCTATCATTAGGTTTTTTCTTCTTGAGACAAGTTTTGTTGCACAGACAATGCTGAAAGTGAGATTTGAAGGCATTTATAGTGTCTGGCCTTTCATATCCTGCGGTTTTTGTCATCTTGCACTACATTTACATATTTCTAAGTAAATGTGTTTATCCATGTGCACATATTTTTTATGTTAAGTACAAAAATTTCCTCTTGAAAAGAAGGATTTGCCTTTAATCATTACCCTTCTATCAATTGTCATTTATTTTCTATATTTGTTGTACTAGTAAACACATAGTAAAAGCCAATATGGCTACCACCACAAAATTATTAATTTTTCATTAAACACTTCTGTTCAATGCACGTATATGCCCCTATTGTGCTTCAGATGATAATCTAAAATGAAGCATACAAATGGAATAAAACTGAAGCTTTGATAAAATGTATTTCATTGTTGTCTTACATAAGGTTTTCATAATATTGTCATTATTTCATCTGAAAAATTACAACTACATTTTTCTCTTTAATTTTATTGCTTGACTTTTTTTTGGGAGATGGTTCCTCTTTGTAGTCTTGGCTGTACTAGAATTTACTATGTAGACAAGGCTGACCTCAAACTCCCAGATATTCTCCTGCCTCTGCCTCCCTAGTATTGGGATTAAAAAGATGTTCCATAATGCTCGGCAGAACTTCTTACTTTTTAAAACTACAGTGCCCTCATTCTGTCTCCTGCTTGTGGATCAACACAGGTATTAATTGATGATGGAAGATGTCTAGTTGGGGCATTGTTTGCCCTACTATTTAGTACTTCATTTAGACTCCTTTTATACTTACGTATATTTTAGGATGCTTCTACAATTGTGTTTCCATATGGTTTTTCAAATGGCCGGCAGTGTTAGCTGTCCCTTTCCACATTCCCTCCTTCATCTTCTGTTCTATCCTCTTCATATTTAATCTTCCTAGTCTACTTTTTCTTTTGTTTCACTGTAACACTGTGTTCTATTTCTTCTTCCTAGAGTGACATTGTCTTCCCTCCTGGTTCCCTATCTGAAACCTAATTTTTGTGATTATTTGGCTTGTAGCATGCCTATCGAAAGCTTAAAGCTAATTTAACATGCAATATTTGCCTTTTGGGACTAGGTTACCTCCTTCAGGTTGACTTTTTTCTATCTCAATCCAATTACCTTCACATTTCATAATTTCGCCTTTTAATAATATAACACTATTCCATTGTGTAGATGTACTATGGTGTCATCGTATGTTCATCAGTGGATAGACATCAGGGATGTTCCAATTCCTGTGTACTGTGAATAGGGAAGCAAGGAACGTGGATGAGAAAGTGCCTCTGTGGTACAGTGTAGGCTCCTTTGGGTATATTCCCAAGAGTGGTATAGCATCTGTTCCCAACTTCCCAAGGCATCAACACACTGATTCTGATGGTGTCTGTACAAGTTTGCAATACCATCAATAATGAATAAGTGTTCCCTTTCCCCAAATCCCCAGAAATATGTTCTGTCATTTATTTTATTGATCTTGGCCACTCTAACATATGACAGCTGCCTTTACATGTACAAGGTCCTAAAGACTGACATATGCCTTATTATTAAAATCTGGGGAAGGCACAGGGTAGCGTCCATCCTCAGTTCAGTTCCTGTCCACCAGAGGATGCAGTTTCCTAATGCAGACTCATTGCCTGTGTGTTTTGTATCTGAGGAGAATCACCCTTTCTCTGAATTAAGATTCCTTCAAGCTAAGAATCAAGACCATTTTCTAGATGATACTAAATATGGGCTCCTCTCCAGGTTTCGTGACTGTGATACTCCTCATACTCAGTAAGAAAAGTGATTTAAACAGAAAAGTCTTAAGCCTTATGTTATCTAAGAGCATTATCCTCCAGGTGACACACAATATCCTTCCTCTCTCTCTCTCTCTCTCTCTCTCTCTCTCTCTCTCTCTCTCTCTCTCTCTCTCTCTTTCTCTGGCTCTCTCCCTCTCCCTCCCTCCCTCTTTCTCTGCTCTCCTTGCACTCTAGGAAGGACCCATGGAGACTCTGTGACTCAAGCAGGAAGCCAAGTGACCATGTCAGAAGGCCAGTTCCTGACAAAATATTGCACATATTCAATCACAACCATCGCATACCCTGTTCTTTTCGGGTATGTTCGATATCCTGGTGAAAGTCTACAGCTCCACCTGAAAGTCATTACAGCTGGCGAGAGGGAAAGCAGCAGAGGTTTTGAAGCTACTCATGATAAAGGATCAACCTCCTTCCACTTGCAGAAAGCATCAGTCCAAGAGTTAGATTCGGCTGAGTACTATTGTGCTGTGGGTGATACAGTGACAGAAACAGCACAGGGAGCTGAGCACAAACTGAGAGGCAGCAGGCTGCCTGGCTGCTGAGCATCTGCCTCTCAAATCCATCTGCCTTCATTCAGCATACCCTGTGTTGTGTGGCCTTACACTTCTCTGTGGTGAAAATCCTGTAACAGTTCTCATGCCAGGACACATAACTTCACAAACGTCCACACTGTTCATCACATCGCCTGCAGTGAATGAAACAAAATGTTTACTCAAAGGTTTGGAGCCAGTCCAGCTCTGACCCCAGGATGGCAGTGCCTGCATTGGTCCTGACTCCAGGAGCTGAGGTGGGTCTCCAGTCTCTGATAGGCTGGATGTGCTGCCTGAGAGTTCCTATATTTTACAAGAAAGAGATGATGAAATAGGCAGCAACTTTGGCAGCCTTCTGCATAACAACAATGGAGAAGCATGGGAGTGCCTGCTGGGTGATTTCATGGCTGTATTTTCAGTGTAAGTTAGTGGTGGTTTTAACCTGGGAGCCACAGGAAGTCAAAGAACATTTTCTTAGGATTTCGGGGAAGGATGTAATTCCTTGGGAGAGGTGGAGAGAGCAAACTACTACTATTCCTAGGTCACCTGAGATTCACATGAAGAGTAAAGGATGCAAACTACAATCACTAAGCCTGCAGCCTGGCCCCAAACTGCTGCTGGGTGTGCAGCTACAGCCCTGACACAGGGAGACTCTGCAGGAGGCTTTGCACAGCTGTGGCTTCATCAGATACCCACCAACTACAAGGAAGGTGTGAGGAAAAGGAAAATACTACTGCAGATGTTCACACTTAAGTTTAAAGGGATGTGATACCAGCTTGTTGAAAGATAAATGTCCAAAACATCAGCCACATGAGTAAAATCTACACTTTATTTTATTAAATGCTTGTGTTAATGTCATAAAATATAAATCCCTCTTACACACTCCAGAAACATTTTGGTCTTTTTGCTAAATTGAAAACTGAGAGCAACTGTTTCCATCCTGTGTTTAGAGAATACAGGACAACACTTCCAGTTAATCTGCTTATCATGAACTTTATAAAAGAATTAATTTTGAAGATACAATGAATAAAGTTGTAACAAAAGCAACAGAAAGAATATTATTAAATCAAAGTAGGATTTCAACACTGTCTTGATATTTTAAAAAATATATTCCATTATGTACTATGCAACAAATATTTCACATAAAAATTATGAGACCCAAAGGATACATTACAAATTAGAGAGATATATCTGTAATTTGTACCACAATAATACTTGTAGGCTTTCATCTACAAAATATTTACATATCTACAATGTAGTAAACATACAGAATTTCTCATTGAAACATTGCTTTCAAAAGAAAACCTGGAAAACTAAAAGTCATGCTGTAGGGGATAACTCATTACATAATAATTAAATGTGATAAAAATACTGCTGAATCTCAGGGGATGGCAGTTGGAAAGCTCCAGCATGCCACTTGTCTCTGGGACGAACTGTAAAGCAGCTGAGCTCCTTCATTCAAAAATTGTCTTCCCATTGCTACTTTCAGGTTGAAACAGCAACTCAATTAGCTAAAACATGTACATTCTAGAGATTCACAAATTAATTGACCCCTTGTGATTCATTCAGCTTCATCCCCATTGCTACTATATTTGTTTCAAATATAGATTATCTGGGCTTCGCTGATAATAAACAATTCCTAGTTATCTGTAAGATTTATGTGAGCATGGCTAGAAGTGGTGACACTACAATGACAGCTTCTACAATAAGAATTACTCATTCGGTCATCTCAGAGAGTTCACAAATAGCAACCATCATACTCCTAGCTTCTTGATAGTGTGTGATGAGGAATTAGGTGAGGTTGGAATATGGCAATTAAGCAAGAAAGAGAGTATTCTGAAGAAGCTTCCCAACTGATCTTGACAGATCATTTTCCTAATCTCATTCCTGATTAATCTTGACTTGGAAGTGCTTGTTTAATAAGGAAGTGAAGTTGAGGACTACAAATAGTAGTTTTAGAGGTTTTCTAAATAATACATAAACTTCAAGAAACCAATATAAATGTTATTTTCTCCTATAAATACTTAATGTCAAAATTTAAGTTAAATCAAAATATAAAACTTGAAAGAGTTTTATCAGTTGAAAAATGCACCTTCTATTCGACTACGTTTGCATCGACAGCCATCATGACTGGATCATCCTCTTCATCCAAGTTTTTCAGAAGGTCTGTGAGCTCTCTCACCTGAATTGCCAGTGCTCATTTTCTTTTAAAATCTGGTCTACAATCATATGTCCTGGTTGCACAACAACTTTAATCCTGTTATAGTCAACAGTCATCTTCTCCATTTCCTGTATCAAGTGTTCAAGACTTTTTCTCACATGTTGCTTCTAAATTCCAGTTTTCTCATTAGCTCCTGTTAAGGTGTGACTTTCATCCAGATAATGAGCAATTCCTTTTTGACATAGGTGATTGGTTGTCATTGCTTTCTCTTCCTGATCAAAATGACTCCTTTTGTGAATCTATTTGTTTGTGGTCATCAGTAATGTCCTGACAAAGCTGCTCATTCTCTTAATATGCTGCTTTCATATTCTGCCTCTCCATTCAAAGAGCTAATTAATCATTAACTTTCTTCTCTTAATCCAAAACTTTTGCCACATTGGGTAGTTCTCTATCTTTTTGTTCCAACTGGTTTTCAAGGTGGTGAATTTCATCATATAAAAGCTGAATATCACATCCACCTCCTGAGCCTTCTCCAGTTCATTTTCAAAGATTCATTACTTTTTTTAAAATATTTTTTTCTTATTTAACATATCAATCCCAGTTCCCTCTCCCTCTCACACTCCCCAACCCCCGCCATAGACCTCCCATCCCATCCCCTATCCACTCCCCAGGGAGGGTGAGGTTTTCCAAGAGGGATCATCAAAATCTGTCAAGTCATTTAGAATAGGGCCTAGGCCCTCCCATGTGTCTGTCTTTAGGCTAAGGGAGTAACTCTCCATGGGGAATGGGATCCATTGCCAGATGTACCATAGACTGCCCAGGCCTCCTAACTGAGACCCAAGCTCAGGGGGGTCTGAGTCAGTCTTATACTGGTTTCCCTGCTATCAGTCTGGGGTCAATGAGCTCCCCCTTGTTCAGGTCAGCTGTCTCTGTGGGTTTCTGCACCCTGGTATTGATCCCGTTGCTCATCATTTATCCCTCTCTGCAAGTGGATTCCAGGAGTTCTGCTCAGGCTCAGTGTTTTGCTGTGGGTGTCTGCTTCTTTTTCCATCAACGACTGGATGAGGGCTCTATGATGGCAGATAAGTTGATAAGTTAGTCATCAATCTCATTATCAGGGAAGCACATTTAGGATAGCCTTTCCACTTTTGCTCACATTAGTTAGGGGCATCCTTGGAAGTCTCTGGCCATTTCTATATTGTCAGTTTTCTCTTTAAACCTATAATGGTCCCCTTTGGTCTCTCTCTCTCTCTCTCTCTCTCTCTCTCTCTCTCTCTCTCTCTCTGTATATTTCAGAAAATTCACAGAGCTATTCTTGGTGCCTATACTAACACACATATATACCTAAAATGTATAATGGTAGAATTGCATTGATAATCAATTTGAACAGAATAGGGAGGTGTTGCCTATGTCAGAAATAGCTTTAGACACCTTGTTTGTGAGGGGTGGACCCTGTTGAGAGTGTCTGTAAGTTTGGAGTCTGTGTTGTGGGGGAGATAAAATGCATTATCCCCAAGCTTCATCTAGGAAGAATGGACAAGTTCCTGAAAGCATTATTTGTAGTCCCAGCCCTTCACACAGCTTGTGAGTCATGGAGGATAAACCCCAGGATGGGGATTAATGTAGAAGCATGGGAGAACTGGGGCACCAGACAAAACCATGAATGCTGAAACCATAAATAGTGCAGACCTGGGAACCTAATGACATTTGTCATTTCTCTACACAGGGGTGAGTGGCCAGGAGGGGGAGGGATGTGACCAGCAACAAGTGAGACAAAGTCCATAATCTCTGACAGTCTGGAAAGGACAGACTTCAGTTCTGAACTGCACTTATGACAATGGTGCATTTGACTACTTCCGTGGAGAAGGCCCTGCACTATTAATAGCCATACATTCAGTGTCAAATAAAAAGAAAGATGGAAGGTTCACAGTCTTCTTCAGTGAGAGGGATAAAAAGCTCCCTTGCACATCACAGATCCTCAGCCTGGAGACTCAGCCACCTACATCTGTGCAGCAAGTGCACAATGCTCTCCAGGAACCTGCAGTCACACCCAAACCTGCAGCTGAGGCTCCAGGAAAAACCTGCTGTGGGGCTGAGCCTGGCAGAGGTGCAGAGCAGCTTTCCTTTGCAGGAGCAGGTGACTGGTGACAGTGAATGTAAGGATTAGACTCCTTCAGACAGAGGGAGGTGAAGTCACAGCTTTCTTTTCTCCAGTCTCCCTTTGCTCCTCAGCAACCACTGGAGAATTTACATCTATTTCCTGAACTAGTTCAGTTGAATTGTTTACTGGGTAGTTGTGCAGTTTCCTGTGAAGTTGGCTTGTACCAACTGTAAATTATATAAGCAGCATCCCCCTACACTTTTGTCAGCAATGTTATTAATGTGTAGTTATTGCAGCCCAATGTGTCAGTCACTTTGACTGTGACTTCTGTGATAGAAATCACATACTTGACTTTTACCTTACTCTCCCCTGATACCAGGGAAGTAGTGATTTACATGACCACTGGCCACTTATACTTCCTGTTTTGCTGTTCATGTCCCTATCTACCTTCAAGAATTCAAGTATGTAAACCAGGAAGTGTGTTTACAATAGGCATATGGCTTCAAAGGGGAAAGAAGAAATAATTTTATTCATTAAATGAAAATGCAAAAGTTTCACTAAAGAATTAGTTTCACATGTGTATTTCAGAGATGAAAAAATACAATTTTGAATGCATTGTTTTTATGTCATATATGTGAAAGACTTAAACTAGCAAAGAAATGAAATGAAGCCCAAATAATTGGAATGCTGGGTGGAATTTGCTAACCATGGTCCTGAGATAGCAGGATACCAAGAATTCACACTGCCCCTCCTTTCCCTGAGTCAGCAGGTGGTAAATAGGTTCCCTAAGAAACAAAGATATAGCTGCACCTCCAGTTTTCCCAGACAAGATTAATTTGCATACCCCGAGGCCCTAAGGTCTGTTGACCCTAACAGGGAGACCATCAGGCCTCAAAGGGTCACATATTTAATAGACAGAGAGAGGGTCACACCCCTTCCCTAAGCTTGTGGGTTTTGCCTTTAAAACATCTGTTCCCCTGGGGATGGGGCTTCTCTCTGGCCTGCATGCAGATGGAGCCCATTTGTGCAAACAATTCCTGTTCATTAAAGCCTATTGCATGTTGCAGCAACTGGAATGGACATTGAGTTCTTAGGGGTACCGACCAAAACTGGGAGACTCCTCATTCTGAGGGTCTTACATAAGCAGCTGCAGTGCACAGAATAGACAAAGGACCTCACATTACCTAACACTTTGCAAGGTTTATTCACTTAAAGGTACTTAAATGTTAACATGATTTCCACTGGAAAAGATTTATTAGTTTATACATTTAAATATTTCCATGTCACATAATTGATAGTTGTGTTAGCCCTAACTACCTAGGAAGCCAAGACAGGAGGCATGCTTGAGTGTAAGATTAGGAGTCTAGGCTGAGGAATACAGTGAAATGCTGTCTTAAAAAACAAAACCAACAAACAAAAAACAATGTGGAAGCCTACAAGCTCTCATTCTCATTCACAATGGAGTTTTCTGTATCCATAATTCAGTTATGTCTTAGCAGTAGGAGATAGATCTCACAATACCAGTAGGCGAACTCCCTGCCTTTCAATGTGCAATATTCTTGTCAAGTTTATAAAGTTGAGCTCCAAACTGGGAAGAAGGTTTGTATAAGAATAGCCTTCATTGAATACAAACACTTAGCTCAGAAGAGCAGGAGAGCAAAGACATCCTCCAGAATGAAGAACAAAGAATTGGGAAACTCTGGGTACCTCAAGACAGAACTCTGATTTCCATGGGAATGAAAGTCAGGGAAACACTTAAAGAGACCAGCAATGCAATGAAGGCAGGTTAATTTAAAATAATATAATCTTTTTTATTGGGTTTTCTGAGGCAGGGTTTCTCTGTATTGTTTTGGAACCTGTCCTGGAACTAATTCGAGACCAGGCTGGCCTCGAACTCACAGTGATCTGCCTGCTGTTGCCTCATGAGTGCTGGGATTAAAGGCATGGGCCACCAACACCAATTGGCTGTTTTCATGTGGTGATCAAGACAGATCTTTGAATTTGAGGGTATCCTAGTTTACAGAGTGAGTGCCAGGAAGCCAAGCTTAAATAGTGAAGGAGACCTGAAATCAGAAAAATGGTGAAGATGTCTTTAAACAAGGGGGCCACGCTCTGGCTCAACCAAGCAGCAGAATTTGGCAGCTTTGGCCCCATGGGTTCTACATTAGAACCAATAGTGAATTTTGTGGAATCTCCCTCCAAAACTAAGGAAAGTTCCTGAAGCCAGGCATATGACCAAGGGGTACCTGAATGGAGGTCCAGATAGGTAGTAGCATGCAGTTATAAAGATAAAGGCTGGGTTACCTTGGAGACCCCAAGGTGATAGTAATGCCCTACACTTGAAATATCAGCCAAGAAGAGATGCTAACAGTTAGTGCAATGTTTCCAAAAGAAAGAAATGTGTTGCAATCAACAAAGTTGAAATGAGTTGGACATCTGAAGATCATTTTGACATCATACAGACAAGGAAATACAAAGTTTGTAGTTTGTTCAGCTTGTTTTAGTCTTTTTTTTGATAGGGAATTTCCTTACTATGCTCCCTTTCCTCCTTTTTGGAATGATAATCTATATTATGTGCCTTGTGTAGAAAGTGGCCTGGGGGGGGGGGCTTCAGGCAGATCCAGCTGAGTTGCCTGGTTGGTACCTGAGAAGGTGAGTATGGATTAAGAAAATGACAGGTAAAGATACTAAGGAAAAAAATAGAGACACAGAATAGTCAGGAGGGCAATGCAGTGAATACTGAACCACATGTTTATTCTTTAACATTCTTATATATCCCAACCAAAAAGAGGAAAATGGCAAAAGCCTTCTTTACTATGAAACAAGCATAGTTTCGTCCTTAATTTTGTTAACATTTACTAACTAAGCCTTAAACTAAATTTCTCGTAATGTGGACATGAGGATTGAGAGTTAAACTTGATGTTAGACTTTTACAAGACAATAAGGTTTCATATAAGTCAATTTTTAAGTTAGTGTAACTTTTCTCTGTCTTTGTCTCTATCTCTATCTTTTCCTGCCTCTCTGTGCCTGTGTTTGTGTGTGCTTGTGTGTGTGTGTGTGTGGGCCTATGTGTGTAAACCTATGATCTTCATTGTGTATATCATTGTGTATCTCCCTGTATTTCTTTTCTCCTTTATTCATCTATTTATTTGGCACAGGTTCTCACTGAAATTGAAGCTCACCAATTGGACAACACTGACTGACTGGTGAGATCTCAGGGTTCCCCTGTCTGTTTCCTAGAGCTCTGGCTGCAGGGGCTTCCACATCACTGGATCCTATGTGGCTGCTGGCACCTCACCCACAGCAGGCACCTGACACTGGCATCTCCTTAGCCACTATAGACTATTAGTTAATTCCTGTTACAGATTCACAGACATAGGCAAAGGGGATCTTCTGGCATTCTGAGGCACTGCCCTTCACCATATGAGTTAAAAGTAGCTCTCCTAGCTGCAGAATTTATACAGACCCTGCCTTCAGAGATGGAGGAGATTGTTTCAGGTCCCAGTGTTCACAGGGAAATTCACGGACAAATGAGAATTTTTTAAAAATTAATCTTTATTAGATATGGATACAGAGAAGTCAACATATGACAATGGTCTGTCTGCAGGTGCATTAAAGACAGTACATGGCTCATAATGAATCTGACTTCCATCCTCCACATTATCCCACTGAATAACAACCCTATGTGCAAAGCAGCTTCACCCTCAGCAGGGCCAGGTTTTCCCAGTCTCCCTTTTAGGTGCTTCTCCTTTTAACTACCAAGAAAGACAGGAAGCATGTAAAAGTCTGTGGTGACCTACACTTTTTCTCTCTGCACAAGGAACATGTGGCCTATGATCATACACAACCTCATTTCCTGTCTGAAATAATGTAGAAAACACAGTCAGTACACGTGCAGAGTCAGGCACTGAGACCTCACACTGATCTAATCCTGAGGAGACAACATTTACAGAGAGGGACATGGGCCACATGCCTCCCTGCAGCCTGCTCTGTGTGCTGGTGGCCTTGGCCTTCTCTGGTAAGAATGTCTCACAGTAGTTAAGGGAATAAGCAGGAAGCCTTGCCCCAGGCACATAGCATTCACATGGATGTGATAGGGAACAGGGATTAGAGAGAAGCAAGCAGAATATGTCTTCATTGAAGTTCATTTTAGGCCTCATGGTACTGAAATCCAACAGCATTTTTGTTCACATTACCACAGAATAAGCTTTTTTTATTTCTTGTGATTGTTCTGCAGGATCCAGTTTGGGCCAGAAAGTGACTCAGGTCCAGTCAATGGCAAGCGCACAGGAGGGGGAAGAAGTCAACCTGGAGTGTTCATACGAGACAACTCAGAACTTTTATCACCTGTTTTGGTACAAGCAGCTTCTTAGTGGGGAGATGATTTTCCTTATTCGCCAAATTTCTTCTTCCACTCAGACTGAGAGAAGTGACCGCTATTCTGTCATGTTCCAGAAATCATCCAAGTCCTTCAGCCTTGTCATTTCAGCTTCACAGATAGAAGATTCAGTGAAGTATTTCTGTGCTCTCTGGGAATCGACTCACAGTGTTTGAAACCATAGCAGAATCTGAACAAAAACCAGAGCTCCTTAAGCATAGCCTCTCTCAGGGAGCCCAGCTGAGAACACACCTGTGCACGGAGAGGAAAAGGTTCCAACTGTGGCTGCTTCATCTGTGGTCTGCATCAGAAGTGTGTTTCTAAGTAAAACCTCATTTTATGCAATCTAGAAACAGCCATAGGGAATGCCTTTCTTTTAATACTTTGTCTGAAAAGTATTCAACTAAAAATAGACCACAGAGATCATGTGTTGTTCTTTTGATACAATTATTGCCTAAGAAACACAAACACAAGACTCAGTACTCATGTGGAGTTTATTGATAGAGGGGAGAGAAAGGGGGGTAGTTGGTGGCCAACCAAAAGCAGGGGAGAGAGAGAAGAGAGGAAGAGAGAGAGAAAGAGTGAGAAAGAGCAAGAGAGAGCAAGAGAGAAGCATGTTTGGCGTGTTTGATTTAAAAGGGAAACTTGCCCACGTGTAACTTAGTCCCCTGTGCAGCCAGGTAAAACTTGAGCAGCTAGGTAAGTCATGATGTAGAGAAGAAATGGCCATGAACATTCTGCCCATCATCAGGGGGGTGGGGTCAGCAGACTGCTGGTTCCCACCATTCCCACCTGTTATTGTTATTTAAAAGGTGGGGTTTGGGTGTGGCAGGTTTGGGAATAAGGATGTTGAGTTATCAAGACTGCTTCCTGCTGACTTGGGGCAGTGATCATCTTTGGGGGAATGAGAAAGCTGGGGTGCTGCCATGTCCTGGTAGCTGGTTGTTTCATCGCAGTCCTGACAGTAAGGAATTCTGGTGTCTTTTTGAGACCTGGCAAGATGTTAGCAGAACAGAGGACAAGGTTAAATTTAGAAAAAAAAAAGTTTCTTTTTGTAGGTCCTTGTACTTGAGGGGAGAATTGTAAAATGATGGAGGGGTTCCTGAGGTGAGGGGAGTCCTAGGGCCAGGGAAAGGTTGAATATTTATTTGGAGTCAATCTGACCTGTTTGGATGGGTCCAATTCGGCTCCCTGGAACTTACAAGAGTCCTTTAAGTTTGTGAAAACATAAATATTAAGATGAAAGACCCCCCACTATGCTTATTGCCTGCTCGAGCTGCTCTCATTAATTGCCAAGGTCAAGTTATGAGAAAAGTACAGGAGGGAAGCAGGTGCTGCTCTTATCCAACACCAACCAGATATCTGTGGTCTGCAGCTTGGACTAAAGCAAGGTCAGCAGGACAATATCCAGGATGCTGAGATAGTCATAACTGAATTCATTGTATTATTTGTGCCTAACCCGAATATCCAACTGTCCTTGGTTAACTACAACTGCTACATTTAGATGAAACAATGAAATCCCTGTAACCATGCTTCTGCTTCTGTAAGCCTGCTTCTTGCCACACCAACCTTATATAAACTGCATATGCTTTAACCAGGCACGTTCTCTCAGTCTCTTGAAAGACTGAGGCGTCCATAGGTACCTGTGTGTAAACAATAAATAACCTCTTGCACTTGCATCCAGTGGTCTGGTCTCATCTCTTGGGGGGAAAGGGCCTTCCCCCTGACAGGCTCCAAACTCTTGGGGTCTGCTGGGGTCTTTCAAAGACACATTAGCAGCATTTAGAAATGATTTGGCTGAAATAATAAACACATACAACTGGCAGATTTTTAACACAATGAAAAGCATCTTAATTTTGAGCTTATAGTTATAGTTATGATCGTATAGTGGTAAAACTTTATTGATTATTGTTAAGAGTATAAACAGTAGCAACCTTAAAGTATCCATTTCTGAAATATGTTTTGTAACAATCGGAACCTTGGCTGCTGCTTTAACCTGACAAAACTATCAGTTGTCAAAAGCATCAGAGTTCTTGAGAAGAATAAAATTTTACCTGAATGACCTGAATGATTAGAGAGTAACAGGGACTTACTAGCTGGCAGCATGGACAGCCATCCCCAGGTCCTCCACAGTTGTTGAGGTTAGAGGCTTTAAGGACATCTGCCTTCTGCTGATGGCACGAGACCTGTGGATTAGGAACTTTTGGAAGACTTACCTACAGTTGGCCCAAGCAATGTGGAGAAAGTGGATTCCACTGCCCTCTTGTCCATGCTCCTTAGAGCCCTTTGCAGCAGTTGAGATGAAAGGCAGGATTGTTCAGTGGCTAGTGTTGCCACTTTTGTGGGTGGAGCTTCTTCAGTGTCCATCAGTCTTCTTGGAGGAAATGGGTGGTGCAAGCAGCTGGCCTGTCTCTTTGTTATAAAAGCTTTTTAATGAAACATTTTAAATGCCATACTCTCTAGATCTCTGAGCATTTGAGGGCTGAGTTTTTAATATACCTTAGTATACAAAATTTTTCTTTGGTTTCTTGCCTTAAACACATAGGTGGCTAGGTGAGGGATTATCCCTGTAACTAATTAATCTGTCTGGAAAACTGGATACTAGCTGAGAGGCTGTGGAGGGATGTTATACTCAGAGCCCTCCAGCCTGACTGTAACTGGTTTTAACTTAGTAGGTAGACTTACACCTGTAAAGGACAAAGAGGTAGAGAAAAACTCCCTTTGATAATAGAAGCTTAACCTTTATAAACAGCTTATAGGAAGGACTGGGTGGCATAAATATTTTGTTAGTTTGAAATAGACCTTCATCATTTAAAGACACATAACAATTTAGAAATATTTGAGACTTAGTACAGTTGAATTTAAGTTGTATAGAGTTAGCTTACATTTACATATAAAGTTAGATTTATTAAACAGGACTGGGTAAAAATGAGAAGGACCAGAGTGTGAAGCTATGTGTAACATAGTCAGTGAAAAGAAAACATAGAGACAAAGAATAAAAGGTAAAAGTAAATGAATTGCAGGTTCTGTTGGCAGCAGAAGCTGGCTAGACTCCCTCTGCCTAGGTGGCTGGTGTAGCAGAGGGAAGATCCATGGGGGAGGGGGAGGGGAGGCTAGGCCACATGGTCAAGATGGCAGCTGCCATAAATACATTCCCAACAGCTGGCAGCTTGAGCAGATGCGGCCTCAGCCCAGCCCACTGTGAGCTACTGGCATCTGCACAGAGGAAAAAAAAAAAAAAAAAAAGTAGAAGAGCAGCAGAGAGGAGGAATGAGAGTAAGACATTTGAACAGGAGTATAAGATGCCTAGCTGAACAGGACACTTTTAGGTGGAGGGAGGTTCCCTCCCTGAGACAGGCTGCAGCTGCTGCACGCAGGAGAGTTTTAGCATGGTGGGAAGAGAACAGAAACAAGTTTAGGGAAAGAGATTGTTTAGCAGAGAGATAGAAAAAACTCCTTCCATCTACCTGTTTGCTGGCAGTAATTTTGGCCAATTTGACTTATTTTCTAGGGGATATCTAGATCACTTATTAGTACATAGATAAATAAGTCTGGGTGCCTTAACAAGTGGCATTTAGTGAAAGGGTTTTAAATTATCAATTAGGCATCCCAGTGGAGGGGGATATTTCCTTGGTCGGCTTATTCTGCATGGGTGATTTGAGAAGTGACCAATAAGTCTTGGAACTGGTCAGCTCAAGAGTGTGGCCACACAATAAGTGAGAATGGCAGAGCATTATTCAAAGCTCAGCCTGAAAAGTTTGCCAAGGCCAACAGAGGTTGGATGACTCAGCAGTCCGAGAGCAGAAAGGTTTGAAGCCAGAAACAGATATATTGCCCAGGGAGGTCAGTATGTCATTCACCCATGAGGAATGTACCCGACCCTAAGGAAAAGGGTTAAAATAAAAAAAAAAAAAAAAAAAAAAAAAAAAAAAAAAACCTTACCTTACCTAATTGAAGCCTGTGTGGGATGGTATTTCCAGCGAACTGGTGGATGGAAATGGACCACTGCTTCGGAATAAGGTTCCCCAAGTGTCTCTTGCTGGCCGCCCACCAGCAGATGGCCACTAAGACCTCAAGGAGAGCCTGACTGGGTTCGGCACCAATGTTGCTCTTTTAATACAAATATTGCCTAAGAAACACAAAAAAGAGACTCAGTGCCCACATGGAGTTTATTGATAGAGGGGAGAGAAAGTGGAGGTAGCTGGTGGCCAACTGAAAGCAGGGTAGAGAGAGAGAGAAGAGAGAAAGAGAGATCAAGAAAGAGTGAGAGAAAGAGAGAGCAAGAGTAAGAGAGAGAAAGAAAGAGCAATAGAGAGGCACACTTGGCATGCTTGCTTTAAAGGGAAACTTACACATGCTTAACTGAGTCCGCTGAGCAGCCAGGTAGAGCTTAAGCAGCAAGATAACTAGAAAACATGGCCATGAACATTCTGCCCAACATCACGGGGTGGGGGTCAGCAGACTGCTGGTTCCCAACATCATGTGTAATGTTTTCTATACCAGGGAATATTCCACCACAATGGTTTAAAGTATTAGTTTTTCTTTAAGTTGGTAACAGCACATACCTCAGACTAGGCATCCAGAATAGCAAAGCACACAATTTCCTGGTGAAACTGAGTGAACCAGAGTGGATTAGTCAGAGATATATTATGTGAGTTTACCGTGTGAAACTGCTGATGTTTCTGGGGAGTCCCTACAAATCTGATATTGAGCTTGAGATGCTGAGGTTCAGCTATACCAGAGTAGGGATGGACAAGAGTATGAAGCTCACACCAGGCTATGCTGATGCTTTTGAAAATAAAGTGAGGCTCATAAGGCAATTGGAATATAGAACGAGAGACCTTCGAGACTGGTTTAATCACTCTCATTGAAGGAAATTCAGAAGAAGCCATGGTTTTTCCAACATTCTAAACTCACACTTCACGCAAGATAAAGAAAAGCTATAGAGTTGAGGACTAGAGACTTAATGATAAATTGAGCTGGAAACTCATTGAAATCATATGTGACTGGGCCTGAATCTACCGAGAAACAAATTTAGAAGACACATCCTTCAGATGTACAAAGCACAATGAATTAACACAAAATACATGAGACAACAACCCACTATGACATCCACCTAATCTCACAACTCCTCAGTCATGGACACCAAAGAGAATGGGTCAGCTAAATTACGAGATAAAGACTTTGTATTATCCTTTGAAAGGACATGAATGACCATTTATGGGAGTCAAGAAAGCATAAGAACAATGTAAGAGACTCAAGTCAGGGATTTAATAAAGAAGTTATCAAAGTGAACCAAGTAATTAGGAAATTAGAGAAAAAACTGCAGAGGAAAACTTCAGCAAGAAAATTGGGACTCTGAACAGGAACCAAGCATACTTGTTAGAAGAGGAGGAACCAATCAATCAAACAGAAAACATTTTGCAAGTCCAAGAGAAGGACAAGTTTCATAGATGAAAGACAAGATTGAAATAGCAATACAATAATAAACTATATAGAAAAATAATGAGCATATCTCAACTTTCTGAGGGCTATGTGGTACATTCAAGAGAACATACACAGGATTCCAGGAAGCAGAACAAGAAGTTGAGGAAATATTTGAAAACATAGACTGTTCATTCAACCAATGGATAGCTTCAAACGTAGTGGAAAAAAAAATGCAGCTGCAACCTATAATCAGAACTGACTAGAGAAGAAATGCTCCTGCACAAGTAAGGACATGATTAAGAAGTATAAGAAGTATAAAGAAAGACAGACAGCCACAGAGTGTGAGTATTTTGCATGAGAGTGCACAGACCTTTGGAGCTTACAGTTCTGCAAAATAAACACTAAAAGACAAAATATGGTATGGTTTCCTGTCCAGAGCAATCCTGGCACAAGCCTTAGAGATTTCAAGCCTTTTTTTTTTTTTTTTAAGAACTTCCCATTGAGTAAGAAGATTGCTACACCCCCCAACTTCATGATAAGTAGAAATTAGGGATTACAGGAATGCAGTTAGGTTACTTAGGAACCCCTCCTTATTAGGCTAGGGTATTTAGCAACTGCTGCAACCCTTTCAACCTGTTAATAGCCTGCTTATCTGTACTTGCATTTCCCCTTTTCCTATATTCAGCTTTACTGGTCAGGGCAGTCTCCTAACCAGTAAAGATCTGAGACTTCAGTGACTCTCTGTGACTTAGCCCTTCTGAACTAAAAACTAGCAAGGTTACTGCAGAACTCAGGTGGGGGGTGGAGATTCTGCAAGACCACCACTCTTACTTTGGCAGGATAACACAGGCAGTCAAGGTAAGGCATTAGGCACTTAGAGAACTCACTAAATCAAACAATGTAGTACTATTAACACAGGCAAATTTCATTTTCTCTACTCTGAGAAACAAATAACTGATCCTTCATTAAAATCGACAGAAGCCAGTGAGGAAGATATGTTTTAAAGAGCATAAAGAAAAATGAATAAATATCTCTAGCAATCTAACAACTTGACATTTTCTTCAATGTCTGTATTAAAAGTTACTCATGTTGAACTCAATGGCACCTCCCTGCAGTTTTGAGTGACCTGTGACCTGAGGCAGAGAATTGCCAATCCAAAAGTTCTGCAGGCAAGAGCCACAGTGCCTGTCCCTGCAATGCACATGTCCTAACCAGATTCAAGTACTGAGTGTTTTGGAAGTTTATGAAACAAGTCTGATAAGAATCAATACAAATAGTACAGCATAAGTTTATCACAAATGACACCCAATAACGAGTAAATAAAAAACATCCAAAAATGTTTTTACTCAGGAGAAGGAAATTTCAAAATGGAATATGTGTGCCATCTGTATTCTTCTGAGACCCTGGTCCATATTGTTGTAGACATGAGGAAATAATGCCAAGAAGATAGCAATAAGTAATGACAATCTTAAAGAACAGATACTTATATTTTCTAGAAGATCCCCTCATCAAATACACATGAAGAGAAGAGAAAGGGAAAACGAACCACATACTTGGACATAGAAGAAGGAGGAGGAGGAGAAATAAGGTTTTAGTGAGAAAAGGAAAGCAGATAAATTTTTAGTTAACAAGTATGAGTTACTACATTATATATTTCAGATTGTAGCCAATTCAGAAATCAGAACCTTGCAAGACAGCTCTTATTTTTCTCCCTTTTGGTGTTCAAGATTGAGATACAACTATCATCACTTTAAGTCTCTGAATTTTTCTAGTCAGTCAGAATGCAGCACCCGAGAAGTCCCAGTTATCTGTGTACAGTTATCTGTGGTGAGAGCAGTGGCCCAGAGCAGGGTAGCTGGATGTCTCAGTGATGGTGACATTATTGGATGTACCTTACCTGTCCCTAAGAGAGTGGAGAAAAAGATGCCAAGTCTAAAGCACATTGCCCAACAATCAACAGATCAGCATCAGTATCACCTGATAGCAGTCCTCAGTGTCTCAGGACTCTTCTGCAGTCCTGTGCTGTGAAGTACAAGGAGCCATAGGGAAAGTTATTCCAGGACCAAAAGGGGCACATTTCCTTACCAGATCCTGCGTCTCTTACCTTTGTCTTGTCTGCTCATAATGATGTCTCATCAGATATCTGCATGGTGAATGAAGCTCTGTGCTTTCTGTAAATCTTGACTTAACTGCAACTGCCTGTGAAGATCTGTCTAAATCTTTCCACTTCCTTCCTGAAAATCATGATCTAACATACTCCAAATGTCAAAAAGGTAAGTAGTCATTTAAAATTTTTTATTTTTATCTTAAATATATTGTTGGTCTAAAAAAAATTAGTATGCAGAATAATGAACTATTGAAGGAGTTAGAGAGACAGATATGTGTGGATGGGAAAGCACAAGCAGCTGCCAGAGATGGAGCGTCTAATCCATAGAAGATATGTGAAGAGAAGTGGATGGGAGGACATGTTATGGTTATCTAAACAAAACCAACAGATGAAAGTCCTGGCTACAAAAGACTCAACTCAGATTCAGGTTAGGGAACTGCCAGCCCAGGAACTCTCCCTATCCTAAGAGATAAAGATTTACTTTATCTTCCTCTGAGGCTCATTTTCCTTCTTTCCCTGACACCTAGTCCTTTGTCTCAGGATGTACTTTGCAAAACCCTAGATGGCCCAAAGCAATCCTTTTCTAGTCCCATGGCCAATGACATTCCTCCACAATAAAATTATTAAAATCTAATATCTACATATTAGAGAAAACATGCATTATTTGTGTTTCTGAAGCTCAAAAGAAGTAGTTTTGACTGCACCTCTGCCATCTGAGGTCTCACTGGTATTTTGCTGTTACAGTTGGGCTCATGGCTGCCATCTGGTGCCTATGAGTTGAATTGAGAGAAAGCCTAGTTGCATCAGAAACTCTCCTAAAGATCTGAGTCAGAGTTTGTGGTAATCATGCCAGCAGGATTCATGCAGATAATGGTGGAGCTTAATCTAGCGCTGTTATTTGTGACCCTGATACATGTAGGAGTGGAGCTTTGGGATGGAGATGCATTCCTGATGCATTAGGGTCTTTGGGATGGAGAGCAGAGGAGTGCTTTAGATACACCCAGGATTGGGGTTTTTTTTTTTTGTTTTGTTTTCTAAGTGAAATGTGGGTCTATATTATGCCCCTTCTTATACTCCAGAAATATTCTGGGAGATAGAAGCAAGTCACTGCTGGAGAAGATGCTGCTGTAGGTAACATGGCACAGTGAGCTCTTGTTGTCTTCCACTCTTCCTCCACTCTCCCAATATAAAACAAGGTTTTCCCATGGTAGGAAGACATATGACAGAACACAGGGTCCTGTGAGAATTTATGATAGCTGTCATTAGGATGCAATGCCAAGTACTCTCATAAGACTCCATGGGCTTTGTCTTTGGACAGACACTGCAACCCCTGAGTATGTCTGCTGGTCTTTAAGGGAGGACCCAGTAAAAAGATTCAGCAAGTGTCTGAGGTAGCAGAGTTACTGAACTGTGTGATATCCAGGTATTTTATTGTTTAGTGCTTATTGGTCATGCCAAAATGCTTGGATCATCCCTCCATGAACAGGGGACAATCCAGAGATTAAGATTTTGTTGAAGTCTGGACCTTCCATCTATTAGATGAAGGGATTTTGTCAGCTTGCTTGATTCACAATTTCCTTCCTCAAATTCCTTATTTCTATATGTGATTGTTGGTAGGATCTAATGTGAATTTCATTATGAGGTATAAATGATATCAAAGTTTAGTAGTAAGTGCCAAAAAGTAAACAAAGTTATTTACAGAAAGGCACATTGTATGTATGAGGAATGAATACGTTGTCCCATGACAGGTAGTGCCTGTCACAGTATAGCTTTCCCTATGCTCCTGTTTAAACACTGGGGTCAGCTCACCCTGGAACCTGTGTTTGTCTTAATGAAAGACACCCATGTGCTTGCCTGTACTCCTCTCTTATTATCTGTTTAGTGGAACTCTCAAAGGAAAATTGAATAAAGTTACTAAATTTATTATACTTTTAGTCAATGTGTATAATGTGTATGATTTTTTTCATCAAATCTCATCATTGTTTACTCATATTTACCTCCTCTGCATCCCTTGTTCAAGTCCCACTTCTGCTAGTCATCTCTGCCCCCAAATATTCCCTGTCTACACTCCTGTCATTCCCTGCCCCCCCAAAGACAAAATATGCAACCAATCAGTCTTTTAGTGTTTTCCATCTGTGCGTGTTTTTATGACTAACAAGGTGGGATTGGAAAATCTCTGTGAGTCCTTGTCACTGGAAGAAACTGATCCTACCTTTTTTTTTTTTTTTTTTTTTTTTTTTTGGTGTGATCACCTCCAGGACTTCAGACTTCATGTAGTATTTGTTCCATATAGACTCTCCCCAATCCAAAATTGGAACTGGTGTTATCATGTTAGATTTGCTCAGGAAATCATATTTTTAGATTTATGGATGCATTTCTCTTGTCATTCTTGGGGAACTTACCTATCAGCAGGCATTCTAGTCTTCTGTCTCCTACACTCTTTCTGCCACCTCTTTTGTGATTCTCTTGTCTTAGGAGTAAGGGTGCAATGGAGATGTATCAGTTGGAATTTGCACCATAGTATCATTTACTCTTGGTATTTAGACCATTTGTGCATATCTGGTCCAATGGGGAATTACAAGATACATATATTTGTCTTTTCTGATTTTCTTGACTGTTGACAGATATAGGAAGGTTGAGCCATGTGTGGGACCATGCATCCCTAAGCTGGTGATCCTAAACTTTATGAGAAGGCTGGATGAGTAGAAATTGACTTGCAAGGGAGATAGTACACACATTCATCTTTGTTCCTTCTGTATATCTTTGGTTGTAAAATGTATTGCTTGGCCAGTGTTAATGTTGTATTGAATAGGAAGCAGGCCTGATTTCAAGTTTCTGCACTGATTTGACTCAATGATAGACTGTGATCCGGATCTATATGGTAACACAAAGCTTTCTCTCTCCTGAGTTGTTTTTTTTGTCAAGATATTAGCCACAGCAACAAAAAGGAAACTAAGAATCCAAGTCCTATAAATAAGTGTTTTAAATATATGTGTGAGTGTTGTCATCCATTGAAACACAAGAAACATACAGATGTCTACTAGCAAGAGTGATTTCTCCTAATCTAGCAGCTGTCAGCAGAAAATAGTCTTCTGTGTGGAGTGGGTCTACAGAGCACCTCCCCATTTATATATATATATATATATATATATATATATATATATATATATATAGTGTGTGTGTGTGTGTGTGTGTGTGTGTGTGTGTGTAACTGGGCTGCCTTTATCTATCACCTGCCAGAATTTCTTATGTAAGTAACCACACATCCTATGAATATGTAAATATGACACCTATGTCATATCCATAAATCTCCATGACACAGCAGTCCTTTCTATCTTTTGGCTCTTAAATTCTTCCTTCCTACTCTTCTTTAATATTCCCTGAGGCTTGACATGGAAGGCTGATGCCAGATACTTGATTGCTTTTGAAGTTCTAAAACAATTAATAAAGTTACCTTGAGTTGGGGGACAAAGTATGGGACTGGCTGACCAAAATTAGCCTGACAGAAATCAGAAGTAGTCTATGTTTGTGTGATTATGATGTTATTTTAATTATTGTGTTTTTGTTTTATATTTTGACACGTGTAATGATGATACCTCTCTCACTATTCTTGTTATTTAGGTGTGTTTTGGCCTTCTTTGATCTTTTGTACCTCCATTTACATTGTGAAAAGTTGTCTTGAAATTATGTTCATGAAGCACATGAATTAATCTTGCGAAAAGAAAATAAAGGCTATACCAAATCTGACCAAAGAAAATGGTTATAACAGAGAAGAGTTGGAAATTTGTTGTTATTCATTAAAATACAGTCATATTACTACTTAGGAGCTTAAATGAAGAAGTCAATAAACTTAACAAAATACAGAACCAATAATAACAATATAAGAAAGAACAAATAAATACAAAATATCAAACCATAACAAAGAGAACAACAACAACAAAAACAAAACAACAAAAACCAAAGCAAGCAAACCTAACCAAACAGGCAAATAAAAAATTAAGCTAAACAGTACTAGGTTGCTGCAGATTTAGCAGCACAGACCTACAGCCTGTGGATGGCCTTGGTTATGATAGGAAGGCAGGTATCAATTGTAAAAAGTCTTTTGAATTCTAGTACTGCCATGCATCCATTGGCCTTTGTAGGTCAAGCTCTTAACAAAATTAAGGTTGAGAATTGTTCTTAGAGCATTCTATATGGCTCTTGATAAATTATCACCCTCTGCCAGTCCTGTTATGTATTGGCCACTATTTCATTATTTCAGCCAACATACACTTGTATGCCTATTAGAGACCCTGCAAATCTGTGGACGGCAGCTGAATTCCCATAAATATCAAAGATGTGTCAGATGTCTTCTTTAATGATTTCTCAGGACCAGTCCCTTCAGTCCAGGCTGTGAAACTGAAGAATCCTCATTCATTTTAAAAATGAAGGAAAAAAGAGGAATGAGGGACTGAGGCCATCTCTCTAGTGCATTCTCTCAGGGACACTTGTGCATGACATGATCTCAGGTTCAACACTGGACTGGAGAATGAAATAGGATGCTTTTGTGTGTGGTCAATCTGAAGCATCTTCACATCAGCAGTTATCTATGACTGATTTACCACATCATAGGAGGGGCTGAAGTCTCAATGATGATGTCAAAGCCATCCACATACAATTGACCGAAAAAGTCTTTTTCATGAACATGTCTAACATTCATGTTGTTGTAGCCCTCACATTCTGTTGAATGTTTTGGTTCTCAATAATTACTTTCTCAGGTTCTCTTTTTCAGTCTTATTTTTGATCCATTTTCCCCCTTTGGGAATATTGATTCAATAGACCCATATATTTGATTGGGGCTGGATCACCTGGAGGTCAGCTGGTATTTGCGTCACTGGTGATTTCAGAGCTATGAGGTGCTGCCTTCTTCAGAGGAGGATGCCTTGATACTAGAGTGTAAAGTGTCAAGGGCCATGGTGTCTATGGCTTCTTTGGAGTCCTCAGTTCTCTCAAGATCTGCTATTGAGAAGGAAAGGCAATCAGACCCAGGAGCAACCTGGGTGGGGCACAGGCTAGAAGATAGTCAGGGTATATACAAACTGGAAGCCAAGGGCAAGAGCCCTTACTACTGCCAGGAATGCTGTTTGCTGTGGAAGGGAGGCTATGGTGACAACTTGCCTGTGAGATTTAATGTTTCTGCTGCAGCAGCTTTGTCTGCAGGAGTCTCATCCTGGGCTGGCACTGGATCCAACTCAGATTGGAGATTTTTTGACCTACAGGAGGAAGGAAATTGGGAAAAGGCCTGGTGGCGACCTGCTGTATCAGCTATTTTGTTGAACCAGCTCTGTTCAGCAGGACAAACCATCATGAGAATTCAGCAGAGGGCATTCCCTGAATTCCCCAAGGGAGGTGTGTCAGATTATACCTGGGCCTTGATTTTTCGCAGCTTTTAAAATTTGCTAGAAGATGAAGACTGCCCTGGGCTGTGAAGGAAAATACAACCCATTCGTCCAGCTGTCTAGATGCATTGGTTTTGAAATAAAATAAAAGAGTAGCAATATATTATTAAGAGTTCAGGACAGATATGCATGGTCTGGATTAGATACCCGATGAATGTGAGAAAGCTTAGAATCTTAATGTAGACCATCTAGGGATTCAATAAAATAAAAGCACTGAGTGTTCTTATTATTCATACAGCACAGAAATATGCACATGTTCAATTACCAACCCACAAATGTTCTTATAACCAGAAAAATCTGTCATAGGAAAGGGATGCACACTGCACACAGCCTGTAATCATCAGGAGGAGCTGTATGCAAATCTGCCCAAAGGTAGGAACTTCTCTTTAAAGTTGATGTTCTGGGAGGAAAATAAAGTGGCAGGTGCACTCACTGTCCTCAACAACTACCCCTACTCCTGCTACATTTAGGAATACCATAGGGAGATTTATGGAGACACAGGGGACAAAGAGATATCAGAAGAGAATAGGGGTTAAATAAATTCCCAGAAATACTAAGGATCAAAAATAGTCTTTCCTGGAGGTTATAATGTAGACAGGTCTATCACAATTCTCTGAGTTGTTTTCTCCCTCACTTTGGCTGAGATGGCGAGAATGCAAAACAGGACAGAGATCTAGGTACTGGTGACTTACATGGTTCTAAGGGTTCCTTCTGTGTTGGGCTCTGACCTCTTCTCCAAGACACTGAACAAGGGCTCCATCTTTTCTGCCAAGTCCCTGTAGTGAATGATCAGTTCCTTCTGTTTCAGCAGGTTCTTCAATCTTTCATCTAGGCTTTCTCCTTGCTGTTCATTAGAGAATGTGTTCTCAGTGGAGGGGTGCTCACCCTCATGCACACACATGAACCCATGAGCCCACACAAGTACAAGGATTCACAATACAAGCACTCTAATGTAGTAACATGTTTAGTTTACTAGTTATTGCTAATATAAGGAGCAATCACAAGGGATACTTGAGAATATGGTAAACTTTTGTTGGATGAGAGAGGACATAATGGGCATGAGAGATAGGCAGCTCACTCGTTGCAGTGTCTATCCTATAAACGTAATAGACAGGTGTCCATATGGGGTCCTGGCCTGTTAGATATCCCTATATAGGAAGTTCCTCAGGCTGTGCAGTATAGGAATGTTCCCCAGCACAGGGATACTGGATGGTGACGGACCAGCACGCTGGCCTTGTTCCCTGCTTTCCAGTGACACAGGAGGTGTGCAAATTCCTCCAAAAGCAGCTCTTATAAGAACAGACTGACTCACTAGAGGCACAAAAGTAATGAGCTCAGGCTTCTAGAGAATCTCCACAACCAGGCATCAAAACTGAACCACCAAGTTCAGGAATGTTCCCACAACTGGGGACATCACAGACTCCTGTTCTTCCCTATAAGGTGATTGTGTCAGGGATTTGTGTGAGTAACAAAAAGCTGACCAGTTCAGAGAATAATGACTGCATGTATTATTTCATGCTGAACAATATTCCATAGAAGGATTCAACAACATTGTATTTCTCATTCATGGAACGATGGGAATCTGGGTAGTTCCTACATCGAGGCATCTCTGAAGAATTCTATTACAACTCTGATTTTTCCTAGCTTCTCTGTGGACAAGTATTTCATATTCTGGAATCAAAACTCCACTGGGACAGCAGTTTTACTTTCTGGCTAATGTGTGTGGATTGTCATTGTGAAACATCACTTTCTACCAGCAGCAATCTCTGAGGTTCCTTTCCTCAATCCTCCATGAGGCTGATTTTCATCAGGGTGAACAACTTTGAAGAACAACTGTTACTGAGTGCTGAAGACACAGCACATGGTGAGTGCTTTAGTCCATCATGAGACTACGCAGGGAGCACTCAGACACCCCATTGTCACACCACAGCAAGGCCATAAGACTCCTGCTGGATAGAGATGGAGCTGGAAGCACACTGAAAGTCAGAATCTCTCATCACATGAAATCCATCAGAGCTCCATGCCAAGATTAACTGAACCAACGTTAGGCAAAGGTGGAAAGAAAATGATAGCTGGCAATGCTGATGAGGACAAAACAGGATACAGAGAAAACACAGTGAGCTTTCACACCCTTGCATGTGCAATCACCTTTCACCTAGAGCAGAGAACTTACCCAAACCCTGAGTAAACCTATCCTGCTTCTCAGAAACCATGTTTTGCCATAGTGACCCCTTGTCACATTCTTATACTACTTTTCTTCGGCTTGCTCCAAAGCCTTTTCTTGCAGATAAATGTTTTCCCCTCTACAACTCCCGAAAGCCATTGAGTTACACAATTCATGGTGTCATTTAGTTCTCGAGAACTGGGTGGACATGTGGAAAAATGGGCAGCAGCATACAATATATGCTGAAAGTAAAGTGAGCAGACAAATTGCTTTCTCAATGACATTGATTGACCTCCATATCATTAATGATGTTCCTCAATAAGTGAAATAACATATATTCAGAACACACACACACACACACACACACACACACACACACGAACTCATTAATGCATACCAATACATAATGCATATCACTGCTACCCCATAAGAAGCTCTGCATAGGAGCTCTCCTCAACACAACTACATGAAACTGTGTGATATATGATTGACCCATCTTTGAGAATATACTGGATGTTCTAGCAGTGCAGGAGTGTGCCAACCATTCAATTTCTTACAATAGGAAAACTCGGCAGAGAGACATGTGAATGATCATAGAAATGATAAATTGGATTGTATTATGTGGGAGTCGAGTTGTGGGTGCATAGTTACACGTGGATCTCTATGTTTATGGTTGGACAGTTGGGCACCCTACCTGTACTGCCTCAGCTTACCTGATGCTCCTCAGCACAGGGTTCACAGATCTTCTCCTGGACCTCCTTAAAGAGCTTCTTAACCTTCTCACAGGTCCCTCTTAGTGCAATCTGCTCCTCCCACAGCTTTCTCTTCTCTAGTCTTAACACTTGGACATGGTTTTTCACCTGAGTCAAATCTCGTAGGATCAGGCTGTGGAGGTAACTGAACCATCCAAAAAACGTTAAGCTCCAGCTGGCATCCATTTGCTATCCCTACCTACAATTACCACCACTCCTGAGAACTCCTAGGCCCCCAGACAACCCAAGACTGGAAATCACAGTAGCCAAGCCAGCATCACTCAGAAGTAGTTCTAGTCTAGTTTTTCAAAGAACTTCTGAAAACCCTGTTGCTCTCAAGACAGCATGAAACCCACACCTGTGCTTACCTTTTCATGGTATTGGGAAAGCATCAGCAGGTAGAGAGAAGACACTCTCTGAGGGAGGGCAAAAATCCCAAATGGAATAAATTCTGTCTAAAGAACCCATGGAAACCACAAGGGTGAAGTCCCTGCCAAAGCCAAAGAGACGTAGGCTGACTGACACCCAGTTCATGTTTCAAACCATTTATAAATTAGGGCCTCATATAAAGGACATTACTGAGAGAAGCTATGTGTCTTTTAACACTTAGCAAAATAGTTCACAAGGCACAAGTTCAAGGGTCACAAAGAAGGCTGCTTGCTAAGGGGTAGAAAGTTAGAATCAATATCTTCACTGTGTATCAAAGACAAAGAGATCAAAAACAGCCCCTCACAAGCTTATTATGGCACTTGCCTGTAGGATTCATTCTCCTCAATCAGCTGGTTGCACTTGTTCATGGAATCACTGATCTCCAGGGGCAATTTCTGAAGGTCTGACATCACCCGTTCATGATCCTTTCTCATCATCTCAAAAGAATTCAGCCTATGGTAGGGCATGAGCCAAGGAGAAAGAACCCCATGAACACAGGTCTCAAGGATCACATGAAATCAGGCTGTGTTGTGGACTACCCCAGCTCAGTGGATGCCACAGCCTGGCACCTATACACTGGGAGCCTCCTGGTGTTTATTAAACTTCCTATACTGTTCCCAGGTCAGAATAGGCAGGGGGCCAAATACAGTTATACAGGGTTGTATCAGCATCTCTGTGGGTTTGGAGCTATAAATTGGCTACATAAAAAATTCTCAGGTGTCTCAGCCACATGTGTATTCCCAAGAGAAATCTCTGATAAAATTTCTTCTGTCTTCAGAATAGGAATATCTTTTCTGGGTGTCTATTTTTAACACAGAGGATCAGAGCACACAATCAGTATTTCTAGAGAGGAGTCCCAACTTCAGGGTACCTTTGTAAACTCTACAGGGCAATCCAATGTTCCACCAAGGTGAGCACAGTGGAAAAGCAATATGCTGATCAAAGTGGTGTTACCTGAGCTCAGAAGTGGCTTCTTATAGAAACTGAGAATGTCAAAACCCCACGTGAAACTATTGTCTTCTGGCTCCAAGAAGTATTTGTACACACAAACACACACACACACACACACACACACACACACACACACACACACTGTCAACCCTTGCCACATACATCAAGATGCCCATGTTATGCAGAGAGCTGGCAGTGTTTCAAAGTATGAGGAAGAAATAAGAGTGGAGCAGTGATGAGCTTGAAGTGTCCCAGCCATAAACTGAGATTGATAAATGTGACCAGGCCCCTTCAGCTGCTGGCAGGAGCTATTACTACATAAACATCTGTTGGTCAAGCACTAAGACTTTCCACAAACTCATAGTACCTAATGTGTCCTTCAAGCCAGCACCTGCCACAACATCTTTTAATGCATGTTGAGAGCTCCCACACTTCTGCCCCTATACCCAGACTGTGATTCAGGCCACAGGCTCTGCTGTTCATTTGTAGGAAGCATAGCAGCCTGTGTCCACATGTCACACCTACCCAGGTTCCAGGTTCTGCCTGTATAATGCACACAGGAAAGTTAGTTTAGGCATAAAGACACCCTGAAGTTTTGCCTCTTGAACTCAGGAAGGCTTGGTTTGACTCTGTGGGGTCAAGTAGGTCAGCAGAGAACTGGGATATTGATTACCTCTTATTCAAATTCTTCTTGGTATAACTGGCCAGGATAGCCCTCAGCTGAATTCGTTCATATTTCATACTCTGTAGCTTAATGGAGAGTTCCTCCAACATCTCCATCTGATGGGCCTCCTTGGTGATGGTGGGAAGTTGGGATGGTGTCTCCCTAGTACTCCCTGCAGTTAGATGAAGACATGTCAACTGGAATACCTGGATGGCATACTATAGGAGACTCTATGCTGAGGGCCAAGAAAAATCCCATGGAAGAGCATATGCAGGGGACCCAGTAGACACATCAGAGAATAGGGCAGCTATGCTCACTCTGGTGTTCATAACCTATGACTCTGACTTCAAACACCATGGATCATCATGGGAATCATTCCCCAATCAATCCTCTGTCCTTGAAAGGCATAAGCTCCCATACCCATGTAGATTTGGTGGACAGTGTCACCTTATATCTGATGTAGTGCAGGTAAGTCCTGTTGTCCTTAGAGCATAGTAGCACCTAGTCCTGATCACTTGTGTCTAGAACAAAATCACCTGTATGTCCAAGACTTTGGTTCATGGACAGGGTAGATTACCTTCCTTCTTATAAGTTCAAGATTCCCGTGGAAATGGAAGGAATCCATTCAGATGAAGAATAGCAACACCCCACCCTGAGAGATACACCCCATTAGTCACTCTTTTGCTCCTCCTGGCCTTTCCTTTTCACTCACAAGAGGTTAAGGCTTTCCCAGAAAGTCAACTGCAGGGCTGTCAGTGCATGGCTCCATCATACTATCCATGAAAAACATTTACTCTGGGCCTGCTCTTAGGGGACCAAGAGAAGTAGGATATGCCCATTGTTTTTCAGATGCTCCCAGATATTGAGCCTTACTCTTGCAAGCATCACCACAAGCTCTACCTCCCTCACGAAATCTTCCTCCCTGAAGAAGATTCACTGTGCTTTTCCCAGAACTGTTCATTTCTCCATGTTTTACACTGAGTCTGAATATCAGCTTCCTTTTTTCTCTTTCTGGTCTCCCCATGGTCTCTGTTCTCTCCCAAGCAGCTTGGCCAGTCTTGCCAACATGTCTTAAACACTGAAAGACATTTGATGTTCCCAGAGCATGGATGACATTACAGGGAGCTCCAATGGCTCTCCACAATACAATATAATTGTCCAGAGTAGGGACTATTTGGGTCACTAACAGTCCTCATCTACCAATTAACTAGATCTTCTGCAATTCACTCGAAGCCATAATGACCATCCAGGAACTTCAGCAGATACATAATGGAAGACCTTCATGCCCTTATTACAAAGACAGTGACCTTTGCCTGTTTCATTAGAATATATTCAATACTACTTGTATGGAATTTGAAGGCTCACTTCCAAAACATCACAGGAAATTGGTCAGCCCCTTCTAGAGATCTCTAATCAATAACAGGAGAAATAAAGGTTTCTAGGTAAATAATTCAGAATGGTGTGGAGGAAAGTTCAGTCCCCTGAAGGCAACAAGCACATTTTGGAGGATCCACATGACTGGTACAATATGCTGATGTGGTAGGGACTGTAGTTGTCCGGGAAAAATATTGTAAGTCCCATAATGGATTAAAATTACCCCCAACTTCAGCAGAACACATTCCAACCACCACAGGTTATCAAATGTGTGATCAACTTGTGACAGGTAAGACAAGAGTCACTAATCATTGGGGCTAGCAGCTGAGCCCCCAACACAAGAGCTAACAGTCCCATGAAGAGTGGTGGTCCATTCCTGCACTCATATTTGAGAAAAGATGATTGACTATTGAGAGGCTACAGAGATATGGAAAGTCATTTTCAGCAATCAAATCTTTCATACTCATGGTGAGGGTATGTGGTGTGTCACTGCTATGGTGCTTCACCTAGAGCCACATGAAAGAAAAATTTCTTGATCAGGAGTCACTTGTTACAATGTACATAACTTAGGCAAGTGGGCATAGCAAGCTTACCTTAAAATATTCATTGGAACATGAAAAGGACAGATAAATGACACAAAAGGAGAGTCCTTGGTCATATACCTTTCCCAGAGCCCAAATTCATACTTTTGATTTACTAACAGTCTTGAAATGAAGAGTTGGCTCCATGCTCAGCTTTAATAGCAAATTCTCCAGAAGTATGGATGTGGTTTCAATAGTGTGCTTTGTGAACACCAGAACAAATGAGTGATATGTGATGAACTAAATCCATTCTGATGTTGTGTCACACTGACAAATTGTTAGACAAGGTGAGATATCTCTGCAATACCCAATTCAAAGGACAGCACCTACCCTACATAGTACCTCACTATCTCATCTCAGTCAAACATGACACACTGAAGGATTCTCAGGAAGTAATGGACAGATGAGTCTTTGCCCTAGCAGGTTCTGAAAGACCAGACTTTAGTCTTTCCCCTGTGGATGTCAGTTATTTCTTAGGAATGTGAAAGTCTCAGAAGTTACCTGGTTTCTTATGTTTTCTTGCATCAGAAAGCCCAGAGGAGAGACTCCTAAGGCTTATTCACAGCTTCAGAGGATGTACCTTGACTTCATAAACTTTACCCTTGTGCTTTAAGCAGCCTGGAGATAATTGCTACTGTACTTTCACCAGGTAGTACAGGGATGGCCAAATCACTTACTTGATGTTTCAGACTCACATGATATGTGAGAATTCACACAGGGCAGAACATAGTCCCAAGATTCAGAAAACCATTGCTTCTAACAGCCCAGGTCATCCAAAGCTGGCAGGAATGGGCAGTGTCTGCCCATGTCCACTGGCTCTAATAGCTCTCAGGCAGAACTGGAGACCTGTGTGCCACTCACAGCAGGTAAGTCAGAAACCTTAGGGATCACTGTAGACAGCAGCATTTGGTGCCACAGCCCTGCTAGTGGCTGTGATGTAAAGCATAAAAACCTCACCATTTGCCAGGGCACACTTCTTGTCCTATAAGTACTGTCACACAACTTATCAGATTCCAGTGGGGGTAAAGTACATGAAGGTATTGAAATCTTATTAATTCCCTTGTGTCTTCTCCCACATCACTGTGAAACAGAGGGTCCCCAGCACAAATGCCACAATCTTGTCATTTTCTGACTATTTCAAACCAACCATCATGAATCCTTGATGTGGGCAAATCCTTTAGGAAACCTGAAGAGCAAGATGGATCTAATGTTTCCCAGAAGCTGCCAGTTCCTGAGCCTTAGCCCTGGAATCCTCAAGGCTGTTACATACAGAAAGCTCCCTAGTCCCTTCCTTGAACTCACTGTGTCTTCCCCAGGACCATCTCATTCTCCTTGTATTCCAGGGAGACTTGGTGCCAGCATCCTTCGTCACTCCAGTCTCTCCACATTCTCCCTTCCTCCTTCCAAGTATACTTCGCAGTCTTGAAAACATGTCTATAAGTGAACCTTATAGGCGTTGAACGATCAACTGTCCTAAGGGCAGTTGGTGTTGTTACAACAAGTGACATCACAGGATTCCAAGAGATCTCCAGGATACTATAGAATTTCCAGAAGGCACTGCTGATGTCATGTGGCACAGCCTTTGCCTCCTTGCTCTTTAGTTCTTCATTAACATATCAGAAGCTTAAGTTTCCATTCAAGTATTCTCTCCTGTGACACAGGGGAAGCCATTCAAATACCTCCCCCATCCAATGTTAAGAATTTCTCTCTGCTTCATTAGAATTTTTTCACTACTTCATCTAGTGCGATATTCACTTTGTCTGCACCTGTGTCACTGACCAAGCCCATTGGGTGTGGGGACACGGGTGGATGTGACCTGGGGGAACTAGTTTTGGGAAAGGGGCCCCAGAGTATTCTCTTGCTTGCTGGATTGGGACAGAGAGCATCTGGAGGCATTCTTCATACCAGGAACTTGTTGGTGTTCATCTGTCCTTGTTGTAAATTATTTCTTCCTCAATAAATATCTGTTCAGACTGTTTTTCCCGATCCTTATTAAACCATGATAATTGGTGTCAGATTTTTCAACTACAACCCATTACTGGAGTAGAAGGGCATGATTTGAAAAACATGAAAATAGCCTTAAAAGGGGATAAGGACTTGAATAGTCCATTAATACTATCAGCTGAAGCTGAAAAGGAATTAGAATGAGTAGAAAAGAGGATACTAGAGACACAGGTGAACTGTATTAATCTTAAACTAGACTTTATTCTGGTTATATTACCATCTAGAGACAATACTTCATGGGATTTTGATGCAGAGGGAAGATGTCATATTAGAATGGATATTTCTACCACATAAACAGAATTAAAACTAATAACATATATAGAAAAGATCTCTGACTTGATTATGAATGGTAAATTATGACTTGGTCAACTGACAGGAACGGATCCAGCAGAAATTATAGTTCCTTTAATTAAGGAGGAAATTTCCTCCTTATGGAATTAAAATAAATATTGGCAGAGAACATTCACTAATTGCAGTAATTTTTTGAGAAAAATTAGCAAGAATTATCCCGAAAGTGAAAGACTCAAATGCATAAAGATAACAATTTGGATCCTTCCTCACATTGTATGAAAAACATCTGTCTGCGGAGTTCATACATTCTACACTGATGCAAACAAATCTGGTAAGGCAGGATATAAATCAGGAAAAACAAGTAAAGTAGTTCAAAGCCCTTATAATTCTGTATAAAAGACGGAATTGTATGCCAGTCTCATGGTACTTATGGATTTTACAGAACCCCTCAATATAGTTACTATCAATATTCAGAGTTATCCTACACATTGAGACTGCAGAATTTATTCCCGATGATACAGAATTGACTTTATTGTTTATACAGTTACAAGATACTATCAGAAAGAGGACTCATCAGATCCCACAGGGGTCTGCCAGGTCCTCTATCACAAGGCAATGATTGGTTATTAATAGGAAATGTTTTAGAAGCCTTAGAGTTTCATAAGAAACACCACGTGATCAGCAAAGGTTTATAAAAGGATTTTTTCTATCACTTGTCAACAAGCTAAGGCAATAGTAAGGAAATGTCCTACTTGCTCATTCTATAACAAAACTCCTTTACAACCAGTCAGTAACCCTAAAGGTATAAGTAGTAATTAAGTATGGTAAATGAATGTGTTTCATTTTGCAGAATTAGAAAAGTTAAAATACATGCACCACACTATAGACAAATTTTTAGGGTTTCATTGGGCCACTGCTTTAAGCTCTGAAAAGGCTGATTCTGTTATCACACACCTATTAGAGGTAATGGTCGTTATGTTTATACCTGCACAAATAAAAACCAGCATTGCTCCGGCATATGTCTACAGCAAATTGAAACATTTTTTTTGAGTATTATAACTTAAAGCACATAACTGGAATAACACACTATCCTATAGGACAAGCAGTAATTGAGAGATCTAATCGTACTTTGAAGGAAATGCTCTATAAACAGGCAGGGGGAACCAAGACACTCAAACACAGATTACATAATGCTTTATTATGAAAAGGAAAAACAGCTGCAGAAAGACACTGGACAATTAAAAAACAAAAAACAACAACAACAACAACAAAAAAACACCAAAAAACAAAAACAAAACAAAAAAAACTTCTAAACTAAACCAGCTGGTGTACTTCAAGAATGTATTGACCTCAGAATGGAAACCAGAATATGTGTTACGTTGGGGTAGGGTTTCACCTTTGTATCTACAGGAGAAGAAAAGCTGTGCATAACATCTAAGTTGATCAAAATCTGAGTTAAACACAAAAAAAAAAAAAAAATGACAAACATCCAACTAAGTAGTCCCCATGAGTTCTGCAGAGACCTCTCAAAGGTAGGGGAAGTGTTCTGTTCTTGTCCTTAAAGGAAAGCATCCATATTCAAACACCCAAAAGACACTGAACATGTAGGTACCTACAGAATAGAAGATAGCTCTCTACAAAGAACCATTTAATGAAGAGGAATCTGATTTATGGTAAAAGTATTTAATTCTAGTGAACTATTTGTTTCATTTTCTTTTTCTTCATTTCTTCCGTTCTTTCTTTCTTTCTGCGTGTGTGTGTGTGTGTGTGTGTGTGTGTGTGTGTGTGTGTGTGTGTGAACTTATTCTGTACAGGAATCCATTTCTCTTTACTATCTAGTATTCCTCTAGCCCAAGTTCATGTAAACCAATTTTGGCTTTGGAGTTGGATTTGGCTTTCCTCCTTTAAATTCAAGCATGTTGTTAAGATTTAATTCACAGTTTCTGCCTCATATCAAGAAATCAATTGTTGTAAGGCAGACACAATCAAAATCTGGGGAATGTTATTTGCCTGTATGCAGTTTTCTCTCTGAAATCCTAGTCTTTCTCATATACATTTTAAAGCTTATTGTTGCCTTTCCCAATATGCAGACCTTAAAAGTTGAAAACTTTACATTAATATTGACATTTAAATTTTCCACAAGGAATAATAACAATTCCTAAAAGCAATATTTGAACTCTCCAGAAAGAAGATGGGGTCCCACTTCGTCATTTCCCCTTGACTCAATCTGATGCATTTGGACTACAAACATGATCCTGAAAGCCGTTTGAAACTCTTATGCTCAAGACAACTCCTGACTAGTTAGCTGAAATGTGTACCTTTTCATTACACTCTGGCCAGAGTTTCAGTGGCAGCATTTCCTGCCACACAGACACTAGCTATATATGTCACAGTCAGTCCCATTGAGAAATTTGGTTGCTAAAAATTTTCTTCATACAAGATTCCATGGAGCAATCATCATTCCATTTCAGTAGGATGTAATCTTAAGATAATGAAGGCCCCTATCCCTTCTTTTGGATTTTAGGAATAATGTTCATCTTCATAGGGTTTATTTTAGTTACTTAGGGTTGGGTATGGAAGGTGATGCTTAGACTGGGGTAGGGTATGGTTGGGAAAGGTATGGTTTAGATTGGATATAGATAGATTAGCCTATCTTCTTGTGAATTATTTTAGTAATAGTGAGTTTTTACTATTATACAGCTTACATCATTATAAATTATTATATGTGTCACCTATGTAAAATTAAGTCTATATTCTCTTCCCTGATGAATTGTATATATTTTGCCATATTGTGTAAAATCTTTCAATTTATGATTTTTGTGCATAGTATCTTTACCATATTCTATGTATGTATACTTTTACTTATGTTCAAAACATTTTGTATATCGATACAATTTAGGATATTTTTATCATGCTGCACTATACAGCTCTACCTCTGGTCAAGACATTTCAATTCTACCTTTCTTTTAAAGATTTACATGTATTTTTATGTACATAGTTATATTGTTTAGGTATTTGTCCCTGCTTTACTCAGGGAAGTTTCAACCAGTTTTGTAGCTACAATCCTGAGTATTACAGATTATCCATCACCCATGTTTCTTATAACAATGAGATTAGTCAGACATAGATGCTTACTCTTCAAACACTTCATAGACCTTCAGAACATGGCATTTAAATGTTTTAATATTAGTACTCAGTTGATGTGAGACACTATTGCTCAGTAAAATGTTGGGCACTGTTTTCACTCCTTCTGGAGTCCATCATGGCATCGGCTAATGGCCTCTTGGGCAAAGAACTGCCCCCACCTTGACCACTGATTTGGACCTGCACTCCTATCTATGAGCTTGCAGGAAGCAAACATAGAAGACTGTTGAACCTTGCCAAGTCAGGGTAACACCTTGCTTCTGTACTGGTCTGTCAGATACTCTAGACCGTAGCCATAACTGGTTGTACCAAGGTTGCTTTGAGACTTTGGGCGACTGTCCAGGTAGCCTGCTGTTTCTGTCCTGGCTGCACCATTTGGAAGTTGCCCATCTGTACTTCCTGCCTACCCTAGTATTGTTGTTTTCCTTCTCATGTCTTTGATGACATTGAAGATTAAACTATCACAATTATTATTCTCTCTTCCTAGTTAGATATATTAGGTACTAGACTTAAGCTTCCCAGCTTAGGACAACTCTATTATAAACTCTGTAGCCTTCACCCTAGAACTAGATATGTAGGTCTTAAGTTTGTATGTTCTCGATTTTCCTTTTCATTTGTTATTCAGATTTGTTATTCACTGTTTTTATATAGTTTTTTTTTATCAAGCCTCAAACTTTTCTTTAGAATAAAAGGGGAATTGTAGTGAGATATTCACTTTGTCCATACCTGTGGCACTGACTAAGCCCATTGGGGGTGGGGACAGGGGAACCCAGAGCACTCTCTTGCTTGCAGGACAGGGACAGAAGAGCATCCAGAGGCATCCTTGGGACCAAGAACTTGCTAGTGTTCATCTGTGTCTGTTGTAAGTTATTACTCTCTGAATAAACATCTATTCAGCCTATCTGTTTTTCCTGATCCTTATTAAACCACAATATCATTTGTTTGTTTGAAGATTCTCTATATTGATTTTCAGAGTACCTGCATCAATTTTTATTTTTCCCAACTGTGAATGAGGTTTTTTTCCCCTCACAATCTACCCCAGCCTTTGCTGTCAGTTGCTTTATTGATTTTTCATACTCTCACTGGGGTGAAATGAAATTTCAAAGTTGTTTCAATTTGCATTTCCCTAGTTGCTAAGGATAATGAACAATTTTTAGATACATCTTGGCTTTTATTAGTTTTTGTTTGAGAACTCCATCTGAATGGTCTTTCCTCTAACCATGTGCATTTCCTTTCCCAGGAAGTTATGAGGTGAAAAGGGCTGGATATTGAGACTTGTGGAGATGGCCTGAAGTCAGTTTTGTTGATGGTGTCAGTCCACTAGGGGGCACTGCAGCATTCCTAGAAATTACTTTCCTTAAGGTGCCTAGAGATTTCAAGGCTGAGAAGAGGCATAAGGACACAGGGCAATCCACTCACAAAGCAAGGAGTAGGGGTGATGTTGTGGAGATCAATGGGATCTTCACCTCTAAATCATTCAGTTGAAAAACACAGATTTCTAGGTCCTGTTTACTGGATTCCATGTATCTATCAACAACAATTCTCTAAACAAAGTAGAATCCCACTGGGCATTATGAGGATGGACTCTCAAGGGAAAATATCTCTACTGCTATTTCTTTTTTGGCATTATGGTTATTATTTCATAAATTCAAAGAAATAGAAATTATTCCAATACCCTTTATACCATACATGATATGTATGTATAACACACACACACACACACACACACACACACACACACACACTGTAAACTAGAAAGAAGAGGAAGAACTAGTTGAGAAGGCAAAAGTGGGCCTCACTGAACTGGAGCAGTGATTCACAGCCTCATATGAACCAGCTGTGTTTTCCTGCACAGCATAGTGGGAGAGCTCCGCAGAAGCTAAGAGATGGGAAACAAATCAGGGTGGAAACAGGGGTGGGGCTTCTCTGGTTTTCTTATAACTAGCAGCTGTGTTCAGATTATTTTCTATGTACTTGATGGTCTTAAGTCCAAGAAATTCCTTTTATTGAATACAGTGTTTTGCATGCAGGTATGTCAACTATTGTAATTTAAGAGTCCTGCCAGCTATTTCTTGTTGAAGAGTGGGCACTTTCCCAGCAGTGGATACCCAACACAGAATGAATCCAGTGATGTTGTTGTATCATACTGCTTAATTTGAACATTACTTATCTTACTGGTCTTTTGTCTCTGCTTATATGTGTTTTGTGTTTTCGTCAGGTTTTTGTGGGAGAGTTTATGCTTTGTTAATTTTTTTTAATTTTGCTTCATTTGGGTTTTGTTTGTTTGCCCCTTTGTTTGACTTAAAGAGAAAGAAAAAGGAAGAATACAGAGTTGGGTGAGTTAGAAGGCAAGGAAGATTGTGGAGGTGGTGGAGGAGGGGGGAGACAAGATATGAATATATTATTGTATGTATATAAATTTCAAGACATTTTATAACTTAAGAATTCTGCTAGGACTTTCTCACTGAGTGTATTAACCACATGTTAAGGTGGACGACATGGCCACACATAGGTGGACAAAACAGAATGAACTCAATGATGTTTTGCATCATATTGTATGGTTTGGGTGTTCTTTTGGGTGCTTTGCCTTTTCTGGTTTTGTTTGTTTGCCTCTGTGTTTGACTTAAAGAGGGAGAAAAAGAAAGAATGTGGAGTTGGGTGATTTAGAAGGTGAGGAAGTTTTTTAGAGGTGGTGGAGGAAGGGGGAAATAATGATCAGAATATGTTGTATAAATAAAACTTTCAAGACAAAAATTAGTCAAAGAATCATGCTAGGATTCTATAAGACATTTTTAATCCCCCAGAGCGGTAAGTTGTCACACTAGCATTCTGCATTAATGCATTCTCCTTCTTTAGACATTTTCCTCCAAACTCCCCTTATAAGAAGTGTTAAATTAAAAATACAGTGTCCCTGGGTCCCTATCATTGTCTGTCACAGCTGTTGAGAGATTTCCATGCAGAGCCATGAGGTGGAAGTGGGTGGAGTTTCTTTTTCAGATGAATGAGGAAGTTGGGTGATTCAGAGAGGACCTGATATGTGTAAGCACAAGTGTGCTTGGTACAAGACTTGGCACCATCACAGCTGGAGAGAGGACATCCCAGCAACTGGACAGGGGCCATGGAGAGGAAGCTGGGAGCTGTACTGGGGATTCTGTTTGTGCAGATTTGCTGTGAGTTGTGCTCTCCTACATTGCTTTAGGGATTCTCCAGTTGGAGATGTCAGGGTGGAGGGGATGAGCCAACCTAGAGCTCCTGGGCAGTCATCCTCAAGGTGTCTCCTGGGATATTTGACAGGTGTGTGTGAAAACCCCTCATGATTCTTGTTTGCTTTTCTGTTTCCAAGCAGTGGTGAGAGGAGTTGAGGTGGAGCAGAGTCCTTCAGTCCTGAGTCTCCATGAGGGAGCTAGTTCTACACTGACATGCAAGTTTTCTGCAACCATGACAAATGTGCAGTGGTTCCGACCAGAATCCCAGGGGCAGCCTCATAAATCTTTTTTACATGACTCCTGGAAAAAAGGAGAATGGGAGATTAACTGCAATGTTCAATTCTAAGGAGCGCAACAGCACCCTGCACATCAGGGATGCCCAGCTGGAGGACTCAGGCACCTACCTCTGTGCTGCTAATGCACAGTGATTCCAGCAAGTCTGCAGCCTGTCCCCAAACTGCAGCTGGGTGTGCAGCTAGAGCCCTGACACAGGTTGACTCTGCAGCAGGTTTTTGCAGAGGTGTGTTTTTTTATCAGATCTCTACCAATTACAATGGTGTGAAGAAACACAAAATTACCACAGCATAAGTTCACACTTAAAATGATGTAATGTTGAAACATAGAAGGATAAATGTTCTGAAATATCAGACCACATGAGTAAAATCTACACTATAGTTTATCAAATGCTTCTGCTAATGTCATACATTATAAACTGTGTTATACACCCCAGGATCATTTTAGTCATTTCCCTAGATTGGAAACTGAGAGCAACTGTTTCCACCTATGTTTATAGAACATGTGCCCACACCAGAGAAGCTAATCTTCTCACCATGCATTTGATAAAAGAATTAATTGGTTACTAAATGGTTAATTAATAAAGCAGTTCAAAGCAAGACAATCTTGAATCAAAACATAATGTCAACATTGTCTTGATATTTAAAAATATACTTAATTGAGACCAGCCTATCCACCCGGAACTCACCAGGAATCCCCACCTGCCTGATCTCTGACCCCCAAAGCTGGACCGCTACTGGAGTGCCAGGCCCCTCCCAGAGATTTGCCTATCCCCTCCGGACCATCCTGAGTCCTTGCAGGCTGGATCCTTGACCAACATTTCCAGGCTTCTACTAAAGAGGCCTCAATTGGAGAGTGCCAGGCCCCAGATAGATCAGCCTATCAGAGCAGGAACATCCTGAGTCCCAGACTGAGGGATCTTTGACACCCATCTCTGGGCCTCTGCTGGAGACTGATCTTTGACCCCCATTGCCGGCCCCTGCCTGAGAAGAGACCTCCTAGAGAGCTTGGACCACCCAGAGCTGTAGACAGCAAAATTCTGACCCACCTAAGTCCATCGGGGGAGGAATATATATATATATATATATATATATATATATATATATATATAGAGAGAGAGAGAGAGAGAGAGAGAGAGACCCCACCTGCACCTACTGAAAGAAGTTATGGGAAGACAACAATACAAGAAATCACCTAACAATAGAAAGACAAGCATAACACCACCAGAATCTAGGGACTCTACACCAAATAGACCTGAACACCCCAAAGCAGATGGAGCAGAAGAGAATGACTTAAAATACATCATCACAAAAATGATAGAGACCCTCAAAGATGATGTGAAAAAATCCCTTAAAGAAATGGAAGGAAAATTAAACAAAAATTTGGAGGAAATGAACAAAATTCTTAAAGAAAGTAAAGAAAGCCAAGAAAAAAAAAAAAAACAATTAAACAGAAGAAGGAAATGGTTCAAAACTTGAAAACTGAAATAGAGACCATAAAGAAAACACAAACTGAGGAATGCTGGAAATAGAAAAACTGGGCAAACGATCGGAAACTACAGACACAAGTATAACCAACAGAATACAAGAGATGGAAGAGAGAATCTCAGGCACTTAAGATAAACTAGAGTAAATAGAGTCATCACTCAAAGAAAATCTTAAATCCAATAAATCCTTAAAACAGAACATCCAGGAAATGTGGGACACTGCGAAAATGCCAAATTTAAGAATAATAGGCATAGAGGAAGGTGAAGAAGCCCAGGACAAAGGTGCAGAAAACATATTTAAGAAAATCATTGAAGAAAACTTTCCCAATCTGAAGAAGGACATGTCCATGAGAGTACAAGAAGCATACTGAACACCAAATAGACTGGAACAAAGTAAAAAGGCCCTTTGATATATAATAATCAAAACACCTAACATACAGAATAAAAAGAGAATATTAAGAGCAGAGAAGGAAAAAGGCCAGGTAACATACAAAGCAGACTTATCAAAATTACACCTGCCTTCTCCATGGAAACTGTCAAGGCCAGAAGTTCCTGGATAGATGTTCTACAAGTACTAAGAGTTCATGGATGCCAGTCCAGGCTACTATACCCAGGAAAAATCTCAGTCACTATAGACAGAGAAAACAAGATATTTAATGACAAAGCCAGCTTTTCACAATATGTATCTACAAATCCAGCCCTAGAGAAAGTTCTGGAAGGAAAACTCCAACCCAAGGAAGTTAACTATGCTCACAAAGACATAGGCAATAGATAATCCCATTCCACCACAACACAAGAGTAAATAAGGACAAATATATTCACAATACCACCGCCAACAACAAATCTAAAATAAACAAGCATTAACAATCAATGGTCCTTACTTTCCCTCAACATTAATGGTCTTAACTCACCTATAAAAAGACACAGGCTAACAGAATGGATACGAAGACAGAATCCATCCTTCTGCTGCATACAAGAAACACATCTAAGCTTCAAAGGTAGACATTACCTCAGGATAAAGGGTTGGGAAAAGATCTACTAATCAAATAGACCCAAGAAGTAAGCAAGTGTGGCTATCCTAATATCCAACAAGTTAGACTTCAAACCAAAATTAATCAAGAGATGAAGACAGTCATTTGTATTCACCACAGGAGAAATCTATCAGCACAAAATCTTAATTCTGAATATCTATGCCCCAAATACAAAGGCACCCACATTCATAAAAGAAATGCCATTAAAACTCAAAGCTCACAAAAAAACCTCACACACTTACAGTGGAGGATTTCAATACTCCACTCTCACCACTAGAAAGGACTTCCAGTCAGAAACTTAACAAAGAAACAAAAGAACTAACAGAAGTTATGTCTCAATTGGGTTTAACAGACATCTATAAAACATTCAATCCAAATACAAAAGAATATACCTTCCTCTCTGCTCCACATGGAACCTTTTCTAAAATCGACCACATACAAAGCAACATAACACACTTCAACAGATACAAAAAAATTGGAATAGTAACCTGTATCTCATCAGACCACCATGCTTTAAAGTTAGAATTCAACAACAACACAAATCGCAGAAACCCTACAAACTCATGGAAACTGAACAATACACAATTGCACCATACTTGGGTCAAAGAAGAAATAAAGAAAGAAATTAAGGACTTCCTAAAAATTCAATGAGAATGAAGACACAACCTACCTGAACTTATGGGACACATTGAAAACAGTGTTACAAGGAACTTTCATTGCACTAAGTGCCCATATGAAGAAAATTGAGGATAATAACATTAGAGAATTAACAGCACAAGAGAAAGCTTTAGAACAAAAAGAAGCAAACTCACCCTGGAGGAGAAGACACCAGGAAATAATAAATTTGAAGGCTGAAACCAATAAAGTAGAAACCAGGAATACAATACAAAAAAAAATAAATTCTACAAAGAGATGGTTTTTCAAGAAAATCAACCAGATAGACGAACCTTTATCCAAACTAACAAAAAAGCAGAGCGAGAACATGCAAATTAACAAAATCAGAACCGAAAAGGGCATATAACAATGGACACAGAGTAAATCCAGATAATTTTCAGGTCATACTTTGAAAACCTGAACTCCACAAAATTTGGAAATTCAAAGGAAATGGACAAATTTCTGGATAACTACCACTTACCAAAATTAAACCAAGAATAGACAAACAACTGAAATAGAGTTATAACCCCCAATGAAATAGAGACAGTCATCAAAAACCTTCCAACCAAAAAAAAAGCCCTCGGCCAGATGGCTTCAGTGCAGAATTCTACCAGAAATTCAAGCAAGAGATAATACCAATACTCCTCAAATTGTTCCACACAATAGAAACAGAAGGTTCATTACAAAACTCTTTATGAGGCTAAAATCCCCTTGGTCCCAAACCTCACAAAGACACAACTAAGAAAGAAAACTACAGACCAACATCCCTCATGAACATTGATGGAAAAATACTCAATAAAATACTGGCAATCCGAATCCAATAATACATCAGAGAAATCATCCAACATGACCATGTGGGCTTCATCCCTGGATTGCAGGAATGGTTTTACATATGAAAATCTATCAATGTGATCCACCATATAAACAAACTGAAAAAGAAAAACCACATGATCATCTCCCTAGATGCTGAAAAAGCCTTTGACCAAATTCAACACCCTTTCATGATAAAGGACTTGGAGAGATCGGGATAACAGGAACATACCTAAACATAATAAGAGCAATATACAGTAAACCAACTGCCAACATCAAACTGAATGGAGAGAAGCTTAAGGCAATTACTCTAAAATCAGAAACAAGAAAAGGCTGCACTCTCCCTCCATATCTCTTCAATATTGTACTTGAAGTACTAGCTAAAGCAGTAAGATAACAAAAGGAGATCAAGGGGATACAAATTGAAAAGGAAGAAGTCAAATTTTCTTTATTTGCAGATGATATGATAGTTTACATATACGACACATAAAAACTCTACCAGGGAACTATTACAGCTGATAAACACCTTCAGCAAAGTAGCAGGATACAAGATACACTCAAAAAAATCAGTAGCCCTACTTTATTCAGACCACAAGGTGCTGAGAAAGCAATCAGAGAAACATCACCTTTTAAAATAGCCACAAACAATACAAAGTATCTTGGGGTAATGCTTACCAAAGCATAAAAGATCTATATAGGAAGAATTTGTGTCTTTAAAGAAAGAAATTAAACAAGATATCACAAAATGGAAAGATCTCCCATGCTCTTGGATAGGTAGGATAAACATAGGGGAAAATGGCAATCTTGCCAAAAGCAATCTACAGATTCAATGCAATCCCCATCAAAATCTCAGCACAATTCTTCACTGACCTTGGAAGGATTATACTCAACTTTATATGGAAAAACAAAAGACTCAGGATAGACAAAACAACCCTGCACAATACAGGAACATCAGGAGGCATTACCATCCCAACTTAAGCTCTACTACAGAGCTATAGTTCTGAAAACAGCTTGGTATTGGCACAAAAACACCTGAATCATATCAAAAATCCTAATGTTAACCCAAACACCTAGGAACATCTGATTTTTGACAAAACAGCCAAAAGTGTACAATGGAAGGAGGAAAGCATCTTCAACAAATGGTGCTGACACAACTGGATATTAGTGTGTAGAAGACTGCAGATAGACCCATGTCTATCACCATGCAAAAAACTCAAGTTAAAATGGATCAGAAACTCCATTAATCCAGCCACACTGAGCCTCTTAGAAGTAAAAGTAGAAGGTACCCTTGAACAGGAGACTGCTTACTAAACATAACTCCAGTAGTAAAGACACTGTGATCAACAGTTAATAAATGGAACCTCCTCAAACTAAGAAGCTTCTGTAAAGCAAAGGACACAGTTGACAAGACCAAAGGGCAGCCCGCAGACTGGGAAAAGATCTTCACCAGTCCTACATCAAACAGAGGGCTGATCTCCAAAATATTCAAAGAACTCAAGAAACTAGTCAAAAAAAAAAAAAAAACACCAAATAACCCTATTAAAAATGGAGTACACTACTGAATAGAGAACTCACAATAGAGGAAATCAAAAAGGCTGAAAGACATTTAAGAAAGTGCTCAACATCCTTAGCTATCAGGGAAATGCAAAACAACTTTGAGATAAGATCCTACTCTTGCCAGAATGGTTAAAATTAGAAATACCAGTGACAACTGTGTGGATGGCATTATTTCCTTAGTGTCTCCATCTCTACTGACTTGTATAATCTTTCTGCTTCCTCTTTGCAAAATTCTCTGAACCCTGAGGGAGAGGTTTGATGGGGACATTCCACTTAGCACTGGGTGTTGTGATGAATCCCCACTGATTGGAGGAAGAATGAGAGGAGAGGCCCCTGCAAGCTGTCTATTAGAGGAGATGGTACCAGGGAACTGTAATGGAGGACAAGAAGGACAGTGAAGATGACCTACCTACATTCCAAGTCTATATGTCCTCTGAGTTACCAGTTAGACAGTGTTTGTAGCTTTTCACAGTTGAGAAAAAGGAAAGGAGATGGGCCAGAAATGGGGTGGGGTGGTGCTGGGAGGGGGGGGTCCATGGAAAGGAGGAAAGTTGAGATTGTTGTGAAGTTTGGCAGATTCTCCAGGGAATCTACCACTGCTCTTATATGAGTAATTTAGTCTAAATGTGGTGGGAGTGAGTGAAATGGATGGTGCATCCTCAAGATCAAATGCCTTCTGAGAACTTCAAAGAGTAGTTCCTATGTGTATTTGTGATTCCAGGTCAGGACATCATCTCTGGAATGTGAGATACATGCATACAAACATCATATCTGTATTGTCAACAAGATCTCACTGTAATGGAAAGAACATTGTTATTTTGCAACTGAGAAAGCAGGAGAGACATAAAAAAAAAAAGTATTTACTTGTGTTGCATAGCTGTCAAGGACAAAAGTTCGGCTAAATATCTGTCCCCAAGAAAGGAAGAATTCCTTGATGAATGATCTTCTGAGCACTCTGTAAATACAGTTCCAGATAAAAAATACAAGAAATCTCTCTCTCTCTCTCTCTCTCTCTCTCTCTCTCTCTCTCTCTCTCTCTCCCTTTCTCTCTCCCCCTCTCCCTTTCTCTCTCTTTCTCATACACATATACACACACACACGCAAATACATCAAATATACTTTTATATGTTAAAAATCCTGCATAAACATTTACATATGAAGTACTATACATCATCTATGGCAGACTTAAAGGTAGAAAACAGAATCACTAATGTGTATAAATACCATTCTTGATCTCTCGGCACTAGGACCCTGTTGTTATGCTGTTTTATGTGTCTGAGTCCCTCATAGGACAGAGAACAGAGGCCCAAAGAAGGACAACCACAACCAGGTGGTAGTAGACCTTAGCTGCTGGGGAGTATGAAGAGAGAATCTCTCTTCCTTGTATGCTGGTTGTACAGGCTTAGGGCAGAACAAGAGACACTTTCTCAGTGGCTCAATGGATGATTAAGAGATAGAATTGTTACTGAAAAAGAACAACACTCAGGAAGCTGTAGCTGACCTGCTAGTCATCACAAACTACACTGGATCTTAATTTAATAGGAAAAACGATGAAGACACATGTTTCCAATTTATTCATGATTCTGTGGCTGAAGATGGATGGTGAGTTATGATGTTTAGAACTTAGAATACTCTGTGGGTTTTTCTGAGACATCCAGGGGGAAACTCTATTTTATTCAGGGTTTCTCTAGTGAATGTATACAAAGAGAATCCTGGACAGTGATGACCTGACAATCTTTCTCCTTTATTTCCATCTCTTCATAGGGGTGAGCCAAGGAGAGCAGGTGGAGCAGCTTCCTTCCACCCCCAGAGTCCAGGAGGGAGCCAGTGCTGTCATCAACTGCACTTACACAGACAGTGCCTCCTACTACTTCCCTTGGTATAAGCAAGGACCAGGAGAGCATCCTAAGCTCATTATTGACATTCGATCAACTATGGAAAGATATCAGGACCAAAGACTGATAGTTTTACAGGATAAGAAAACCAAACACTTCTCCCTGCACATCACAGACACCCAGCCTGAGGACTCTGCTATGTACTTCTGTGCTACAAGTGCATACTGCTCCCCAGGCACCTGCAGCCTGTTCTCAAACCTGACACAGGGCCTGGAGCCCAGTCCACATCCTGTGTCACGGGCTTTCCAGTGCAGCATTTGTCAGTTGTTAGTTGTCAAAACCAACTATACTGTAGACATTAAAAATGCTTCCAGTCACTTGAAGCAATTTGTGACAGTTTCTTTCTTTCTTTTTAAAAAATGTATTTAAAAATTAAAATACAATTTTATTTTTCCCTTTCCCTTTCCTCTCTCCAGTCCCTTCTATATCCCTTTCCTCATTCCCTCTCAAATTCATAGTCTCTTTCCCTTTAATTATAATTGCATGTTTATATAAATACAATCAACTGTGTGATTAGTGTTGCCTGTATTTTTATATTTGGTATGACCACTTTGTATTTGATAGCCAATAAGGGAAATATCCTCATGGATGAATTATTGCCCTTGTCTTCCTTAATTGTCTGTAGTTCTTTGTATAGAGAGTGGGACATCATGAACAACAAGATAGGATGTGGGTACCAATGGGATAGAAATAGGAACAAATTAATAAATAAAATTAACATGGGATGTTATATTACATATAAGAGTTCATAAAAATTCTACTAGAAATTTTCTTCAAATGATCAATGAGTTCATCCATATGGTAAGATAACAAATCTACTTACAACCATCAGGAGCCTCTCTATATAGCACCAACAATCACACTGAGAAAGAGACCATCCACACATGACAGTTTATTATAGCTTCAAATACTAAAATATCTAGCAATAAACCTAACCAAGGAAATTAAATACTTGTACAAGATAAACTTCAAAACTCTGAAGAAACAATTGAGGAAGACACTAGAAAAGAAAATCCTCTCTGGCTCATGAATTATTAAAATTAATGTTGTGAAAATGATTGATCTAATTGTGATCTAAAGATTCAGTTCAATCCCAATCAAAAGCTACAACATCCTTCACAGAAATAAGAAATAAAACATCAAAAGATTAATATGGGAACATTCAGAACACAAAACAGACAAGGCCAAAAGAGAAATGCCCAAAAGCATGTAATAGTTAAAACCATAAGTATACATGGAAAAGAATGTATAATGAAAACTACATAAGAAAAAAACATAGGTCACATATTAAGACAGAAGTTAATATCAATTTATTAAAAGTTGGTGATTACCCACTTTCTTGGGTAATCAGTTCACCTAGTTCACCTGGACACAATATCAAAAGAGAAATACCAGAATTAACTGAAATCCTACATCAGTGAATATAATGGATACTAAGCACTACTCTATCCAAATGTCAAAGAATGCACAAGTACTCACCAGCACATGAATGTTATAAACTGGACCACATCATGGGACATAAAAAGTCTTTACAAATTAAAAAAATACTAGACTCTCTCCTTGCATCCTATTAGATCATAGTATAATCACACACACACACACACACTATATATATATATATATATATATATATATATATATATATATATAAACAACTGAATAATAGAATTTCATTCTTTACTATTTCTGAATAGGGTTCTAGTGTGCATACTTCTTTTACTTCTTTTGTCCCCATACATGTAACCTATCACTCTCGGTTTCCATTCCTGTAAGTTCTGCTCTCCCACCCTTATGCCTTCCCCCACAAAAAAAAAGAAAGAAAGAAAGGAAGGAAGGAAGGAAGAGGGGGGGAAGAAAGAAAGAAAAAGAAGAATACACCTCGTATTGTTGTATGTTGCCCAAATGCTCATTGGAGCATGGTCAAACTCCCAGTGGCCATCCCTTTAAAGATAACTGAGTTCTGCTCCCCTCACCACTCCAGAAGGAGTCAATTGTGAAGTCTACACTTCATCATCTCTATCACATTTTTAAAGCACTCTCTTTATTGGCTTCCTTTGTAAACTTTTCTTTCTTTTTGCAAGGTGGGGGTAGGGAGAAGTTTTCACAGAAGCCTTCAAAGTCTCTCATTCTCAATTATGAGTCAGCAGTCATAGATACCACTGCAAAAGAAGCTTCCTTGCCCATAACAACCAGTGGCAGCACAGACCACAGACTTCTACATGGTTTTCGGCAGCAGCACAGACCACAGATATTATGTTAAATGAAATAGGCCATCACAGAAAGTCAATACTGCATGATTTCTTTTATATGTAGAATAGAAAGTTGATCTCACTGAAACTGAAAATAGCATAGTAGTTGCCAGAGTCCTGGGAGAGCAGAAGGAGAAAGAGATGATGAGGAAGACAGATGAATGGGTGTGGGGACTAAGACTGTAAGATGACTAAAGATGTCAACAATGTGCTATATATTCCAAAAGTACAGAAGAAAGGATTTGAAATGTTTTTACCATAAAGAGATGACAAATGATTGAAGAGATACATTTATATTTAATGTGAATGACACAATATATACATGTATCCTATAACATTTGTTTCTATATGTTAGTAAAAACATAGATAATTAAAAAAGTAAATAAGTAAAATACTGTTCAGTTTCAATCCAACACCCCCCCCAATTAAACCTTCCAGTAAACATACAAACTCATGGGTATGAAACAATTCATTACTAAATGATGAAGGCATCAAAAAAGAATTAAGAAACAAATAAAAAAAAATCCCTGAACTAAATGAAAAAAAATACAAGAAAGTGTTTTGTGACACACTAGCAAGCAGAGAAAAGAAAAAAAATTTACACCTCTACATACCTTCATTAAAGGGAAAAAAAAAACACATATAAATGGCTTACTGATGCAACTCAAAAGTTTGTGAAGAACAAGCAAAGTCCACAAGCAGTTGATGGCAAAAAAAATAATAAAATCCAGGCAGAAATCAGTGAAACAGAAACAAAGCAAACAATCAAATAGTTAGTGAATCTATAAGCTGTGTTTTTCTGAAGATTAACATATTGACAGATCTTTAGCACAAGTCAACCACAGATAGAAAGAGATAAGCATCAAGATAAGAGATTAGCATCAAAAGTGAACAGGAAAACATTACAACGGACATCAAACTATTATAATGGATTATTTTTAAAATTTGTACTCTATTAAGTTGAAAAACATAGAAAAAAGACATAAATTTCTAGACTAAGCCAAACTGTCAAAAATAACCAAGAAGTCAACAATCTAAGCAACAAAGAAAACAAGGAATTTGAAATAGTAATGAAATACCTCTAAGATTAAAAATTAAATCCAGAACCAGATGTATTGAAAGCAGAATTCTACCAGACAGTTAAGAAGATCTACAGCTAGTCTTTCTTAATCATTGAAGAAAGTGAAGAGAATGAGTAGGAGCACCCAAAACTCTTTCTTTGAAACCACTATTGTTCTAATACCCAAGCCAAGCAAAGATACAACAAAAATATCAAAGTACGAGACAATATCACTGATGAACAGAGACTCAAAATATACAATGAAATACTACTTGACAACAGAATACAGGCATACATTCAAAAAGAATGGAGTATATACCACCTCTATATTGACTTTATCTCTGAAAAGCTGTAATGGTTCGAAAACACACAAATTAGTCAATGTAATAAAATACACAAATGGACTTAAAGACAAACTCACATGATCATCTCATAGATACAGATAAGGTCTTTGACAAAATCCAGCATGTCCTCATATAAACAATCATCATGGCACAGTAATCCATAGGTGCAGTAATGTCACACGCACACACACATATCTTAATGGTTACCCAGCAGCTGTCTCACTGGACTGAAGATACACCCCCCACAATAATGATCCCATGTCTGGTGTTGGAAACCTAGCTAATTTATAAAGTGTGAATGAAGTCATGGTTATTAATGGCAGTCTTCAACCTCTATTTTATGAAAACAGCATAATCCCTAACAACAATCTATAAATAATTGTACTTATACCCACAGATAACTGTAGTCTTCACCCTTCATCAAGAAAACTTCTCTTTCAACACATAGAGAACACTAAATTATAGTACCACCAACCAAACTGCAGTTAGGGATCCCAGTCTCAAGGAATACATCTACAAAACAGTCATGCACTTTAGCCTCTGGGAACACTGCAGAGAAGGCAGAATGACTGTAAAAGCCAAGGATTGAGGAATCTTCTGGAAGATTGTGTCTCTTGCTGATATCAGAAGTTATACACATAAACTCTCATCAACCTGAACAAGGAGGAGCTACTGGGACCCCAGGCTGATAGCTGGGAAACCAGAATTTGGATAACCCTGAACATGGGTCTCAGAAGGCCTGGGCAGTGGAACCAGGATGTACTCAAGGTGCACAAAAGGACTTTTGGAGCACATTCCCCATGGAGGGATACTCCCTTAACCTAGAGACAAGAGGGACCGGCCTAGTCCCTACTCCAAATGTCTTGACAGATTTTGTTGAGGCCCTCATGGAAGGCATCACCCTCCCTGTGAAATACAGGGGTGGGTGGGAATGGGTTTTGGGAAAGGTAGTGGGGGGGGGGATGAGAGGCAGGGAGGCAGGAAGGGAGAGGGAACTTGTATTTATATGTAAAATAAGAAAAAAGTTTATATATAGCAAAACAAATAAATAAACTCTAGTGTACATGGCCATCGAAATGTGAGCTGAACAGGATGGTACAATTGAACTATTCCAGAGGGACCAGAGCATCCCATGAGACCTGAACCCTGAACAGAGAAGTGCAGACAACTGAGGAAAGCTGGGAATGAGAGGGGTGGGCTTACCCAGGGAAGAACACACCAATTGGCAGTCCAGCACCAAATGGTCACCATTGAAAACATTATACGCATACAGTTACATGTACTGCATAGGCTGTATTTAGGAACATATATGTATTTACATATACTTGTACCCATGCAATAACAATTAATCTTTTTTAAAAAGTCAGCCATGGATAGAAGGAAGTTGGAAGGGGGTAACATGGGAGAGTTTTGAGGAGGAAAGGGAATGAAGAATTATTGTGGTTAAATAATAAGCACAAAAATAGTAATTAAAAAATGCAGTAGTATCAGAACTAGAAAAATCAGGACGATAGCTGCAACATTTGTTAGCTATTAGTACCCAGGGAGCTGTGTGCCGGTGTTTGAGAGACAAGTCCATTTTCCCCACATCTGTGATAACCAGGAAGGAAAAACATGGCACACTTCTTAAATGTATTTCTCTGCTAAAACTGGAGGTTGTAAGTATCATGGGCCACAAGTATATGCAATGGTGCTGGTTTTTCCATTGAAGAAAAATTATAGAAGACACAACATAGTGGCCACAGATTTAGTTATTTAACAGCTTTTGGCATAAACCAATCAAAGTCAATAAAACACCAACAAGAACAACATCTGAACAATTACGTGGTAGACAGCCACGAATACGAAGCAATGCAGAAAAAGTGGAAGGGCTTGTATTCCTGCTACATTTAAAACCTGGGATTTTTAGTAGACTTTGAGTAAAAAGGAAATCTGTTTTAAATATAGAGTTTAACTTAACAAGCTAGTGTGGCAAAGGTAGAAAGTGGTGTTCATTATGTAGATTTAGTTTATAGTGAGTGTCCATTTGTGTTAGAAGGAAATGTTTCAAAGGCAAAAAGTGAACCTTTCAAAAGTTCAGTTTCATCTATCGAGTTCTAAAAAAATATTATGCTTTTTTCACTTGTACTGGTTCTGAAACTTAACAGAAAAGTGTGACTTCTCCCCCTGGAAAAATCATAAAAATGCCTTAAAACAGGAATTTACTGAATCTCATTTCTGTGGTATACGCCTCAATCCCAGCACTGGACAGGCAGATCTCTGTGAGTTAAATGGCAGCCTGTTCTACAGAGCAAGTTCCAGGACAGGTCTCCAAATCAATACAAAGACGTCCTGTCCTTTAAAGCAAAATGTATTCACTTAAAAACAGAGGAAGTTCTAACTTTGAAAATCATAATGATCTTCATTATTTCCTTGTCTTTTAGCCAACATTGCCACATATAACTATTCACTTTCAAGGTACTAGTGTGGCATGTGCGGCCCTAACATCATGGTATTTCCCTGTGAATTTAAGACTCTTTGATTCCTTTGTTTTCACCATGCTAATTATCTGGAACATTGTCTAGATGCCACTAAAGATGGACTCTTCTCCAGGCTTCGCGTAACAGTGATACTCTTCATACTTGGTACTAAAGTGATTTAAACTCTATTTTTTTTATCAAAAACATTCTGAGCCCAAATTCATCCAAGAGCTGGTCTTTAAGGTGACATACATATCTGCTTTTTTTTCCTCCAGTGCAAGGACTAATGCTGAGACTTCAGACACAAACAGAAGGCCACACACTTCTAAGGGTTCTTTCCTGATCGAACTGCTCCTACAAACCCAACAGCACCCAGCCCTACTCTGGTACGGGCTGTGTCCTGGAGAAGGTCGGCAGTTCCTCTTTAGAGTCTCAAAGGCCGAGGAGATTTTAGGGCAGCAGAGGTTTTGAAACTACATATGGTGGAGGATCCACTTCCTTCCACTTGAAGAAAGAATCTGTCCAAGAGTCAGACTCGGCTGTGTACTACTGTGCCTGAGGATGACATTTTCGCAGAAACCACAGGAGGCCGCCGAACACAAACTCAGCACTGTGGGCCTGGTTGCTGAGGTTCTGCCTCTGGGATCACTTTTGGTTTCTCAGTGTTGTGTGTCTCTCTGTTTGTCTGGGTGGCTCAAAATCATTCTTATAGGCCCAAAGGAAGAACAAGAAGTAGAATCTTCCTTCCTCAATGCTTGACGGAGACCAATGTCTTCAGGCTCAGATACCGACACAGTTTTACAGGATTTGTGGATGCCTGAACTGTCAACATGGAGCTTTTTTTTGGGCTAGGTCCTAGTTTCCTCCAGCATCAGCAATGCTGGCTTCTGTCTATATTCTGAACTCTCAGATGGTGTCCAAGTCTTTCTCAACAGGAAACACACTCCATAGAAAACTTCATAAACCAACTCTACCATCTTCAAGTCTCAGTTCAGGTGTCACTTCTGTGAGGAAACCACAGATTATTCTGGTCTTCCTAAGGAAGACCAAGGATCCTTACTCTGTCCTAAGACCTGCTACTCCACTGAGAAATCCTCCCAGCAGAGTCTCATAGGTCCCTGCTACTTCATCACAGACCCCTTATATTCCCAAGACAGCGCACCACCCATTCATCGCTCCCCCATCTTCATCTGCACTGTTACCCCTACTCTGGAAACCCATAACTCCTTTGTTCCATTAATATATTCCTCCTACCCTCTCTACCACAGTCCTTCCCTTAAACTGCCACAGCTCCCACCACCCTGCCACACTGCCTTGTCAAACATCATCTTTCTTATTCTACTTATTCCATTACAGCACTATGGTCGCCTCGTTAATGTTATATCAATACAACCCTGCAACTACATGCAGTTCGTTATTTGTGTCAGTGTGTTTTGCGTTTGTTGCAATTCTAATAAAAAATTCTACAGGATGTCAATGTGTTGATTCAATTCATAGCAACTTTATTCTTAGTATACTGACTTGTGAATGGTCCAGCTATAATCAGTTCAGAAATATCCACTGGATGCCTGAGTTAGAGGCAACAAGTAAATGTCACTTGGACTGTTCTGTCCTTTTTCTCTTCTTCCTTAATCCTACCTGAACAACTTTGACTTACTGTGTGATCTTCTTCGCTGCATGTTACACTATATGTTCTAGGAATTGCATGCACATTTAGATCTAGCCTTCCTATGCTCAGGAACATCTTTTTAATTGCATCTACCTTCAGAATCCCAGCCTTCCTTCACATAATCCCAACTTCTCCTTTTCATAGCTTTCTGAAGCAAAACAGAAGGGCTGAATCAAACCCTAATCAAGTAACTCAATTGAGAAACCTGAAAAGCAAAGAAGTAGTAATTACTGGTGAGAAAATCTAAAATAAATCTAAATTTGGAACATTTTGAGTACTCTTTAAAATTTACTTCAAACCAAAGCAAGCTAGAAAGGTCCTAGATAGACTAACAGAAATGGCTTTGTGGAGACAATTCATAAATAGATTCTATTTTTTATATTTTATTTATTTTCTAAAATTAAATAAACTTACATCATTCCCCCTTTCTTTTTTTCTTTTCATCACTTGCCATGGATGTCCCTTTGCTTCCTTAAAATTGATAGTTCTTTATCTGTCATTATTACATGACCAAAGAAACACAGATTCAAACAGACAGGAAACTCACACCTACACACACCACACACACACACACACACACACACACACACACACACACAGAGTCCTTCTACCACATACAATCAAGGTGTTCATGTACTGCAGGCAGGTTCAGTGTCTCAGAATCTAAAGAAGAAACCAGAGTAGCAAAGATGAGCAAATGCCTTGCAGCCACAAACTGAGATTGTTAAATATGATCAGGTCCCTCCATCTGCTGCTGGGAGCTTTCAGCACACAGTCATCTGCCCATCACGGACAAAAAGACTTAGACACAAACACACACAGGGACCCAGCCAGGTCCTTTGCCAAGCACCTGCCCTGGCTCACTTAAAGTAAGGTTTGAGCTCACACTATTTTTGTCCTCTTTTACTAGATCATCTGCATGTTAGATCCTGCTTTTGTTTTTTGAGTTGCTAGAAAAGCCCTGGTGTCCATATCCTGCTTACCCTGGCCCATGGTCCAAGCTCCCACCTTTATGCTCTCAGGAAACTTGTTGCATTAAATTGCTGACACTTGAAATTTTGCTCCTGAAGCTGTAGAGCTTTCCTGACCCTATGCGATCAAAAGGGTCAGCAGAGAACTGGGATAATGCCTACCTATTGTTCAAATTCATTTTTGTATAACAGTCCAGGATTTCACTTAACTCAATTTGCTCATATTTTATACTCTGTTGCTTAATTGTTGGTTCCTCCAACTTGTCCACCTGCTGGTCTTGTTTAGTGGTGGAGGAGATTGTGATGAAGCCTTTTTATTAGTCCCCTGCGTGGATAAAGACAAGTGAAGTGGAATATTTGAAAATGTTTTATGGCAGGAGACTGTTCTCTGAGAACCAGAGAAGGCATAAGAAAACGAAGTGTTAGTGAGCCAGCCATGCCCCAGACAACATGGCAGCTACGCTCCTGCCAAAAGTGTCCATGAGCTATGTTCCTGGGACTGGCAGAAAGTTTGTATAGACCTTGTGCATCACATGCTGGGTTTAGTCCCCTGTGTCTGAAAAAGACATAAGCTACCTAAGCCTGTGGATTAGATGGACAGTGTCACCTCATATCTCAGGCTGTACACGACAGTTTGCTGTCCCTGGATGTTGGGGGTACTGCCTTTATCACATTTGTCCAGCAAAGAAACCATCTGAATGTCTGGGTGTTGGTGCTTGACCAGGGAGTTTCCTGAGAATCCTTTCTAATTAGCATCAGATTCATTGTAAAAACTTGTATGAACCCACTCAGATGAACTGTACAACACCTCACCCTGAAAGGGGATTCCATATTAGTCACACCAATGCTCCTGCTGGTCTTCCTTTTCCAGTCAGAATGTAAGTTAAAGTCTTCAGAAAAGCAGATTTATCAAATCATTTCCCTTTATTATGATAATGCCATTTTTATTTTCATTTTTGAGCAGGCCTTGGGTAAACCATGGTAGCTGGTGATAAGTCATTATTTCCTCCTTAGATGTTGCCCCCCCTTATGGTCCAGCTCTGCCCACCTCCTCCAGGTGTAAGCTCCTTACTGTGATCTGTGCCTTCCCCAGAACCATTTATTTCTCTGTGTTTTACCCTGAGACCTAAGGTCAGCTTCCTTCTACCCCTCTGGTCTATGGACACTGACAGTATACCCCAGTCTATGGTTCCCAGAGCACCGGTGCAAATCACAGGAACCATCAAAGGCCCCTCCACAACAAAATAGAATTGTAGAGATGGGACTATTAGGGTCAGCAGCAGCCCTCACCTACCTACTAACTAGATCTTCTGCAATTCACTGGAAACCATAATGCCCTTCCTGGGAATTTCCCCAGATACATAAGGAAAGACCTTCACCTCTTCATTACAAAGCCAGTGATCTCTGTCTGTTTTATTAAAATATATTCAATGCTTTATGTATGGATGTTGAAAACTCACTTTTAAAAGATCCCAGGAAAGGGCTCATGCCTTTCAAGAGCACCATACAGGAGAAATAAAGGATACCAGGTAAATAATTCAGGATGGTGGGGAGGAAAGTTCACTCCCCAGAAGCACAAGCACTTTGCCTATGATCCACATGGCTGGTACAATATATTGATGTAGTAGGAATATTAGTTGTCCTGTGAGGAACAAGGTAAGTCCCATGATGGATGAAAATTGTCCCAAAACTACTAGGACAGAATTCCAGTCATCATAAGTTATCAAATATTGTGATCAACCTGTGACAGGTCACGTTAGAGACACTAATGATGCAGGCTCCTCGTGTGTGCCTTCAACATAGAGCTAACACTCCCATGAAGAGGGAGGTCTTCCTGCATTCAAGTATGAGGAAAAAATGATTGGCTATTGAGAGGTCACACAGAGATATGCAAAGGCATTTTTCAGAATATGAAATTTGTCATACTCATGTGGAGAATATGCAGTATGGCATTACCATTGCTTTACCTATACCTACACAACAGTTAAATTCCTTGATAACGAGTCACCTGTTGCAATGTCATGTACTGGAAAAGCCCTAAGTGTAATATTCATTGGAGCATGAACAGTTCAAGCAAAGGAGCATCTTTTGCCCTAGATATGTCCCAGAGCTCCACTTCACACTTTTGAATTTCCTAGAAATCCTGAAATGAAAAATTAGCATCATGCTCACTCTAGATAATAAAATTTTCTGGAGTCTGGTGTGGCTCTAAAAGTGAAAGCTAAGGGAACCTCAGAACAAACGGAGTTATGGGTTGAATCTATGTCCATTCTGATGATGGCTTAATCGACAACCACATAGTAATACCAGTTCTGCAGGTAATCAAAGCAGCACCTGTCCCGGACATTATCACCATCTCAGTTAAACAGGACAACCTTGAATGATAATCATGAAGTAACAGACAGTTGAGACTCTTTCCCTCTCAGGTCCTGAATGTCCAGATATGAGTCTTCCCACTGTGGAGTACAATTTATTTATGATAGTCAGGTAGGTATCCCTAGACGGGATCAGTTCATAAACTATTAATCATGATCCAGTGACAGACCATGGTTTATTCACAGCTGCAGAGGATGTACCTTGGCTTCACTACATTCAGCCATGTGCCTTCAGCAGTCTGAAAGAATTGCTACTGTCAGCCATGGAGGAGCTGAATCACTTATCGAGCAGTGATAAGAATAGCTGTTCCCACATCCTAATGTTCATATCCAAAACTGTTATATTCAGCTATGATGTTCTAGATTAATAGCAGTCATAAATGAATCTCTCTATGGAAACAGATTTGTAAGAATGGCTTGTGGTATGTACTCTAGCAAATCAACCAATGGCTGGCTATGAATTGAGAGTTTTAAGAATCCAGTAGTTCCTCCATCCACCCGACCATATAACTAGGCTTGCTGTAGTATATGCTTAACCCTTAAAGAAGCAGGTCTAATGCATGTAAGAAAGACAAGCACTGAGATTGAAAGAGCAGAAGGAAGAGGAGCAACGTTTTTTCCATGTCCTTGCATATATACTGTGAGCAGGAGATTGGACCAGATTACATCTGAATTAAAGATCTAAATGAAAGGGTGACTTCCTATCTCAAAGATCTATACTAAAGTAGTTCTTCCTTCTTCAAATTAAGCAGAAATGACCCACCAGTGTGCCTTCTATTTGGGGGCTTTAGTTAATCCCAGATGTAGTGGTAAGCACAACCAAGGATATACATCACATTCTTAACCTATCTACTGATATTTCGATTAAATGCTTTCACGGATAACAAAAGGAAGGTGTGTCAACAATCAACAGGCATATGCTTCAGTTACACCACCAATGCACCTGACTTATTAAGCAGGGCTGGGCCTGGGTTAGTACTTGATGTGAAATAGCAAGGCACCCTAGAACTGTAAGCAAGAGTGGGTTCTCTCGGGACATGTGAGTTTTGAGTTGAACAACTCCATACCTGTTTGTTTATCTATGCATCCTGTGGTGGAAAACTCTTCTTAAACCGAGGAAATGTAAGACTTCTGTGTTCCTCATTAAATAATATAATAGTTTCCTATTGCTTTTTGAAGCAAAAAGGATTTATTAGTATTTGAAATTTCTCTCAGTGATAAGAGAAGCAGATTTGAGGCAATACACTGAAAACAAGTCATACTCTGTGATGTCAGCACTGACACTACTATGACAGTGGTGGGCACTGCAGTGTGTCTCCAAGGACTCATGGATGAGAGAGAATGTGTCGTTGCTGATTCAGAAACTCATGACACTATGGCCTGTGAAACATGTTTTTTGATATTCCCGAATATTCTAAATTGAACTCATCCATTTCTTTAGAACATAAACTCTGTAGCATGCAGTTGACCGACTCAGGCTTGTATTTGGGACCTAGACTCTTGTAGGAAAGGGTAGGACTTCTGATTGGAACCCCTCCACCAAAACACAGGAAGGATGGCCAAAGGTACTGACAGCCAACAGCCACTCCCATGTCCACCCTCAGTCTCCAGAATGGGCTTAAGAAGTCAAATCTTCCAACTTTTTCTTTTGGCTTCTTGGCTTTATTGTCACTCATTATTTTAAACATGGTATCATTTTCTTTTTTTTTTTTTTTTTTTTTTTTTTTGATGTTGGAGTTGAGTTTTTATTTGTTTTTTGTTTTGTCTAAAAAATTCTTTCAGAAAGACCCATCACAACTAACAAATTTTGAGCAACAGTATGTCTTCTCATAATAAGATTGATGACTAACTAACCTGCACCATCACAGAACCCTTATCTAGTAGCTGATGGTGCAGAAGCAGATACCCACAGCCAAACACTGAGCTGGAACTGGAATCCAGATGCTATAGAAACCCACAGAGACAGCCGACCCAACAATGAGGAGCCAATGGCTCCCCAGACTAATAGCTGGGAATCCAGCATTGGATCAATTAGATCCCCTAACATGGGTCTCAGCAGAATACCCGGGCAAATTCCATATCTCTGACAAAGCTAGAACCAGATGTGTCCTGGTACAAAAGACCTTGTGGACACATTCTGCCATGGAGGAATACTCCCTTTAGCTCAGAGGCAGAGAGATAGCCTAGTCCCTACTCCAAATGACTGGATAGATTTCTGTTATCTCCTGAAGTCATCACCCTCCCTGTGGAGTGAGAATGGGATGGTGGAGGGAGGAGTGTGGAAACTGGGACTACAGGTAGTTAAAAAGAAGAGGAAAAGAAAGAAAGAAAGAAAGAAAGAAAGAAAGAAAGAAAGATCTTGAAAATCCTGAAATAAAGAGAGCTGTTACAACACTTTGCAGTCTATGGAGGATCCAGGTTCATTCACAGCACTCACATTGTCGTGGTCGTCTCTAGGAGATCCAATTCCCCTTTCCAACCTCTGCAAACACCATCTATGTGTGTATATTATATATATATACATATACATATACATATATATATATATATATATGCAGACCAGATAGTCATACATACACAAACAAAAACTATTCCCCTTTCAAATCTCCATTTATAATTCAAAAAGTGCTGTTTACCTTGAGACTATCATACAGAGAAATGGAAGAGAAGGGTAGAAGAAATGAAGCTGAAAAAGGTTGCCTTTATCAACAGAATAAACACAGGGACATAAGTTGCCTTCTCTTACACACAATGACACAGACATACAGATACAGACACAAACACACACAGGGAGAGGGAGGGTAGCATACGATAAATCCACCTTAGACGTCTCACAGGACACTGAAGCCTTGGGGCTTGCTCATCACGACGATTTGGAAGTAATTCCGTGGTTCATCATAGTCATCTTCCTCTTCATGGTAGACATGGCAGGGCAGCTTCTGTCTGGTCAGCCTGCCTGAGACAAATCCTGAGGCTCATTTCTGTGACCATGCCTGGTCCCAAGGCCACTTTCCATAGACTGGAGTCTAAGAGACTTTCTTTCTAGCCAGCAGTACAATCACCCCTGTGACCACTGGGAAGCAGATGGACCTCAGCGCAGCACCCATGGCTCCTCCCAGCAGAACCAGTCTGAACTGAGTCACGAGCTGGACCTTCAGGAATATTCTTCCCTTGTAAATCCCATCAGGATAGGTGTGGGCAAGTGCAGAAGTACTCCCTGTGTCATTCCTCCTGGTCAGTGACTGGATGTGAGGTTCAGGCTGGGTCTGTGACTGCCTGCTTCCTGAAACTGAAGGACATGCCACCCCCCAGCCAGCACTGTGAAACCTGCCACAGGCTGGTCCTGTTGCCCAGTTGACTTGGGCTGCCTCCCAGCAGGGCTGGGAGGCTGACATCAGGAGGATGACAGAGCCACCTTCCTCCGGCAGGATGCTCTCTTGTCTTCAGGATATGCTTGTTGCCACCTGAAGTGAGTGCAAAGGCAGCCAGCATCAGCCCCTGGACGCAGATCAGTTGAGCCACTGTACGTTTTATGTTTGACCAGGAGGGGGCCTGGCAGGAAACAGATGTACTCTCACTCTGCCTTATGTTGGCCCAGTAAAAGAGGTGAAACCCTGCTCTGTGAGAAGAGAGGGTGAACCAAAAACTGAGTTAGGAAAGAGCAGTTATCAAACAGATAATGCTCTTGGCAAGCACACAAACCGGCAGACAGGCCTAGCTACAACAGAAAGTATATATATCATTTTTCTGACACAAATCACATTCAAATCATCTTCCAATAACTGACCCTTACTTTGGGAATACTATTTTATTCATGTAGTCTGTTTTCAAGGAGGCAGAGTGCCGTAGAGGTTTTCCTTTTTTAGGGCTTGATGACACAATCTTTACTGTGTACTTGGACATTTAGAAGAACTGGGACTCCATTCCATCTTGGCATTTGTTGATTGCCTAATGATGTTGGAAGGCTCAGTCCTGCAAAGAGCTGTCCTGGGCATGCAGCCTGGGCCATAGAGGCTAGCTGGGAACAGAGCAGTAGGCATCAGTGTTGCTCATGGTTTCTAGCACTTCTCTTTTGGAATCTTGCCTTTGGATTCCCTTGATGATGGACTGTAACCTGTGAGTGAACACACCATCCACTCTTCTCAGATTGACTCTTTTGGTTTACCATAATAATAGAAAGCCAATTTGTATTTCTGCCATGAGCCTTTGCACATGCTATGATGCTTATTCTTTCTCATTGGCTTTCCAGCCTCTTTTTGATTCAATTACAATGCTTCGACATTGTAATGTGTCATATTGTCTATCTACCAATCCTCCCTGCTTGGATAACTTATTTAATTATTTTTTAACTTTTTAACTGATATAGTACATGCTTTCCCTAATATCAATGCTCTCTGTTTTTCCTCTTTTGGAATTTATCTCCATTTCTTATTGCTTTTACCTAAAAATTATTCTGCCCATAATATTTACTTTCTAGTCAGATGATTATTAAGTTCAAAATATTATTATTCAGATAATGTTTTCTAAGTCACCAATAATTGCATTACTATTATTTATCTAGCAAAACTGACCTTTATATTATCTACTTATGTACAAAATTAAACCTTCCATTCATTTAAGCATTGAAAATCTATCAGAATATTTGCCTCCAGATCTGTATGTTTTTAATGATTTGCCTTTATTTCATCACAGCCTTATCAATGGTATGCTTTAAGAATATTTCATAATCTAAAATTATTTTCACATCTACTAACAGATTAGAGTAAATTGTTTCCTGATTTTCCTGTTAGCACGTATGCCATTTGTATACAGGGCAGGCCACTGACTTTGTGTGTTAATTCCTTCCACTTATTTATTTATTTATTAGATTGCTACCTTTGATAAATTTTAGTTTTTTTGTTTATAACTATTCACCAGGGTTTGTATTCACGAATGACCTTCATGCCCTTTAATGTGTCCCCACTTCTTCAAAGCTCCATATTTGTAAATAAGAGTTGCTATAATATGAGAGAATAAGTATAGAAAGTGGACAACTTTGTCTTAGTCTGACTTTTTAGAAATTGCTTTGAGATTTCTGTATTTAGCACATGATGTTGTTGCCTAGGTTGCTAAAGCTAAACATCTTTATTGGTGTTTAAATAAGTCCTCTAGATTCCCTGATTTTCATCATAAATGGATTTGGCGTTTGTACAAAGGCCTTTCTCATCTAAGAAGACACCATTATGGTTTCTTCCCCTTTATTCACTATGTGTTGAAATATAATTTGTTGATTTTTTATCTTATAACTGTGTTCAGAGGGTAGTTTCTTCAACATAAACATGGATGGCAGATTTTTTAAATTTAATATTTTCAACCACATGTCAAACATACTCCCCCTTTTATCTATCATTTTGCTCCAGCATGTCCCCAACTCATCCCCACATACCCATCCTCTGAGAGCATATGGCCACTCATGGGGAGTCAAATAAAAGCCTGGTACTTTCTAGCTGTGAGACAGGACCAAGCTCCTCCCCTACAGCATCAGCAGATAAAGGCATCCACAACATGGAATAGGCTCCATAAAACCAGTTCATGCACTAGACACTAACCAGGTTTCACTGCTGTGGTCCTCCCAAACACCAAGCTACATAATTATTGCCTATAGAGAGTGTCCAAATCCTTAGTACTATTGAGGACCCACAATCTTTCAGGCCAGTGTTTGTTTGGTTTCTTAAATTTAATCAGATGTTCTTGAGATTTTACCATCATGGTTTTCCAACATGGATGATTTCCTTTGGTGTGACCTTGAGTTGATTTACAAGTGTTTTAGTTGAGAATGCATCCACCAGGTGGCAGAGTGTCTCATTGCCGCAATCTTAGTTATGGTTTGTTTGGACTTCTGAAAGATAGACTTTGTCATGTACTCTGTGAGAAACAAGAACTGCAGTGTTGCAGGAGCTGCAGAGAAGGTGGAGCGATCCAGAAGCCTCTCATCAGCTTGAAATCAGCCAGAATCCCAGGAGAGCCATGACACACTGACTGACCTTTTGTGACTCACTTGAACTGTGAGTTGAGAGATTTAGAGCACGCATTTTTGCAATATTCATGATCAGACTGAGGAGCAGACTGGTTCTATCCATATTGCCTAAAATCACTGATGGAATAAAAGGTAAGTTCAGGGAATGGGTGACCCGATGGTCTTTCTGCTGCTGGGCTTTTTACACACACAGGTGTGATCAGGAGGAGAACAGCTTGAGCATCAGATTTGTCTCCTGGAGCCAGGAAGGGGAGGTGCCTTATCAACGTTCCTACAGGCACTCCTGCATGGTCTTCTTAGCAGGACCAAGAGCCTTGGGCAGTTCCGTTATTGAGAACTGTTTAAATGTCGACAGAGAAGATACAGGACTCATTGTCCTCAATGAATGAAAAGGACAAACATCTTCTCCCTGAATCCAACAGCCGTTCATCCTGGGGACCTGGTGCTTATACACTGTGTGCAGCAAGTGCACAGTGCCCAGGCACTCGCTGCATACACACTATTCCCACTGTTGAGAACATGGATTTTCTGCATTTGTTACAGGTGGATGGTAGTATGAAAACATCTTAAAATGTTGACTTTGAAACATACAAATTGTAGAGTAATTTAGTAATCTATCAATGAGAATAATTGATTATATTACAAGACTGTGCTGACTGTCAGATGCCATTTAGATGACCCCAATCTAAAGATTACCTCTCTGTGTCAAACATAGAGAATATTCATGATAGTACACTTTGCCTGTTAATATTAATGTTCTTAATATATTTTTCTTAGATTACAAATTGCTCATTGTGCAAAAACCATTTAATACAATAATTTCTGCTTTAATGTGTCATCGAAATCTGATAGTGATGGAGCCCCACTTACCTGGCAGTTCACTGTAGAGTGTTGAGTGGTGCCACGGAGGAAGTATCCCCTGTATTCAGGTGGAGGCACATAGAGGCTTGGTGGACCTTATAGCATGGTCATTTGCATTGTAATAAGAGTTAAATGCTGCTGCATCTCCTCCAGAAGGCCCCCTGCTTCTACCTCCTAAGGGAAGTAGATCAAGTGCAATGCACCACCTGTTCCATGGGTCCCTGTTCTAACTTCTTCTGCTATCTTTCCAAGCTCTGAGGGGACACTAGCCCACTCATACCTGTGGCTCTGTTCAGACTTGCTACTTTCTCTGGTCTCTGCTTGTTAAAAACCCTAGTTTACTTCTTCCCCAGCCAGCCTCCAACAGCCTATTCTGTTTGCCCACTTCTCCCCATCTTGATCACCTGTCCATTCAGAAACGCTATCTTGTGTCACCCTAATGACATGCTGTGTTAAAATTAAACAACTCTTCCTAACACAGGTGTTTGCTCTTTACTTTATAATCCACCATTTGCCTATGTGCTATGTTTTCCTCTATTTGGAGATAGTCTCTCAACCCTTTCTCGACAAGTACCTTCCTTTCCCCTACTCCTATTGCTTGAAAAATATCATCTAGTCTCCTTTCCAAATAAAATTGTCTTTCTTAAAAATTACATCTGCTAGGTCATTTACTGTTGTTTTTTTCTCAAGAGAAAATCAGCCATTTAACTTTTTCCCCTGCTGAATAAAGTATCTCTGTTAAAAAGGTGTTTGGATATGGTTATTTATCCCTAATCCAGGGTTGTGAGGGAGACCCTGCTGTACAGCATCCTTTTCAACTTCTATAAAATTAAATATTTAAAAACATTTAAACTACCGAAATATCAAAGATACTAGCACATTCTGGCACCTTCTTTACTGCAGAAAAGCTCCGGGTTAAATCAGAGAATCATGAGACTCTCTGAGGAGACTTTGCAAGGCAGAGTTTCCAGAGCCTTCGCAGTATATCCAGAAGAACTGATTAAAAGTTCAGTCTCATGAGAAGATTGATTTAAAAATGGACTCAGTGGAATTTGAAGCAAAGATGAAAGAGGGTATCAGAACAGCAAAGAGTGACAGAGAATGGCAAAACTGTAAATATGGTGGCGAAGTGTATCTTTTATTTTGGTCACTGCAGATAAAGCCATGTCATTACTGAATAAGGCCCTACCCATGTCCTGCAGACCTGACCACAGTACAGAGCTTCTGTTTACCATGCTATGTGAAAGGGATCTCGGCCACATGGCTACATGTAGGCTCAAGCATAACAGCTGCATCCTGTGAACCTCAGGGTGTTTAGCACTGAAGACAAGGACTTGTAGCCATCTGCAGCCTCCTGCTGACTCCCACCCCAAATGCCCTGCCTATGCTCTTTGAGCAACAGCAGACTGACCATGTCATGATATGAGACTCTGGTAATGGTCTAGTAAGCACACTATTATAGAAATGAGAAAACTTGAGTCACACTGGTGTCTTGTTGCTATGAGAATGTTAAGCTGTTTGTACTCCACCACTGCCTGTTGTCTATGGCTAACTAGTGTGGCTGACATTGCATTCTCTGGCCCTTCAGGCAAGTTTATTTGTGAAACTACAACAAAATATCACCACACAAATATTGATGGGGATGTTGAAAGAGGAAGGAAATAAGTGTGTAAGTGGAAAGAGGTTGTAACAGACATTTGTCAAAGTAGAAAAGTTGTTGGAGAATGATGCAAGTCCTTTGCCTAGGTAAAGCACGCATTCTGTGCAAAGGCATGGCTTTAAGTAGGTTCTGTTCCCAGAAAACTATGTCCTACTGAACTATCTCCATAGCTATGAACAATGAAAGGAAGGCTGAGAAGGAGGTCTGTTCATTTTCTGTTTTGTAATACTGGAAGATCTTCATGGTCTGTGTTGCCCCAGAGGCCCTGTCAGTGTCAGTGATCCATTCAGCTTCCGAGGCCATATTGATGCCCATGGTCCATGTGGATGTCTGTGGTCTGTACTACTGCTGGATCACCATGCTGATATCAGTGATCCAAGGAGTTGCTGCAGGCCATGTAGAGGTGCCTGTAGTCCTGGGACCGTGGTGATTTCTGTGGTCCATGCATCACTGGAGGCCACATAGGTATCTGTGTGTGCTGCCACCTGAGACCATTTTGATGTTTTATGACAGACAGATGGATGTCTGCACCCTGGCCTGACACCTGAGACCATGTTAATGTCTGTATTCCATGCAGCTGCAGAGAGCCATGTGAATGTCCAGCTAGAGGTCATGTTGATGTACATGGCCTTGTTCTGCTACCAAGGCCATGATGGTATGCATTGACCACTCTACAGCCAAGGCCTGTGTTAACGGCTTTCATCTGTGCTCTCACTAGATGCCATGTAGATGTCTATGGTCATGATTACTGTTGACTGTAATCGGCAAGAAGCTTTGCAGTAGCATTGATGATTATAGAACCACAGTTGAGAATGAGAATCATCGAAGGCTTCTGTGTCATCTCTGTCCTTCCAATGGCCAATCCCCAAAGAAACAGTCTAGACAGGCAGACATTGAAGGAAAACTCCTGAAACTATGGATAGAGATGTTAAAGTGTAGTTCTTCATTATTTATGGTTTCTGCTGGGATGGGAGTTGAGGGTGAGGAAGGACTTTTCTTTAGAGGCTGGCTGATTCGAGTTCAACCATGCTCCAGTGAACACATGGATAACACTAATTAAACTGCTGTATTTTTTTCTATTTTGTGACACATTTTACACAGCTCTCTTTTTGTCTAGAAAAGTAGCCATCATCTTTTATTTAATACAGTGGGCCTACTTGAAGGTTTAGGGAAGTCTTTACACAGATAAACTGGTTCTTGATGTCATTTAAGTTTCTTTAGAATAAGAAAACCCATAGAATATAAAGAAGTTTCACTTCCTAGTGACTGTGAACAGAGCATCACTGAAATAAACAAGATTGTAGATGTAGTTCTTGAACATAAAACACTCAAGTGGCAGAGCTGGGTGGTGTGGCAGATTTATCTGTTGGCTTTGAGGATTCTTCCAGAGTACTCTCCACAATTTCATTGTACCAAACCAAAATGTGATTTCCCACAACTATCTCAGACTTTGTTGTCAGTTGTTTTACTAATTTTATATAATCTGGGTGGGATGACATGAAATCTCAGTTATTTTAATTTAGATTTCCCTAATGGTCAAAGATCATGAACATTTTGGAGATTTATCGTTGGGCTTTTCTTACGAATTTCTTTTGTAAACTCTATTTCCTTCACCAGGGAATGATGGAATGAAAAGGGCTGGTTGAGTGAGACTGCTGGAATGGGTGAAGTCTGGGAATCAGTCTACCACATAGGTCTACAGCAATTCACTTTATCCATATACCCACATCTATGCAAATAAAGTAGAGACATTTGTTCAACTATGTTCATCTTAGCATTATTTGTAATAGCAAGAACCGAGGAAGCTACCTAGATGCCCCTCAACTGAAGAATGGATGAGTAAGATGTGGTATAATGGAAATTATTCAGCAGGAGGAAAACAATGGAATCTTTGAAATTCCAGGTAGATGATGGAATCTGAAGAAACCATCCTGAGTGAACTACAGAGGAAATATGGACGATTTTACTCAAATGGATTTTAGACATGGAGCAAAGGCTCACCAGAGTCATACTCTACACCGCCAGAGAAACTAGGATATAAGGAGGAACCTAAGAGATTCATGTTCCTCTCAGAACTGGTGTTGAACAAAAACTCCCTGACAATATTGGAAAATAAGGTTGGCAGGATGGAGATAGAGTTAGGAGAAAGAGAAGCTGAAGAGAGAACATGTTGGAACAGGAATATTGAGTCGAGGAATGGAATAGGGTGAGAGCAAATAAAAAGATATCATAATAGAGGGATTTCTAGAGAAATGTCCAGAGACCTACAAGAATGACCCCAACTAACACTCTGAGCAACAATAAAGAGGCTACCTTAAAATGTCCTTCCCTGATAATGAGTTTGATAACTAACTAATGTGCCATCCTTGAGCCTTCATCTAGTAGATGATGGAAACAGAAGCAGACACCGACCGTAAACACTGTGTTTCAAACTCCAGCAATCCATTAGCAGAGGGGGAGGAAAGATAAGAAAAGGGGTTGGAAAGAGGAGGCCACAGAAACCCACAGAGATAGCAGACCTGGAACAAGGGGGAGCTCATGGATCCTCAGAGTGATAGTTGAAATCAGCATTAGATTAATTCAGAGCTCCCAGAATGTAGGCTCTCAGTTAGAAGGCCTGGGGCAGTCTAATGGACTCTCTGATAGTGGGACCAGGATGAATCCTTAGTGCATTGAAAGGACTTTGGGAGGATATGCCCAAAGTTCAGAGAGACAGGAGGGAGGGGTCGCAGAACCCACGCTAACACGACATATTTTGATAATCCCTCCTGGAAGTATCACCTCACTAAAAAATGAAAAAATAACAAATATGTATTAAAAACAAAATACTAAAAAAAAAAAAAAAAAAAAAAAAAAAAAAACAAAAGTATTTCCTTAGGAATCCTGTAGTGCCCCTAGTAAGATCTCAATCACCAAAAGAGTGACTTTTCTGTTTTATATATCAATCCCAGTTCCCTCTCCTCCATCCCATGGCCCCCTCTCAATCGCGCCCTTCCATCCCATTCCCACCCATCTCCACGGAGTGTGTGTGAGGAGATGGGTTAGATTTGAGAGGATGTTGAGAGAGGAGATTATGATCATAATATAGTGTATGGAATTCTTTTGTGAGGACAAAAAGGTACATAAAAATGTGCTAGGTTTCTTGCAAGCTCAGCTAAATACACACTATAACTATTACTTTTCCCAGTGGTATTTTGCAATGCATATTACTCTTCCTCAGACATTTTTCCTTCCAAACTCCTTGTTAAGAAGTGTTACATCAGGTACAGTGTCCCTGGTCCCCACTATTGTTCTCCACAGTTGACAATTGCCTGGCAAATTTGTGAGGTGGA